>NC_136974.1:16742287-16787287 GCF_032717465.1 Coenobita brevimanus | reverse complement strand
GCATTGTATGCTGATATGTTGATTTTTTTTTTCAGGTAAAAACAATAGTACCTTTACTAAAAAGTTTTTTGGATAAAGTAGAGTCAATCAGCTTTAAGATGATGTAAACGCCATTATCCTAGGTATAATAGTTTTTGCGGTATTGTTCTTCAAAGTTGTAAAACCTTTAAATGCGATTTCTGCCGCTTTAAAAAAATGGCGCATGGGTATACTCTTGCATGCGGGGCCTCATTTACTGTGTTTAATGAGCAATCAAATTTTGACCAAAAAACGCCACTCCTGGCGCGTGGTCGGTTGCTGTAGCCAAGTCGTTAATATCTGACTTGCGTGCGGACAACTTGGCTTCTATTCCTGAAGATGCAAATAACATGATCAATTGGTTAGCAGCAAAGAATCCAAGTGACAACGTTAGACTAGAACAGCACATAAATGAACCATCATGGGTCCTTCAACGTCGCCTTGACGGCCAATAGTGACAACATTAGACTAGAACAGCACATAAACGTGACTCAGATTACCTGAAATGATTGCGATGCATGTGCAAAGTGCAAGGAAACGAGTGAGAAGCACGAGGAAATGAGTGTGAAGCACGAGAAAGCGAGCACGCAGAGCGAGAGCCCTCTGCAGAAGCAAGTGAGAGAGGGCCCGAAGGGACCACGAGCACTTATATATATATATATATATATATATATATATATATATATATATATATATATATATATATATTCATCATTCATTCATTGCCAGACGCCATGTATCCCAGACGGGGTGGCCAATGGCTTAGAGTTAATTGTTTTACAGGGAGGGGCACTAATCCTCCACCAAATATATATATATATATATATATATATATATATATATATATATATATATATATATATATATATATATATATATATATATATATATATATATATATATATATGTATATATATATATATATATATATATATATATATATATATATATATATATATATATATATATATATATATATAAATTTAACAGTTACATTCAGCCTGAGAAAGACTTTCAAAATGGGGTGGTCAAATGTAGCCTTCATTAACCCAAACACTGCAAAACGACTCTCCTAAGCCAACTAGTATCATCCAGAAATGGCAATAATAAATGGACAAGAGACGTCCTCAAGATGAAGTGGTTAATTTAGACACTGAACTAACTAAAGAAGAATGTATATCGATAAAATTGCATATACTGGACTGAGTGTATCTAAGATGACCATATTTAAATATACAATTTTTTTTCTAACTCATAATCAATTTTGATTTAATGAGAGAACAATGAACTGACTTCTTATTTTAATATGAGTACCCATTGAAACACCGGACGGGTCTGGTGGTTTAACCCGCCGCGTCCTGGAGACGTGAATTCGCGTCCTCGCATGATGTGCACTCATATCCCGGAGACGTGAATTAACGCGGCAACATTGCAAGGTCCCTAATTAGCACAATTTTCAATTTTCACAAGTGATTTCGCGAGTAATTTTTGGCATGTATACACGGGACACCTTCCTCTATTCCTCTACAAGATGCCAAGCAGGGACAATGCCTTACACCGCATAACCTCTCCCCCTTCCCTGCATGCCATTGTCTCGGCAATTCACCTGTTACCAGTGACCTGGCCAATAGAGACATTCAGGGCCAGAGTGATTCCCCAATCGATGACAATGTGGAGGACAAAGTTTACATAGCATTAGAGGAAGAAACAGTCAGAAATCATGATCAGGTAATGTGGGAAAAAAAGGTCATGAATGGTGATGAGTTAGTGAGTGAAACAATGCTTATAATGCCTATATTACTGTTTGAAAACCAATATACTCTTGTACTACATATAAATTCGTACCAAGTAAATAAATAAATACTGTTTATGAGTGGATAAAATAGTTACCCTCCCATAGAACTCGTTTTCTTTGGTGCCAGGCTTTTAGAAAACCCAGTCAGGTAAGGAGGTACTCGTACCTAGATCGAGTATTTTAAGCCTCAGGTGAGCGATTTCTCTATGAATTTTCGATGTTTCTCACCAAAAACGGATGTTTGAGCCAAAAAAAAAAAAGGTCCAAAAATGTCGGGACTGGGGCGTACCACTGCCCAGAAAACGTCGGGATGGGGCGGGTTAAAGAGACAGCCACAGAGAAGGTCTGGTGGTTTGGGCTTTAGTTACAATCCCTGAGAGGTGGCTGAAGGAATAATGGTCATGTCATGTCGTCAAGTAGTTAGGCCGGTCATCTAGGCTACCCTTATGTAGTTATGTCTACACTGCATTCTTGAACTAGTTCTTAATTTTTTGTGAAGAATAAGTCCAGCCTATTCCTATGGCCTATGAAGACTAATGCATTGGCTCAGGCAGAAGTTTTCCGTCACGTCTAAACGTATCGTGGCTTGCAGTTGTTCATCTACAGTATCCCCTCTCATGTCGGTGTCCCAAACTGATTTGGAGAAAATGGAATAGCAGGTTAATTAAAATGTTTGGTAAAAGGGGTGGCTATTTCATATTCATCTGCCCAATCAATGACTGTAGTGGGTGCAAACCTTCCTGGAATAGGTATGAGGGTGGCAGACAAAACCAATGATCAGAGTGACAGTACTTCTTTCTGGCTTATTTGCACCTGTCACTGAGTTGGACAGCAAAAGCAGTATTCAGGAATATTCTTAACACAGATAATGATGACAGCAATCTTTCAAAATTTTGTCCTATCAGTCTGATACGAAGTGTAATTAGTAATTTTTACGTGTGCTTCCCTGATATTTTCATGAAGATGTGACTGTGCAAAAATTATGGCACTTTTGCCAGATGCAACTTTTGAAATTGGTATAAATTTGCTTTATATATGAGTGGGATGAACCCTTGAATATTGCACATGATAATTTTGTATAAATCATTTGGGTCTGAGGGAGGGCTCTCTGTGGGTGAACTGCAAGTGACTGTGATGGGGACTAATCTTAGGCTGCATACGAATATTGCTGCCGTGGTTTCATCCTGAGCATATGAAGCATTTGTATATCATGAGGTCAGAGTTACTTTACACATTTTGCATTTGGTCATCCAGTCTTGTCTGGTTGTGGAGTCACACATGAGGAAACGACAAACAAACATTGGACAGCTGCACGAGCAGACACAGAGATAACTTGGAATGTAAGCTCATGTGTCAAGGTCTGTGAAGGAACAGCTGTGGTGGTAACTTCGTGGATATGTTGAGGATCGGGTAAGGGTGAAGTAATTCGATTTTGACAGCAGTGAGTCAAAGATCAAGGACCCAGGGCAAGGTTTAAGGTTAGGCTTTTAAGCCCTTCTCCGTGATCAGACAGCACCCTGTTGCACCAGAGCACACTGATCATCAGTTTTAAAGCATGATAACGAATCACTCTACAAAAAATACAGATGCTCACTGATCGTGTAACCGGACCTTTAGACCAACTGTAGGACACGGGTGTTGAAATCTCAGAGTACCTCTTCTCGGTTTAACAAGTTTTCAGTAGTTACTTTCCATATTCCAATTCTGTCATGGTTAAAATCAGCTCAGAGATTTGCCATATTTATCTATAATATTGCAGCCAACTTCTTTATGAAAGTATTTGCAAAAGAAGGAACATCGTGGAGTAATTAAGCTCCTGTCACACATACGCAACTCAAGGGTCGACCGCAGTGTGACTCAAGGTCGTGTCCTAGTTGGCTCCCACGCCTCCCGACTGGCCCCGAATCTGCTTTGCTCATGACTGTGTAAAGACCGCATCAGGACTGCCTCATGACTGGTCATGACGTCCTCGAGAACACAAAAAGATCACGAGGCGACCGTGAGGCGACGGAGCTATGAGTCTTCAAATTTGAAATTTAATGAATTTTTGTCAGACACGACCGTGACACGACTGCCCACGAACACAAGACGACTGCGTGATGCATTTGGGGAATGCACCCCGACCCCCTCACAACACCCCAATGACCCCCCCACGACCGACCCATGGGGTGGGGCATCACACCTGAACCACCAATGATTCCCAGTGCATCACCATGGATCTCTCCTGTGTCTAGTCATTTGATGAGGGACACACAGTCATAACGTTTTTTTGTTGGCGACAGCATCACAACACACAACGACCACATCATGATGCATCCAACTGAGCTAAGGCTGCATCATGACCGACGTATGACACTCCTGATTCCAACGATACTGTGACATGACATTTGGCAAGTCTTCAGGCGGCCATGATTTTTTTAAAGCACACATTAAAAAATCATGATGCCTGACGAGTTGTCCCAGCAGCTCACGAGCACCCTAAAGAGTCCAGGCTTTGTTGGCAAATCAAGGGACGATCGATGAAAAAATGCCTAACGGCCTTGAGTCACCCCGTGGTTGGCCCTTGAGTCGCTTGTGTGTTAAAGGGGCTTTAGTTTCGGTAGAGTCACACAAACACACACACACACACACACACACACACACACACACACACACACATACATCTATACCAATATTTATCTATCCGTTCTTGTTTTATGAATAAAAAAATATATATATATATATATATATATATATATATATATATATATATATATATATATATATATATATATATATATATATATATATACATTTACATATCTATATATTTATCTATTTATCTGTCTATATATATACATTGATCTATCTATCTATCAATCGATCGATCGATAGATAGATAGCTAGCTATACAGTATATATATATATATATGGAGTCTCGGTGGTACAGTGGTAGAGTTTGCGCTTCGCACACGGGTGAACCAGGGTTCGCGCCCCGCCAGGGTAATAAACTTTGGGAGTCTTCACTCGGCCACGTACTGCATTGGCGGACACAAGGGGTGCTGTGGTTGAACCAGTGTCGCCTACTGTAAAGTATGCTTGCACCTAGTCGGCTTGCACGGGCCGATTACACTTGGTTCACAGACTATACACACATCCAAAGCCACTCCAACACTACAATTACACTTACAAGCACTTCTCACCCTACATACAATCTCTACAAGACAGCCTAAGCCACTTGGTAAAGATACATTGGCTGTATCATCCCGACTTCGGTCGGGATAGGCCGATCCTGCAGTGGATACTCAAACGGCTGATGATGATATATATATATATATATATATATATATATATATATATATATATATACACACATCAATCTCTCTCTCTATCTATCTATCTATCTATATCTATATATATACGGTACATATGCAATGAAGCAGGAACCAAAGGCCAGCACCTGCAAAACCGTTCCTTCCAAGTACAAAAAAAAAATTGTAAAAGAGAGTGAAATTCATGATCCATTCATTTCGAGACTCCAGGACACTGCATTTGAAAAACTGGAGATCACAATAAGTAGGAAATACAGACAGAGTAAGACTGTTCCAGAGTTGACCCGTCGCATAAATGAAGGATTGGGAGTAACGGTTAACTCTCGCATTAGAGAGTTGGACAGAAAAGGGATGAGAGTTTGTTACTAGACGGGTGCTATGTGCCCGTCGTTGAAGTGGAGGGACGCAAGCAGACAGTTCAGAGGACCAGTAACCATTGAAGTTGCAACAGAAAAGAGATAAAGATGCAACAGTGTTTGAAAGAGACGAAGGTTGAAGAGAGCCCTTCAGAGGAAGAGAATTAATTAGACAAAAAAACTTTTACTCCACCCTATTGAGAAGAGTTGTATGTGGGAAGCCTCCCCCACACATGAGAATTGTACTTTATGCAGGGATGAATAAAACCCATGTATAATGTCAACAACTGTGCAGGGGTAAAGAAGCTATGGAGTCGGCTTAGCACACTTAATCTCTTGGAAGCAGATTTTACAAGAGATGTACAGTATTATGATCTTTCCAAGATAAGTTCCGTGGCAATGAAACCCCAAGTATGTTTAAGGATGATGCAGGATTAAACATTAGTGGGAACTCATGTGGAAGTTTTTGTCAGGTTGATAGGTGTAAGACCTGAGTCTTTCATGCATTAAAAACAACAAGATTATTTTTATCCCAGTCAGAGATACGATCCAAGTCAGACATTAGGTGTGCCATAGCCTCATCATTATTTGATGGAGTAACAACTGAGACTGATGACGCGAGAACCGAATGGAAAGGTGAAGGGTGGAATCATCAACGTCTGAGTGGATACAGTAGGGTTAGATGTTCACCTTAGAAAGTCATTGATGAATAAAAGGAAGAGAGTTGGTGATAGGACAGAGCCCTGAGGAACACCACTGTTGATAGAACTAGAAGAACAATGGCGTCTACAACAGCAGCTATATAATGACCAGAAAGGAAGCCATAGATGAAGGCACAGACAGAAGGATAGAAACCGTAAGAGGGCAGTTTGGAAATTAAAAATTTATGCCAGACTCGATCGAAAGTCTTTCATATGTCAAGTGCAATGGCAAAGCTTTCGTCGAAGTCCCGAAAGGAGAATGACCAAGAGTCTGACAGGTAGGTGAGAAGATCGCTAGTGGAGAGTTCCTGACGGAACCAATACTGATGATCAAAAAGAAGGTTATAATAGGAAAGATGCTTTAAATTTTTTCTGTTAAGAATAGACTCGAAACTTTTGAAACACAGGATGTCAAAGCAATCAGGCGACAGTTAGGGGATTGGGAATTGTCACCATTTTCTGGGACACGCTGAATGAGAGCAAACTTCCAGCAAGAAGAAAAGGTGCAAGTTGATAGACAAAGGCGAGTTTACCTAGTCAGGGTGTAAGCACAGACGCATAGTCAGGAGGGATTCCATGAGGCCCATATGCCTTGTTAGTACTGAGGCCAGTGATGGCAGAAAATACATCAGCTGAAGAAATTTTAATGTCAGCCATGAGGAAGTCAGAGGAGGGGAAGTGATATAGGAACAGCACCGGAATCGTCTAACGTGGAATTGGAGGAGAAAGTCTGAGTGAAGAGATCTGTGTTATCAGTAGAAGAAATAGTTGCAGAGCCATCAGAGTAGAAAAGAGGAGGGAAGGATGATGAGGAATCGTTGTTAGAAATATTTTTGGCAAGATTCCAGAAGGAGCGGGAAGAATTCGAGTTGGAGAGTTAAGAGCATTTACTACAGATGAAATTATTTTTAGCAGAGCGAAGAACAGACTTAGCACGATTCCGGACAGAAACATAAAAAAGATGTGATTCAGGGGTGGATTAGCTCTGGTACCTTTTATAGACCCTCTCCTTGTTCCAGACAGCATTAGTACAAGCGTTATTAAACCAAGGCTTTCTTACATTAGTCAAAGGATATGAGAAGGGAATGTATGCTTCCATACCCGAGAGAATAACCACCGTAATGCTCAAGGCACACTGAGATGGCTCTTGGCCGTGGACACAATAATCATTCTAGTGAAAATCAAAGAAGTACTCCCTGAGGGCCTCCCAAACTGCAGCTCCAAAGTGCCACAACCGACATTTCTTTGAAGGGTCCATAGGCCGTACTGGAGCAATAGGACAGGATAAGGTAATAAGGTTGTGATCAGAGGAGCCCAATGGACAAGAAAAATTAACAGTGTAAGCAGAAGGATTAGTTGTAAGGAAGAGGTCAAGTATCTTGTAACTCTCTCTAAGGCAGTCAGGGATATGGGTAGGGTGCTGTACAAGCTGCACTGGGTCATTAACGATAGAAAAGATGTAGGCTTGTTCACCAGGTGGATCAGTGAAAGGAGAGGAGAGCCAAAGGTGGTGGTGAACACTGAAATCTCCTAGAATGGAGAGTTTAGAGAAAGGAGAAATGGATAGGATGTGTTCCATCGTAGAAGTAAGATAGTGAAAGAGTTTTTCATAATTAGTAGAATTAGGTGATAAGTAAACAGCACAGATATATTTAGTCAGAGAATGACAGGAATGCCGAAGCCAGAGAGTAGGGAATTCAGTAGAATCAAGTTCAGGAACACGAAAGCAAAATAAATCGTTGCATACATATATACAACAGCCACCTTTGGCCTTGAAGTGAGTATAGAGAAAGTTGGAGGATACAGAAAAGGGTTTGCTATCAGATGCCTCAGACAGCTGAGTCTCAGCTATGAAGAGAAGGTGAGGTTTAGAGGAGAGGTGTTGTTAAACAGAGGGAAAGTTAGAGGAAAGGCCGCGAATTTTGCAGAAATGAATAAGTGAGTCAGACAGTGGTTCCAAGCAGCTCGTTGAGTCATCACCGGGAGAGGGGAGGATGGTGGGGGCATTTATGGTCCCCCCCCCCGGGGACTCTCAGACTTGGTTATTAGACGCCATTTTATTTTTCTAATTTTGAAAAGGAAGTGCAGTGTGTCATATGCTTGTAGTTTGGTGCTGACAGTTTTAAAAAACTTGTACTGTTGAGCATGATGGTCTACTTTCAGTGTCATATATAGATAGATAGATAGATAGATAGATAGATATAGATATAGGTATAGATATATAGATATAGATAGATAGATAGATAGATAGATAGATAGACAGATAACGTGGTCTTAAGTACTTGCAGGGAGATAGGGCAATCGATTATGGATCGTTAAGCTCAGCCACAATAAGAGTAGTGAAACATAGTGTCAACGAGGTGAGTTACAACACTCTTGGGTTACTAAATTTATTGAACACAGTTATAAAAATTGAGCTACAGTTTAGCAGAGCGTGACCCTAACGTCGGACCTTCTCTCTAGCCCTCCCCTCCCCTTTCTCTCTCTGAAGGGAATCTCTTCGACATTATATACAGTGTGGGGAGGATGTGTATGTCTGGCAAATTTCCTGTCACGTAAACTAACTGACTAGGGCTGGTTACTCCACATGTTTGAATACGTCATGAAATTCTTGTTCGTCTGGACTATGAGGAAGTTTGAAATACATCGTATGGTTAAGGATTCTTGATGGTCTGGGACAACAAAGGTTTTGGATATACATTATGTGGATTGACATTCCTGGTTTGTCTAGGTAAGAGGATGTGTTCTGTGACTCTTCCTGCAGAACTCAGACATAAGTAACTGTTGTACATATTGTTACCTATCACTATATAGTTACATGCAGTATTGTGTTATATTATGCCTACATATCGCTCGGTCACGCAAAACTTGCGTACCATCGACAGTAAATATTGTCATAACATATTAATGCATACTATTACAATCAATGTGTAAGGTAATCAAGTGAAATACATAATACTGTAAAGTTACATAATTGGGATAATGTAGTTATAAAATTGTACATGTGTAATATAATAGTAATAGTAAAATAATACAATGGCAAGTCTACTGTAGTCAGTTATCCAATATATGTTTTTTTTTTTTTGCGAATAAGAAGGAACCAAAGGCCATGAGCCCGCAATAAAAGTTCCCTCCAAGAGGAAAACAAAATACAAGAGAGAGCCAAATTCAAGATACAATATATGTGAGAAGGACTTGCTGTATATATATATATATATATATATATATATATATATATATATATATATATATATATATATATATATATATATATATATATATATATATATATATATATACATATAGATATATAGAGATTATATATATATATATATATATATATATATATATATATATGTGTGTGTGTGTGTGTGTGTGTGTGTGTGTGTGGATGAAAGGATGCGAAGATGTGTAATGGATGCAAGAGCTCATAGAGGTTGGGGGAGTGGACTTTCTGACCACTACTTGGTGGTGGCCAAAATTAGAATTCAAGTAAGATGGAGGAATAGAAGAAGGGAAAGACGAGAGGAAGGAGCAGTTGCAAGGAGAGTGGAGAGGTTACAAGAGGATGAGAAAGAGGCAGAGTATAAGAGAGATGTGGAGGAACGATTGGGCAAATATGAATTGGAGCAGATGGGAGACGTGGAAGGTGTGTGTAGGATTATTACAGAAGAAATATGCGCAACATGTGATGTGGTGTGTGGAAGGAAGAGAAAACGGAGGGGAGTGCAAGGAACAGCGTGGTGGACTGAAGAGGTGAGACAGGCTGTGGCACAAAAGAAGAAAGCATACAATGAATGGATGAGAAATAGGGGCGTGGAAGAATTTGAGAGGCAGAATAGAGAGTTATATGTAGAAAGAAAGAGAGAGGTGAAAAGATTAGTAAGAGAGAGTAAGAAGAGAGTGGATGAGGAATTTGGAAGGAATTTGAGTGTAAAGTGGAGGGACTGTAATAAAATGTTCTGGAAAGAGGTGAAAAGAGTAAGACAGGGTGGAAGTCAAGTTAGCAGGGGAGTGAAAGATAAAAATGGTAGATTACTAGTGGAGAAGGGAGAAAAAGTGAGCAGATGGAGTGAACACTTTAAGGAATTGTTAAACATAGAGGATGGAAGTAATGCGAGTATAAGTGGCTGGGGAATGGCTGGGAGAAGGAGGGAAGTGAGAAGACAGGAAGAAATCAGTAGGATAGAAGTTGTGGTAGCAATGAAGAAAGTTAAATCGAGGAAAGCCCCAGGAATTGATGGAGTGTGTGGTGAAATGCTGAAGCATGGGGGAGAGATAGTAATAAAATGGATGTGGAAGATGTGCAGATTGGCCTGGGAGGAAGGTAGAGTCCAAGAGGATTGGAAGTCAGGTATAATTATTCTCTTGTACAAAGGAAAAGGGGAAAAAGAAGTGTGTGGTAATCATAGGGGCATTTGTCTTCTTAGTATAATAGGAAAGGTGTATGGTAGGATACTTATTGACAGAGTTAGAGAAAGAACAGAGAAATTAGTTGGAGAACAACAGGGAGGCTTTAGGAAGGGAAGAGGTTGTGTAGATCAGATATTCATTCTTAGATCTTTAGTGGAAAAGTTTCTAGTGAAGGGAAAGAAGTTGTATGCAGCTTTCATGGATTTGGAGAAAGCATATGACAGGGTGGATAGACAAGGATTGTGGAAAGTGTTAAGAATATATGGAGTAGATGGGAAGTTGATGAATGCTGTGAAGAGTATGTACGATGGTGCGAAGACTGCAGTGCGTGTGGATGGTGAACTAAGTGAATTTTTCTCTTTGAAAGTTGGGTTGAAGCAGGGATGTGTCATGTCTCCATGGTTGTTCAATCTGTACATGGATGGGGTAATAAAAGAGGTACAAGGTAGGGTAGTGGATGTTGGAGTGGCCCTTGTGAGAGAGGATAGTGTTTGGAAACTCCCTGTACTGTTGTTTGCAGATGATACTGTGTTGTTGAGTGAAGATGAAGGGGAGCTGCAAGGCTTGGTGGATGAGTTTGGGAGAGTGTGTAAGAAACGGAAACTAAGAGTGAATGTAGGGAAGAGTAAAGTGATGGTCTTTGAGAAAGGTGAAGTCAGTGAATGTACAGCGAGGTTGGATGGTGAGGAATAGGAAAATGTGAGTACGTTTAAGTACTTGGGTAGTGTGATGAGTAAGGATGGAGGTTTGGAGGGTGAAGTGCTGGAAAGGGTACAGCAGGGAAGAAAGGTTGCTGGTTCTTTGAATGCAGTGATAAGAAACAGGGAAGTGAGCATGGAAGTGAAAAAGTTACTACATGACAGTATTGTGATACTAGCTCTAACGTACGGAAGTGAAGCTTGGACGTTGTTGGAAGGACACAAGTCAAGAGTGAGAGCAGTGGAAATGAGTTATTTAAGAGGAGCCCGTGGAGTCACATGGAGAGACAAGATGACGAATGAGGATATAAAGGAGCGTTGTGGTGTGGATGTGGATGTGATAGGAAGCGTTATGAGGAACACACTGAGGTGGTTTGGCCATGTGGAGAGGATGGAGGGTGAAAGACTGACGAAGAGAGTGTATGTGAGTGAGATGGAGGGGGGAAGAGGGAGGGGGAGGCCGAGGATGAGATGGAGGGATGGGGTGGAGAGGTATATGAGAGAGGGGGGTGCGAGTTGGGAGCAGGGCAGTGAAATGGCGGGGGACAGGGCGACTTGGAGGCGATTTGTTTGTGGCCACCTCAAACAGGATTGAGGCGTCTGGCAATATATATATATATATATATATATATATATATATATATATATATATATATATATATATATATATATATATATATATATATATATATATACACAAATGAGATATAATAGTATAATTAAAGTAAGCCTATATTATGTGTAACCCATATTTTGTTAATTTATATAAAATATATATACAATATTTACAATATTTACTCAGTTTTGTCTCACTTGTACAGAACAGTTCTTAACACTGATTCCAGGTTAGCAATCCTTGCTTGCATTCTGTGCATGGCCAAAATTAATACAGTAAATAGTATGGAGAGAATTACAAAGATGACTGGAGCTGGGCTGTATGCATAATATGGGTTAAACATAATCCTAATGTATTCTTCCCAAGGTTGTATTGTCTGATTTATTAATTGCATGGTTTTATACTTGGGTGAAGTCAACTTTATGTGTGCACTTACATTTAAGTTCATCCTAGGCAGTGACTGGAAGTATTTGTGTGTGTGGTTGAGAATTGCTTAATGGTTTTTAGTGGGCAAGGTGGATAGTGTAGGTGTCAAGACTGCACAGTAATCTCGTGAGATGTATAAACCAGATGTTGATGTATGGGCTGGAGGTGTGTCTGGGCAAGTCACTTGAGTGAAAGAGAAGAACTGTGAATGTCCAATGCGTTGATGATGGATGGGTTTATCTGGAGCAAATGTGAAGTTGCAATGATGAGAGATGTCTCAGCTGGCTGAAACGTGAAGATGTACGCAGGACAAAGGTGAAATGCATGCAGTAATGTGCCACATTTATGTTCAGTTGTTGTTTCACTAGTGAAAGTCACAGCGTCCTGTTTCTTGGAGACCATGATGACATCTGTTTTGATGTTGATGGTGACTAATGAGTCATCTTTCTTAGAAGGAAAAGGGTATACTTGATAGACTGAAAAAATCATGCATTACGAATGGTACATGAACTACTATTGATGTTGTTGTGAGTGTTGCTTCCAAATATGGATAATATAACATCAGATTTTTTCCTCAAACAAAGGTTTCAATCCACGCTTACGTATGCCTAGACTAATTATTTGCCCGAGGTTGTGAATGGGTAGTAAATTAATGGTGATCTTTCCGTTACCAGCATTAGTAAATCCTTTCATGAAGGCCTGATACTGAGCTCTAGTATTGTCTAACTGTAGTATTATTACGTCAATATGCTCTATGATCACAGAGAGGTGTTGAATAGTGTAATATTACCTTCTAGTGAATTTACTTTCTCCACAATTCCTAGAGTTGATGCTTCTGCCTTCCTTAGGTTCTTTACAATCGTCAGCATTAAGGTGTTTTGAGTATCAGCTAACTTATGTTGGTATGAGAGAATTTGTGCTATTTTGTTAAATTTGGTCTGATCAGCTGATCAGGTCAGGTGAGGGTAAGGGGACGGGTCTATTATGATGTGACAGGGGTAAACCAACTCTGCTGTCAGGCCCTGCTGCAGATGTCACTGATTGCACTGCGCAGTTGACCCTCGTGCGGTGTGGTGCGGTGAGGATCTGTCCCTTCTCCCCTTTTGGGCTAAGATGCGAATGAATGTGTTTAAGTGGATGAGTAAATTGGGAGTGTGTCGTCCTGTCTCGGCTACCTCCCTTTCCTTGGGGGAAGCAGCCTAGGTATATAGATAGATAGATTGATTTTTAAATTTGTTATTTATTTCCTCTAGATCATTTTCTATAGCTAGTCCAAATATGTTGCCTAAAATTGCCCCGCCTAGGTCGAACAAATCGCGTCTGTTACGTGTATGTGTGATGTCGTTTCTTGTCTCCAGTGTGTTACTCCCAGCTGATGGGATATCCTGGATCATGGTGATCATTACGTGCTTAGCCTATTCTAGCTTCCAGTAGTTAATTTAATTAATTCAGCTACATCCTGTGTGGGGTGATCATGTGAAGACGGGTGTGTTATTACCGCTTCCAAAATTCTAAGGGGTCCTGATATCTTCTGTAACATTTTTTGTATGTCTTGCAGTATGTCCAAACTAACTTCGGTACTTATTAGGTCCTCCACTATTGCTGTTGAGGCTGTCGGGGCTATCAGGCACCCCTGTCGGACTACATGATGAGGATGTAAGTGAGGTGATCCTCTTGATATCAAGAGGAACATGATCCATGGAATTATTCGCCTCATCTTTACCTACCGAAAGAGCAACTGTATTAGAGATCTAATCCACTGTTGTTAACAAGTTATGCTAAGGGTGATGATAGTGATGATGAATAATACAGATATCTTGGCTTGTTTAATCCTATTACCTATAAAAAGAGTCTAAATCGATTCCTAAGTCATGTAAATGCCCTGTTGTGGTGAGAGCTGTATTGGTTGCACCTATGCTTGTCTGGTATGCGACCGCAATTTATTTCGATATGTGTTGATTGCTTCAGACTTATTTTCGTCGTGTGTACTAGGGTTTTCGGTCATTTCTGGTGTTTTATAGTTGCAAGCTATATTTCTTGAGACAATTTTTAAGTGATCAATATGTGTTTCTTTTTCTTCGTCACTTGATAGTGACTTAATCACTACCTTATTTTCTCTTCTCTTGATTAACCTGTATGGGCCCTCAAATTTAGCTGACAGTTTGTTAATTCTAGTGTGAATGAGGCTATAGACAATATCACCTATGCTGATATTTGATTCTTTTGTTTCTTATTAAATGATTCTGTCATTTCTTCCTTGGACATAGCTGTTTCTTTACCTTTGTGTGTGTTTCTTGAAATTCACGTAAGCGGAGTTTAGGGTAATCGTCATAATTATATATGGGAATTTGCTCGCCCTCTAACGTCTCATAAGGGAGACGTTTGTCTGACCTGTAAATGATGAAATGAGATGTATCTCCTATTGATTTATTAATTGCACAGTTAAGTGATGCTTCAACTCTGTGGATCCAGTCATCCCAGTTTGCGTAATTTTCATTGAGAATGTGCCGTGGTACATCTAATATATTTTTTTTTTTATTCTGCCTTTCCACCAATCCATTGGAAGCTGGATGGTAGCCCAAGATATTAACTTTATATTGTATTGTTTACGTATTTCTTGTAAAATTTCAGAGTTAAATTCACCGCCATTGTCGCTTATTAGCACCTTGGTGTGGTGAACCTACAGATCACACTATCAGTGAATACCTGTGCGACTGTTTCTGCTGTTTTATCCTTAATTGGAACCAAGATCGCATATCGTGAGAAGTGATCGGTTGCAACGATGAGACATTGATTGTGACTGGCAGTTAAGGGTAATTTAAGTAATTCAACCTCGACAGTGTCCCACGGTTGTCTAGGTACAGGATATTGTCCTATAGGTGCAGGTGATAACGTGTAACCTTTATATTTCGCACATTACTCGCATCTGTCTATACGGTTATGTATATCTTTGCCTAACGTTGGCCATTTATATGACATCCGGGCCTGCCTGACTGTCCTGTCCTTGTCAGGATGCCCTTCATGTGGACTATCGTGTCTTACCCTTAGAATGTGAGGTATCATTGTACTAGGAATAACTAACTGCCTAATATTTTTTCTATGATTTGTTTGTCCTGGATTTACCCTATATAAGGCATTGTTTACCATTGTGAATTGTTTAAGTGGTACCTGTAACTTGGGTAATGGTACATCATCGCCTGACTCGAGATGATATATTACAATAGACCAGTGGTTCTTAACCTATGGTTCGCGACCCAAATTTGGGTCGCCAAGCCATTTGGAGTGGGTCGCCAAGAGACAAATATATTACTGATATTATTAATGTTGTATATTATTACTTTTTAACATATTACCGTACTTGTCGATACTTCACACTTTACATTCTCTCTCTCTCTCTCTCTCTCTCTCTCTCTCTCTCTCTCTCTCTCTCTCTCTCTCTCTCTCTCTCTCCTACAGTAGGCGATTGATTTCGCTTAAAAAAAGATTATTACCATGCACACAACTGGGAGTAGAGTACCGGTACTGTACATTTTATATTTTAAAACTTAACCGTTTTCATTTCGGAGTAATGATGCCCAGCTCATGGCTTACGTACGGTACCGAGGTCCAGAAGACATGGAAGAGAAATTTCTGTTCTGTCGGCCATTACACACAACCACAACCAGAGATATTTTCAGTACTGTGGACTCATTCTTCAAGGAAGAAGGGCTTCAGTGGAATCAGTGTTTTATGTCTGTTGTGATTGTGCACCAGCGATGCTGAGAGTACGCCATGGCTTCATTGATAGAGTTAAAGAAGAAAATCCATTCGTGCTGATTGTTCACTGTCTCCTTCGCCGTGAGAATCTTGCTTCTCAGTGGTTGTCACCTGAGTTACAGAAAGTGATGCAGGAAGTTATCCAGATAGTCAGTTTCATTAATCTAGGGCTGTGCCCTCCAGGATCATCAGTCGGATGTGTTCTGATTTTGGTTCAGAACATGTACACGTGTTGTACCACTCTGAGGTTAGGTGGCTGTCACGAGGAAGGGTGCTCCAACGGTTGCCTGAAATGCTGAACGAGACAGATATTTCTAGCAAAAAAGAATCATTCACTGGCCCCAAAGATTCTCTGATTCAAAGTAGGTGATGCAAATAGCTTATCTTGCAGATATCTTTGCTGAGATTAACGCCTTGAACATTACAATGCAAGGTCACAATCAGACATTAGTTGGGCTGTCAAAGAAGGTAACTGCATTCAAAGGGAAACTGAAGCTGTGGAAGAGTAAAACTGAGACTAGGAAGACTGTGTCGTTCCATCTTTGAGTGAATTTCTGGAAGACGAAAAATTTTCTCTCACCCAGGTCCAAAGCATCATTGTGGAACATATCTCCAGACTAATTGAAGAGTTTTTCACTACATTCCTGAGAATGTGATGAAATATGCCTGGGTAAGAAATCCCTTCAGCATTGAAGCTGAGGACTTACCTCCAGGAGCAGCTCATCGAGGTTCAGAATGATAAAACACGTCGTTATGATTTCAGGAAACAAAACGAATCACTGAGCTCATTCTGGATCAGAGTTTACAAAGAAAAGAAAAGTCTTGGAGGTGAAGCCCTGAAAGCACTCCTTCCCTTTGCTACAATTCATCTGTGTGAGGCAGGATTTTCTGCACTCACAAAGTACAGAAACCGTCTACAACCAGAGCATGACCTAAGATGCAGTCTGTCATCTAAATCACCCCGGTTTGAGAAGCTGATTGAAACTTTTCAGTGCCAGGGATCTCACTGATTATAGTACTTTATGTCCCAGACAACATCCAAAATAGTGACTCTCTCCTTAATTTTTTTATTCATTCATTGCCAGACGCCATGTATCCCTAACGGGGTGGCCAAGGGCTTAGAGTTAATTGTTTTACAGGGAGGGGCACTAATCCTCCACCAACCCCACTTGATATGTAGGGATGCCAACAGCATCTGGTGTTCCCAGGCGGTCACCCATCCAAGTACTAACCAGACCCAACGTTGCTTAACTTCGCTGATCGGACGGGAAGCGGTGTACTCAACGTGGCATGGCCGTTTCTCTCCTTAATGGTCAGAGTAAATAGGTGTATCATGAACATAAATGAATTATTTTGATTTTCTGATCTTCCATTTATTTTTTTCCTGCCAAAATGTGTTGATATTTTAGTTCTTAGGAAGTACATATAATAAAAATGAAATTTATTTATTATGACATCAATAAAATATTGAAATATTACTTTGGTTTTAGTCACATGATATGACACATGTTTGTTTCAGTTCTGGTGCAGAGTAAGTTTACGAGGGTTTGGGTCGCCATTTAGACCATCTTATGGATTTTGGGTCGCCAAGAAAAAAGGTTAAGAACCACTACTATAGACCATAATGGGTCCCGTCTTTGTGCCTGTGAAATTTCTTGATTTGTGGGGATCGTTTCGTCACTGTTAGCGTGTGATTCCCGTGGACTTATTGTAGCAACATTGGCTAACGGGTTCCGTGATAGGGCATCTACTGCTAAATTTACTTTACATTTTATGTAGTGAATGTTTACTTTGTAATTCTGGATTTTACATTTCCATCGTGCTCTCCTCCCGGAGAGGAGTTTTTCTTGGAACATGCTCACGAGAGGTTTGTGGTCTGTGTATAGGTGAATTTCGTATCCGTACACGAGGTCACAAAATTTCTGTAGAGCAAATACTACGGCTTCTAAGTCTGTTGTACAGTAATTTTTCTCTGCTCCATTTGTTTGTCTACTGGCAAAAGCAATGGGTTGTTATTTTCCTCGTTTATCCCAAGCCTTTGAGGGAAGTATCTGTGCAAATTATGAATGGTTTTGTGAAATTAGGATAGGCAAGGCATGGTGCTCATGTAAGAGTATCTGTTAATTCATGAAATGTTAATTTTTGTTTCTCTTGCCACTGGAATACAGCATCCTTTTTTAGTAGAATGAATAGCGGTTGTGCTATAGGAGAGAATTGGTTAATAAAGGGGCGGTAATATCCCGCTAGCCCCCCAAATTTTCTTACTTGGTCTATACTTGTTTGTTCTGGGAAATTCCTTAATGCCTGTATTTTGTCCTCTGACGTGTGAATTCCTTGGGCATCTAGTCTGTGGCCTAATTTTATTTCCTTAAAGCAAAATTTGCATTTAGACAGCTTGATTTTTAAGTCAGCATCAACAAGCTTTTGTAGGAGCTGGTCTAGTTTCTGTAGATGTTCGTCTGTACTTGGAGTAGCTATAATAATGTCATCTAGAGTGACAAATATTCCTTTTCCCAGCATTTCAGCCATTACATAATTCATCAGTCTTTGGAAAGTGCCTGGTGCTGTCTTCAACCCCATAGGCATTCGTTTGTATTGGTAGTACCTTGTATTCGTGGAGAAAGCAGTGTATTTGCGTGATTCTTGCTCGAGGCTAATTTGGTAATAGCCATTGAGCAAATCATTTGTGGAAAATACATTATTTTCTGGTCCAATATTTTGTAAAACGTCACTTAACAATGACACAGGAAACCGGTCAGGGATTGTGTGCTGATTTAATTTACGGTAATCTACTAGAGCACGCATTTCTCCGTTTCGTTTGGGCACGAAAAATAATGGGGCATTCCATGGGGAGACAGACGGTTCAGTAACACCTAGTTAACATTTCCTCAACATACTGATTTGCCAGGGTGCGTTGTGAATGCGCGACCCTATAAGCTGGTATATATATTGGTTGTGTCTGGGTGTACTTAAATCTTGTGTGTAATCAGGTTAGTACACCCAAATTGTTCTCCAGGTAATGCTACCGTTTGTCTATGTTTCTCTAACAGATCTAAGAGATCTTTCTAATTTGAATTGACCCGAGTGAATCTAATTCTCCTTTATGCACTCTCTGTCTGACGAGTTTACTCTGCTCGATGCCCCTGCTACTGTCACTTCGCGTATAAGAGCTGGGCAAATTTCTAACCTACAAATACAGGTTCCTTTCTAAATCTTTATATCTCCGTTCATGGTGTTAGCTAAAATGACATTCGTCTCACCCTTGTCATTCATCCAGCACAGGGCTCTCTCTATCAAAAGGCCATTTATTCTAACCGTCTTTTCTAATGGAATGACATTACAATTTCTCAGTTTACTCTTAATCGTAACTTGCATGAATGATTTTGGTGGTAAATTTATATCATAAGTAATGCTGGCTGGGAAAGTGGATGAGTGACGTTTGCTTGCACTGAGTGAGTGAGGAGTGGGGGTTGGGTTGTGACAGCTGGTCTACTCACCTATTTTCTTTGAGAAGTTGTATGTTGAACTCCCCCATTTTGGTTTTGTGTGTAATCGTTCTTGTGATGCTAGTTTTCCTATAATTGCTGGTTGTATTACTAGGGGATGAAATTTCCCCCTATGAATTCGCTGTCATTATGAATTCCATTGAAAAGTGGCATCAATATTATATTTTGTGTTCTCATTGTGTTAAGTCCAAGCAGCATATCTCCTCAAATTGATAATTTTTCTACTACGTAAAAGGTGGTGGTGAATGATTTTGTGGTCTCTGTGAAATTCATGTTTAACTCAGTCATACCAATAACTGGTATTTCTTTACTATCCACTGTGTATAAATTTAAGTCTGAGTTTTCCAAAACGTCACTTTTCTTCTATTTCTAAAAATTCTTGCTAACTTATCTTGCGTTATTAAATTCACTGGTGAGCCAGAATCCAAAAGTAATGAAATCTCTTCCTCCTCACAGAAAACAGAGACCAAAATGCATTCATTTCCAAAGAGACTTCCTATGTTGACTATTTGTTTATTCGGGTGTTTTATGTGTCGTCGTCTTTTGTGCTGGTACGATCTTCCCCCGACCTATAGATGAATAACAATTTTTCCATCGTTCTACAATCTGAGGTCCAATGTCCGGTGGACCTAGGATATCTGCAAAATGCCTCAATACCATTTGCCTTTGCTTATCCTCTTTCGTTTTAATGTAACACTTCAATTTTGTGTGACCTGGCTTTGCGCAATAGTAACAGAGAGTGTTACTTGAGTTCGACCTATGAGGTGATCTTCCATTTGCTTGTCTTTGTGTCGATCGCTGTCTACTGGGACTTCGGCCAGGCTTTTGTACCGCCCTGTTAACTGGTGTGTGGGAACGAGTCCTTGAGCTAACCTGACTGTGTGCTTGTTTCTGAAGTGGTCGAGATTGTCTCTGGTCCACGCCAAGACAGTCAAGACTTGACTTATTTATCCCTGCTACAATTTCTGGCACTTTGATCCCTGACCTGTTTGCCTGTGATGTGTCAGTCACACCAGCTTTACTGCAGTTTAATTCCACCTCATAAAATGAAATCAAGTAAACTTATCCCTGGATTATATAGGATGGTTTTTGAAATCTTTAATATCCTGTCAGGAAATTGGTATAAGGCTGATATGTAGCTAGTGATATCAACGACATGCACTGGTAATATATTACCATCCTCTGTGACCCAGTCTAAGTTTTCCAGACTGGATAAAAGGGTCTTCTTCAATCAATCAATCAATCAATCAATCAATCATTTCCTGTGGCACCCTCGGGGATGCATAGGGCCTCGATGAACTCACACCACCACATCCTATCTTGTGCTAACTCCTCAAGATCTCCCCAACACTCATCTCCAGCTTCCCGTCTCATTGTCCTCACCCACGTCTCTTTTGGCCTTCCTCTACCTCTCCTACCAGGTGCCACCCACCCTGGTGTACCTCGTACTATTCCCTGTCTCCTATACACATGTCCTAGCCACTTCCATCGTGAGAATCTAACATATTCATCGATCGGCTGCACTCCCGTTATTTCTCTAATTCTACTATTTGGTATCCTTTCCCACCACTTAACTCCTAATATTCTTCTAAGTGCTTTATTTTCAAACACCAAGAATTTATTTTCCATAGTCACTGTGCTGTACCAAGACTCGTGTCCATAAATTAAGATACTCCTAACCATTACCTTATAAAGTTTGATTTTTGTATGCACAGAAATTGTTATTATTCCAAATATTTTTAAGCATTCCCATTGCCTGATTAGCCTTCTTTAACTTTTCCTCGAATTCAAAGTTCAAAGAACCATCCTTGGCTAAATAAGTACCTAAATATTTAAACCTATCAACTTGCTTTACAACCATACCTCCAATTACACATTCCTGCGCATTTTCCATATTCATATTGATTATTTCAGTTTTTCCACAATTAATAACCAAACCCACCTTGCGACCTTCACTCACCAAACAGTCCAACACTCTCTGCATCTCTTCTGGCCCATCACAAATCAAAACTATATCATCTGCATAATCTAAATCCAAAAGTTTCCTGTTCTCTCCCCAAAGTGTACCTGCACCGGTTTCTATTCCAACACGTTTCATAATGTAATCAATGACCAATATAAATAGTAAAGGCGATAGAACACCACCTTGAATTACTCCGGACTTGACTTCAAACGAATCACTCAGACAACCATCAACCATCACTTTACAAAATGTGTCCTCATGCATGTTCATAATGACCCTCACAAACTCCTCTGGTATTCCATAATGTCTCATGATCTTCCCCATAGACTCTCTCGAAACACTATCAAAAGCCTTTTCAAAATCAACAAAATGGTGGAAATATCTGCTATAATCTCCCCTAGACCTGAGCCTGAGTTTGTTTGCCTAAGTAGGTCTACAATTTTGTGTAATTCTGGGATTATACCTCCAAGAAAATTCTTGCCCTCGGAGAATTTCCTAAGGAATTCTGTCTTAGACTGCTCAGATGTTGAAGCTTTCAACAGCTTGTTCGACCGTAACAGATTGCCCGCTGAGCATCGTTCTTCGTTTATTCTACCTGAAAAAACAGCTATTTTTCCTTTCTCATCTGTAATGTGTCTCCTAATGAAATACTGCTGACATTGTTCAATAAGTGTGTTTATGTCAATCATATCTTTTTCCGTACCAGAGAATTTTGGTAGTTCATTGTCTTCATCTCAAACATACACTATACACTGGAAATGGAGTATTACTGAGATTTTGTGGAGAAGGTACTGCACTAGTACTTGCTTCATCTACATTAGCCATCTTTACAGTGTTTTTCTTGCAATCGTCATTTACAGTCATTTATATGTTTTCCCTGATCTTAATATTCTGTGGTCTAAGTTATAGTAACCTGGAAGTAAATTTTTATAAAGTTCACTATCTAAATCTGAAATTTCTGACCAAGTGCCATCATCATTTACTTCGGAGTAAATTGCATCTGTTTGCTGTTCTTTATCTAGTGTGAGTTTGGTTTCCTGAGTTTGGTTTTCCGCTTGTTCTTGTGTTTCTGATGGTGTTTCGGAAATTATATTTTGTTGATCGACGTAGTTTATCGTTGATATTGTTTCTCGTAATCGTGGAGTTGTGGTTTAGGAGCGATTAGGGACGAAGTTAAGCTGCATTGATGCGACGCCGGCTCTCGCTGTCTGCTTTGCTTGTTTGTTTTTTGTTTGATTGTGTGAAGTCGCCAAATAGACTGCTGTGCCTGAGACGTTATTTAGCTTCGTTTACAGCTCGCGACCACTCTCAGTGAACGTAGTGAGGTAGATATCGTAGTTTACCGTTGTAGCGATTGTGTAAACTCATAAGGCGTAGTTTGTCGTAGTTTACTCGTAAGTAGTAGCTTGATTGTGGTTCGTTTTCGCTGCTCGCCACGTCTCGAGTGGCGCAGTTTATCGTAGGTGGTTCGTTATTACCGCTATTCACCAGTCTCGATGGCGTAGTTTATCGTACTTGGTTCGTTATTACCGCCTGCCACCATCTCGATAGCATGGTCTTACGTACTTGTAGGGAGATAGGGCAATCGATTATGGATCGTTACGCTCAGCCTGAATAAGTAGTGAGACGTAGTGTCAGCGAGGTGAGTTACAACACTCTTGGGTTACTACGTTTATTGAACACAGTTATAAAAAGTGACTTCAGTTTAGCAGAGCGTGACTCTAACGTCGAACCTTCTCTCTAGCCCTACTCTCTCCTTTCTCTCTCTGAAGGGAATCTCTTCGACATTATATACAGTGTGGGGAGGATGTGTATGTCTGGCAAATTTCCTATCACGTAAACTAACTGGCTAGGGCTGGTTACTCCACGTGTTTGAATACGTCATGAAATTCTTGTTCGTCTGGACTATGAGGAAGTTTGAAATACATCGTATGGTTAAGGATTCTTGATGGTCTGGGACAACAAAGGTTTTGGATATACATTACTTGGATTTACATTCCTGGTTTGTCTAGGTAAGAGGATGTGTTCTGTGACTCTTCCTGGAGAAACATAACTACCTATTTTACGTATTGTTACCTATAGCTATATACTTACATACAGTACTGTGTTATAGTATGCCTACATATATATATATATATATATATATATATATATATATATATATATATATATATAGAGAGAGAGAGAGAGAGAGAGAGAGAGAGAGAGAGAGAGAGAGAGAGAGAGAGAGAGATACACAAAGCTTCGTGGGATTGCACACACACCCACAGACACACACACACACACACACACACACACACACACACACACACACACACACACACACCCACATACACACACAGAGAAGCAGTCACTCACACACACACACACACACACACACACACACACACACACACAAATGACATGAGGAATGGAAAATTCAGGCACACAGAGAAGCATTTACACACACACACACACACACACACACACACACACACACACACACACACACGCGCACAGTCCTTCATGTATGCAACAGGTCAACTCAGGAACTGTCTTCCTCTGCAGTTTTTACTGCCTATGAACTCCAGTTTTTTAAATGCAATGTGTCCAGGCATCTCGAAACGAATGAAGCTTGAATTTGACCCTCCATTGTCTTTTTTTTTTTTTTTTTGGGGGGGGAACAATCTTGCGGGCTTTTAGCCTTTGGTTCCTTCTTCCTTGCTTTAAAAAAAACATGCACATACACACACATACAAACTCGCATACAAATTCACACACAGATAGTCATGGCGAAGAATTAATACTTCATGTCTCATATTTGGTGACAGAGGCAAATAGAAGAATCTAAACTAATGAGAGGCAGGAAGAGGGAGAGGGTATTAAAACCAGGCTTGAGAGAGAGAGAGTAGATAAAAATACGTCCCGGTAACAGCAAATTATCTACATTAAGTACTAGCTGATGTCAGCATTGTAGTTTCAATACTTAACCGAGTTGGAAAGAAAATGAAAACTTTATGAGTAATGAATGAAAAGCACTCGAGAACCGAATGATAATTGCCCGCCAGAATATGATGTTGACCGAGTCCAAGCTTTAGGCCACATCTTGTTACCCTGAAAGTTTCATGTTGATAGCTCAAGCTGTTCATGAGATATAATGGTGCTAAAGGCGGGCGATAAAAACTAGTTGATATTTGTCAGCCATTTTGGTGACCTTGACCTTGACCGCGAGTGCCCATTTTCGAACTCGTCCAAGATTTAGGCCATATATTGAAACTCAGCAGGTTTCAAGCTGATAGCTCAAGCCGTTCATGAGATAAAATGGTGCTAAATGCGGGCGATAACAAGTACTTGAAACTGGCAGCCATTTTGGTGACCTTGACCTTGACCCCGAGTGCCCATTTTCAAACTCGGCCAAGATTTTGGCCATACCTTGATACCTTGAAGGTTTCATGTTGATAGTTCAAGCCGTTCATGAGATAATAGGAACACACACACACACACACACACACACACACACACACACACACACACACACACACACACACACACACACACACACACACACACACAGAGGCAGGCAAAAACATTACTGCTCCGCCTTCTAAAGGCTGACGATAATAAATCAGCGTTTGCCTAAGCAGGCAGGGAGACACATACACTGACAGACAGATACACTAGTAGGCAAATACACCAACTGGCAGACGGGCGGGTGCAACTGAAAAAACAGCAGGAGGGAGATGCTTTCATTTTTTTTTAAACCTTTCCACGGATGCTAATACAATCCATGTGGATCAGACAAGTGCTAGATAACTGCCACATCTAATAAAAATTATTTATGACCTTTAATTCCCTTCATTGCTAGATATCAGCGTCTGGATGTTACAGTATTATGCTGATAATAAGAAAGGCATCATTAGAAGTCATTAATGGAGATAGTTTATAAGCCCTTCACTGCAAGGAATGTCTCAATCGAAATAAAAGCTTATAGAAAATATTTCCTTTTACAATTGTAACTTTGTGCACAGGGCCATACCACGTTGAGTACACCACTTCCCGTCCGATCAGCGAAGTTAAGCAACGTTGGGTCTGGTTAGTACTTGGATTGGTGACCGCCTGGGAACACCAGATGCTGTTGGCATAACGTTCTCCCTACGTAGTCAAGTGGGGTTGGTGGAGGATTAGTGCCCCTCCCTGTAAAACAATTAACTCTAAGCCCTTGGCCACCCCGTTTGGGATACATGGCGTCTGGCAATGAATGAATGAATTGTGACTTTGATATATTATCCATGATTATGTTCAGACGTGACCTAAGTAGGGTTAGTTACTACCGTACTTCAAAGAAGGTTTCTAGGTCAAAGTTTTCAAAGGTTAAAGACAAAGCAGGCAGGGAGACACATACACTGACAGACAGATACACTAGTAGGCAAATAGGTTACACCAACTGGCAGACGGGTGGGTGCAACCCAAAATATTACCTTCCCTCTATGGCGATTGCAATATTACATCGTAGTGAAAAAGTTAATCCGATATATGACTGTTTGGAGATATATGGAAGGACCACAGGAGGGAATGAGCAATGCCAGAGTTACTGGTCAGACTTTCAGTGTTTTCTGTTGCCTCTATAAAGCTAGTCTGCCTTCTGCTATGCCATGGTTTATTGTATCCAACGCTGCCTGTTAAAAGGGGAGGTGGGAGGTGACGGGCGGTGTATTGTCCGGTGAAATGGGCTGTTTGTTGGCCCATAACACTGCCTGATTGGCTTCGTACGGGTAAGCTACTATCCACTGTTTATTTCAGTGTGTGTGTGTGTGTGTGTGTGTGTGTGTGTGTGTGTGTGTGTGTGTGTGTGTGTGTGTGTGTGTGTGTGTGTGTGTGTGTGAGAGAGAGAGAGAGAGAGTTAATGGCCTATCATATTATTTTTTTCAATTAAAGAACGGAGGGAAAACAAATGAATTAAAAAAATAATCTATGCACCAGATTACAGGTGTCTTCCATTCATAAAAAGTCTGTAACTTTTAGATTTAAACAGCTGTAAGTTGAAGTTCGGGGGAAACAGCTATGGGGAAGCGAATTTCAAAGAGATGAAGTTCAGGGAATATAAAAACTCCGATAGGAAGAAGCTCTGCAATATGGCTGTGTGACATTCCAGTCATGAGCGCTACCAGATGCCCTTGTAGCGCGGGGGAAGGCATGAATAGGTGGCTCAATGGGTGCAAGTTCGTCTGAGCACTTGCCATAAAAGTATCTGTTAAATAATGCAAGGGAGGCAACATTCCTTCTTACCTTTAGGGAAGGTAGTTTATTTGTTATAGTTGGGTTATCAATAATTCTAACAGCTTTGTTCTGAATTTTGTATAGTTGCGTTAATGCAACCTCTCCACATTGATTCCACAAGGATGAGCAACATTCCAGGTGAAAGCGAATATAATTTACAAATTATATCTTACTGGAAGACATATGTAAAATATTCACGGAAGAGATAAGCGCAGCGTGTGAGGCGGTTTGTGGAGTGAGGAGGAGATGCAAGGGTGTGCAAGGGACAGCATGGTGGAATGATGAGGTGAAACGAGCTGTGGAACAAAAGAAGAAGGCATATGGTGAATGGTTGAGTAGATGTAGGGGAGAAGATGAGAGAGAGAGAAGAGAGGTATATGTGAGCAGGAGAAGGGAGGTTAAGAGACTGGTGAAGGAGAGTAAGAAGAAAGTGGATGAAGAGTTTGGGAGGAATCTGAGTGTGAAATGGAGGGAGAGTAAGAAATTGTTTTGGAAGGAGGTAAAGAAAGTAAGGCAGTGTGAAAGGGGAAATAGTAGGGGAGTGAAAGATAGGAATAATAGATTGTTGGTGGAGAAGAGAGAGAGAAATTGAGGAGATGGAAGGAGCACTTTGAGGATTTGTTGAATGTAGAGAGTGAGAGCAGTGTGAGTATAAGTGGTTGGGGAATGGCTGGGAGAAGAAGAGTTGAGAGGAGGGAGGAAGAGATCAGTAGGTCGGAAGTAGTGGAAGTGATGAAGAAGATTAAGCTGGGAAAGGCCCCAGGAATTGATGGAGTGTGTGGTGAAATGCTTAGGTATGGGGGTGAGATTGTTGTGGAGTGGATATGGAAGTTGTGTAGATTGGCTTGGGAAGAGGGAAGAGTTCCAGAGGACTGGAAATCAGGTATAATTGTTCCTCTGTACAAAGGAAAAGGGGAGAGAGAAGTATGTGGTAACCATAGGGGTATTTGCCTTCTTAGTGTGACTGGTAAAATATATGGTAGAATACTCATTGATAGGGTTAGGCATATGACAGAGGAGCTAGTTGGAGAAGAACAAGGGGGATTTAGGAAGGGAAAAGGGTGTGTAGATCAGATATTTGTTCTAAGATGTTTAGTGGAGAAGTATCTGGAGAAGGGAAGGAAAGTGTACGCTGCCTTCATGGACTTGGAGAAAGCTTATGACAGAATAGATAGGCAAGGTATGTGGAAGGTATTAAGAATATATGGAGTGGAGGGGAAATTGTTAAGTGCTGTGAAGAGTATGTACGAGGGAGCTAGGGCTACGGTGCAAGTGGATGGTGAGCTGAGTGAGTTCTTTGATCTCAATGTGGGACTGAAACAGGGGTGTGTAATGTCTCCATGGCTGTTTAATATATATATGGATGGGGTTGTAAAGGAGGTACAAGGTAGGGCAGTGGATGTGGGGGTGGCCCTAATGAATGAGGGTGAGATTTGGAAGCTTCCGGTGTTGCTGTTTGCTGATGATACAGTATTGTTGAGTGAAGATGAATGGGAGTTGCAAGGTTTGGTGAATGAATTTGGGACAGTGTGTAGGAGGAGGAAGCTGAAAGTTAATGTAAACAAAAGTAAAGTTATGGTGTTTGAGAGGAATGAAGTCACAGAGTGTGCAGTGAGGTTGGATGGTGAGGATATGGAGAATGTGAGTGCATTCAAGTACTTGGGTAGTGTGATGAGTAAGGATGGAATTTTGGGGGATGAAGTACGTGAAAGGGTACAGCAGGGAAGAAAGGTTGTTGGTACACTGAAAGCAGTGATGAGAAATAGGGAGGTGAGTATGGAAGTTAAGAAGTTACTGCATGATTGTATTGTGATCCCTACCCTGACGTATAGAAGCGAGGCGTGGACCTTGCAAGAGGGGAACAAGTCAAGAGTGAGAGCAGTGGAAATGAGTTACTTGAGAGGAGCATGTGGAGTGACGTGGAGGGACAGGTTGACGAATGAAGAAGTGAAGGAACGTTGTGGGGTAGATGTGGATGTGGTTGAAAAGATTAGGAGAAATACACTGAGGTGGTTTGGACATGTGGAGAGAATGGAGAATGAAAGACTGACTAAGAGGGTGTATGTAGGTGAGGTGGAAGGAGGGAGAGGGAGGGGTAGACCGAGGATGAGGTGGAGGGATGGAGTTGAGAGGTATATGAGGGAGGGGGGGGTGAGTTGGGGGGAGGGGAGTCAAATGGTGGGTGACAGAGTGACTTGGAGGCGTTTTGTCTGCGGCCACCCTTTGCGGGATTAGGGCGTCGGGCTATAGATAGATAGATAGATATCTTACTGATCGTAAATGAAGACGTTACAGACTCTGTACAATAATCCAAGTTTCTTTGAGGCAGTTACAGCAAGTGATCTGACGTGAGAGGTCCAGCTAAGGGCATTGCTAAGCGAAACACCAAGAATTTCAATACTTTTAGAAACAGAGATATTCGTAGCATTGAAGGTAATATAGGAATCTGGCAATATCTGTCTAATAGTAAATTGTATGTATTTGGTTTTACTGGCATTGAGAAAGGTTATTTTTTCCCTATTCAGTGATGTTCGATAAGTCTTGATTTATGGAGATGGCTGTACTGAGTTGTGAGTTAGAGATTTTAAACTTTGAAAATGGGTGTTTAAGTTTGAATGAATTGTGGAGTGTTGAGTCATCTGAATATGAATGGAGGGAATTATAGGTGACACATAAGAGATTATTAATATGAATTAAGAATAGGGTTGGAACCACAACTGGTCTTTGTGGCACGACCGGCGTTAACTGAGTGAACATTGGAATATCCATTATCTATACTGACTCTCACCTTTCTGCCGTTGAAATATGAGGAAATCAGAGAAACAAAAGACGTTAGTCCATAACGAGGGAGTTTGGATGGTTGGGAACAGTGCCACACTGTCAAAAATTTTAGAAATATCAACGGCTACTGCATGATCTTCTTCACGTTGGTCGATTGACTGATGGATGGTATGAGACAGGTGATTAAATATATAAGTAGTGGATCTTTCGTTCTGACAACCATACTGTCTATCACTAATTAAGTTGTTGGATTCAAGATGTTTAACTATGTGCTTATTCATTACGATCTCAAGTATTATACCAAGAGAAGACGTGATAGTTATTTGTCTGTAAACAGAGGGGTCAGAGGAGCTTCCTTTCCTCGGAATAAGGTAGATATTAGCTTCTTTCCAAGAATTAGGGAATGAAGAAGTACGTACACATAGTCTGAATAATTTAGCGAGAACAGAGGCCAGTTCTGTGGAACACTTTTTCCATCTGGGCCTGGAGCTTTGTTGGTTGGTAAGTTGTCTAGGATGGATTTTATGTATTTAGCCTGTATGTTTTGTGGAGCAGTTTCGGGAGAATCAAGTTCTAGTACAAGGACGTTCTGGCTGACTTCCTGTAAGGAAGATTTTCTAGCAAATATACTGGTAAGGATAATCGCTTTTCCACCCGGGTCAATTGTAATGTTACCAAATGAAGAATTTGGTGGTGGAATGGGTGATGACTTGTTAAAGTTAGTATTGAAAGAATTGAGAGTTGACCAGAGTACTCTATTGTTGTTAGGATTGTTTAATAGTTTAGAAGCTTAGTTGTGAAGAAACTTTGATTCAACGACAGTTATTACTGTTTTTACATGGTTTCTTTGCTCTGGCACAGTTGCTATCAAACCATTTTGGGAAGTCCGATCTTTTAATGAACTGTTGACTTGGTACAGTATGAACAGTTCCATACCAGTTTGTATTATTAATGTGGGACTGGGTTGAACTGATATCACTAGAGAAGAAATGCTGGCACGGAATTTCAGCAAAGTAATTTCTAATCCATCCCAGTCTGCCCTTTCAAAGTGTCATTGGGTCACCTTCACGGGTTCGAATCGGGGAGGTTTCGGGGAACCGACTAATGAGGCTTTGATGAGATTGTTGTTTGAGGATCCCAGTGGTGACAGTACTTCTCTCCTGTATTGATCTGAATATTTGTCAGGAATAGATCCAAGAAGAACGCATTAGGGTCATGATTATCTTATATTCAGGTTGGTTGCTCTACCAACTGTGTGAGATTAAACGATTTTGCAAACAGCTCACAATCTAGAACAGTATCGTCAGTCCTGGCACAGTGCAATAACCATTCTATATTAGGTACAATAAAATCACCCAAAACAGGAATTTCAGTGCTAAGGGCGAGGTTAAGGTTTGTCAGCCGTGTGGTTATGGAGTCAAATACATTGAGTTCTGAAGAAGCATTGGGGGAGCGATAGACTACGCAGATATATCTGGTAATATTCAGATAATTTAGTTTATACAGTGAGTAATCAAAATTAGCTGAAGTGAAGTTCAAAACAGTGTCAACTGCAAATTCAAATTTGATGTGCCACCCTTGTTACGGAAATTTGTGAGATGATAAGCAGGAAAAAGAAATGGAGATACATCGGTAGTGGGAGAGATCTGGGGTTCTGTGAGGAACAAGGCTAGAGGGGATACTGACTGGAGGAAAAAGTGAACAGAATTCAAATTGGCACTAAGACCATAGATGATAATGAAGTATAATGCCGAACCTGTGCTTTTCTGCTGACGAGAATGAACTGTGTTTGCAATAGTCGCTGTTGGCACAGCCACTTGATTGCGACTGGGAGAACCCTGTGCAGCCAGCCCTACTCTGCCGGTGTTGGCAATCCCAGATACCACCGTGTTTGCTGATGTTAAAACAGCAGCCATTGCTAAGGGGGAATGGAAATAGAAGGTGTGATTTTAATGTGCATGTAGCGTGGTGTAAACAGCTGAAGGTAGAGGTATTATGAGTGTATGCCGGCCTATTCTCTGTGTACATGAAAGCACTGAAAATATTCAGCAAAGGGAGATGGTCAGGATCAGGTCCTGAGGGCTGAAGAAACGGGAGCTCCAGCTCTGTCTGTCACCAGCTTGCCACCCACCTCCTGTGTTGAAATCACAGCGGAATAGAATTCTCTGGAGTTAATAAGAAGTGACCCGATCATTCGAGGGATGAAAATGCCAATATCAACATTCTCAGGCTTCCGAACACTCTCAGCTAAATAAATGGTTAATCGTTAACTGGAATAGAGGACAGGCGTTTTCCCGACCATGGGAGAGTAACATGGCAAATAATGCATCGTCTTTTTTTTTTTCTGTATCCAGAGGGGTGGCTAAATATAATGCATGTCCCCCTTAACTGTGTCACTCCCCCGCACCCCTCACTCACTGAGTTACTGGACTTTTTGTAATGAATTAGGTCACAGCCTTATGGGAGGAGTGTTAGGAAAATGAAATTTGCACAGTGGTAGGCCTCCCCCCCAGGCCAGGTTTCAGGCAGGTTGGGAACCTGAGGGCCGCTCCCGGATGTCCTCTGGGTATCCCATTCAATGGAGTTAGGCACGGCCAGTATTTTAACTGCTAATACGAATTTTGGCACAAAGGTAGAGCTTCACTGGCACCAGGTTTTAAGCGTGGTGGGACCCCCGTGAGCTGTCACAGACACAAAAGATGACCCTAGGTAATTATTCATGGTCAAAGTTTTTGACCAAAGATCACGAAACTTTGCATGTTGATAGATGTTCACCCCAGTCACGTTTTGGAAGGGCGAAACCAAACTGGATCGCCTCTCACGAGGGAGGGCGGGTGCCACTGGGAGTCCCAGCAAAGCCATTATGCATAGCCTTATATTTTTTTCCTTGGAACATATTTTTGCATATTGGTAGGCGCTTACCCCTACGTATTTGCACAGTATAGGCAGGGTAGGACTCCCGATGACCACTCTCCACAGATGGTGGGACGGCCAAGTGGGATAATGCCATAGTATCATTTTCAATCTAAATACTTGACCATTTGCACAATGGTAGATCTTTAGTAGGGCCACGTTTTAGTCAAAGGCCATACTCCATGAGGTGAGGGGCCCCCTGGGTCCTGAACAAAGCATGGTCGGTCATGGCTTTTAACCTAGGAACAAAAAAATATTGCATAATTGTTGGCATTTACTCTAACTTTAGGCAAGTCGGCACCCTGATGGCCAAGCCTTACAGAGGGGATTGCTCCTATGCCGGACAACGACATAGCTTTTATGTAGGTGTACAGGACATTTTGCATAGTAAGATCTTCACCTGCACCAAAGTTTACAGTGGGTGGGATCTCTGCGCTTCGTCCCTCCACCTACAAGACTGGAGGGCAGAGTGAGGCTATCAAAGTATTTTCTATTAGTATCAAGTGACAGACATTATAAAACTATTTCGTGTGGATTGTTTGACCTGTGAGGTGGAACTTTCGAAGACTTAAATGAAGAGATAATACATGTTGGACCCATTTACTGGTAGTTAGAGAATAGTTCTCTTGGTGCCTACTATGTCATGTAATTAGTGGGAAAAAGGGTTAACAGGATGACGCTGGCTCATTTTAGCAAGGTATTGTAGTATTATGGTATTAACCGTTTCCAGCAATCATCAGGGGATTTTATATAGCTGAGAGTGAGTCACATGATACTTGGAGTTAATACGATCACCATTATCCCTTTTAGAGTCGAAAAAAATCTTTCATTCTACACCAGGCGCCAGACGATTTTGTTGAGTTGAAAGTGAATCACAGCTGCCTGAAAGTGTAAATTTTACTGCAACTCTTATTCGCCCGATATTGTTATTACATTGACATTTGGCCTATTTTTCATCATCATCTTTACTTCTGCCTATGAAACACATCACTACAAAGTTGAATAGCAGCTGAATAGCGTAGCTTAGTGACAGCAAGAAATAAGAATAAAATTAAACCACATCATTTTGATGATGCCATTCTTAATCTTGTTGCTACTAAATGATTTTGTTCACCTGAGGAAAATCTCGCACACAAGGAGTCAGAAATTCACTGTTGTATTGCCTCCAGTGCAATGACGCCCTTTAGCACCTATTCTTGTTACCACCAGATTACTTTATTCACCTAAGTGACAGACCTCCCGTAGTGACGGGGTTAAGATAATACATATCATATGTCATAAAACAGACTTTGTAGTTACTTGTAGAGAAGTTATGTATATTAGACTTGTGGACGAGCGCTTGTTATACTTGAGTTGTTTGTACGTTGATAATCTTGGTTCCCATTTGTCATGCAGTGACAGGAGAGATAAAGAAGAGTATGGGACTATTTTTATTTGTCTTGAAAATATTAACAAGTCTCTCACTCAACGAGTGAGTATAAGTAGAGTCTCTGTCTCCCTGTCTCGCTCTCTCTCTCTCTCTCTCTCTCTCTCTCTCTCTCTCTCTCTCTCTCTCTCTCTCTCTCTCTCTCTCTCTCTCTCTTCCAAGTTGCTAAGCCTTTCTCCCCACTACCTGCCGATTCTATGGCCTTTCTTCTTCTGAGCTCTCTTTCCTAAATTCTGGTGAAACAGGAGTCGTGTCACGTGGGTTCACTGTGGTTGGAAAGTTCTAGAAGCCTGTGTGTGAGTATGTGTGTATGTGTGTGTATGGTCACAAGGCGCTGTCGTGTGCCTATAAAGCATTCCTTGAGTTAAGAGTGTGTAAGCATGTTTAGCATTGCTCGATTCTCGCAGACACAGTACCTTCTCATCATCTGACTTCCTGCTTCTATCTGTCTCTCTATCTATCTATTTATCTATCTATCTATTATGATTTGTAATTATAATATGGAGTCCTAACATATGCTCGGCACACGCCACTGGAGGTCCTCCGACAGCAATCATCATTGACATATGCTAATCTATTAGTATATAATATTGATTATAATATTGTATACATATAACATTCATAGTAAATAGCAATTATCCAGTAATATTACATTTTAAACAAGTTGTATACATATTTGAATAAATGCAATGGTTGTTGTATAACATTTTGTAAGATGTGTATGTATAACAGACATACGCATATAATTGTGCAATGGTAATACTGCTAGGTTATACATTACATATTGAGTTATCCCTTTAGTAATGTCTAATATTTCACCTAACTTGTATGATGATACTGGTAATACAGAATTGTGGTATAGTTGTATGACTTATAACATTGTAGTAGCATTGTGGTAATAGATAATTGTAACATTTTATGAATTGTTACAAAATATTGTGGTAATGCATAATTGTGTTGGCCTTATAATTGTAGTTACATTTTGTTAATGCAACTGTTACATAAGTGTCTTGGCCTTATAATTGTAGTTAAAGTTACATAAAAGTTACATCTTGTTAATGCAACTGTTACATAATTGTTACATATTGTTTGTAGTTACATAATTGTAGTTAAAGTTACATAAAAGTTACATATTGTTAATGCAACTGTTACATAATTGGCAAAGTGTAACATAATGCAATCGTTTGTCGTTACATAATTGTTACATATCGTTCGTAGTTACATAATTGTAGTTAAAGCTACATAAAAGTTACATCTTGTTAATGCAACCGTTACATAAATGGTACATATTGTTTGTAGTTACATAATTGTTGCAAGTGTAACATAATGCAATCGTTTGTCGTTACATAATTGTTACATATCGTTTGTAGTTACGTAATTGTAATAATTGCAGTCCTGACATATGTGATCTTACTCTATTACTTTTTCTTTCTTTCTTTCTTCTTCTTTTCTTTTTTTTGTATGTATTGATTTTCTATAGTTTGTTTGTCTTCGTTTGTCTACGCTTTTTCTGCGTTGTTCATGGTTGCATAATTGCTGGTTAAATCCCTTGGGACCCTTTGTTAAGGTTTAGTTTATATTGCACAGATATTACTGAAAATGATATTATATAGTTCCATATTTTGTTATTTTATATAAAAATATATATATATACACTATATACAGTATTAACTGTATACACTGAGTTGTTGTTCACTTGTACCTATCGTGGGTAATATATGTGTCAGCACTGTGTGGAAATCATTGTCTTCACGATTGTGTTGAAGATGTTCACTCTTGCTAACGTCATTTGTGTTGGCCATTTTTTTTTCTCTAGTTTACCTTGTAACTTAATTCATATGTTTCCATTAGGTAGCTTTAATTAATAAATGTTTAATACAGTTCTTTTAGTCGCTCACTGAGTAACTGTGATGGTATATTTTCTTTATCACTTTGTAGATATAATAATGTATAGCTGTATGTATGAAACATGTATTTTATGTAGGTATAAATGGTAACACTCGTTGGTAGTAAATAAATGTTATAATAAATGAATGAATATATACAGTGTAGAATATTTATTGTTGGTGATTATTTAGTGTTTGAGTTATGCAGATAACTGAAGTAAGTATATATGTGTATTTAAGCTGTAACTATACAGCACGTTTTATATGTTTGTGCAGAAGCTTATTGTCTATCACTGTGTATTGTATAAATGAAGTAACTATGTAACTCACTAATTTTTACCGTGGTGGAAATGGTGTTAGTGATGGTGCAGGTGGTGAGTTGACTGACGTGGCGTCTTTTCAGCAAGCACGCATGATGACGTCGACTTCCTACACTGGTAGCTGTGGTGAGTGAATGAGTAGCGATGAGTAACTTGAGTGAAGACGAGTGAGTAAGATGAGTTGTGAATATGGACTTGGTATTTGCTTCGTCGTCTTGACCTCTTCACTCCTGCGTCAGCGGTGGAGGTTGGGTGGATGTAGCAGAGAGAGGAGGGTGAGGTCTGGTAGTTGTGAGTTATGAGTCGTGTCTCATTCTTCGTTTGCTTGTTTTATTTTTGTTTGTCGACGTTTTCTCGGTCTTTTTCTCTTGTGATTTACTCGTTGTGGGATGAAGACTGCTGCTACTTGTAGGTGCGTGTAGAAGATTATACAGACGACTCGTAGAGTTGTTACGTGTAGTTGATTGTAGATGGTTGTAGTTCGTTGGTTCGTCGTAGAAATTTCAAGATTGTTTGTATCAGTACTTTGTTAAACTACTTGCAAGGCGTCCTGTGACCTCTTCACCTCTACATCAGCGTGATGATCGGGGAGACGGAGGGGGCTGGTTGGAGAGAATACTATCAGGAGCTAGTTGTGAGTTGTTGGTTGTGAGAGGTATTCTTGTTTTCAGTCTTGATATTTTGTAGGAATTCACTGTTGATTCGTAGACGAGGTTCGTATATGTTCGCTGCTACCAAATGTGCGATGTGAAAACAACTACAACTTTCGATGGTTCTTTACCTCTTTCATACCCGGGTTCATTCTAGCATTCTATTCCTGCTGACACCAGATGATTTTATCCAGCTAAGTGAGTCATAGGAGCCTGAGAGTGTTAATACTAGCACCACTGTCCCTTCCATGGCCGGTACCGATGCAAGATTTTATTGCTGTTGACGCCAGACGATTTTTATTCAGCTGAAAAGGATTGTAGGAGCCTGTGAATGTTAGTCTTGGAACATGAGTGTAAACAGATGGATGGTTCAATTCAGCCTTCCACCTGCTATATGAGAATATTTACGGGAATGCTTTATCTACAACCGGTGAGACGTGGGGGTCCTCGCATCGTGAAGGTAACGACCAAGGGAAAACTTGCTGTCCTGCAGATATTTCTTTTTTCTTTTTTTCTTTTTTTGACACGCACGAAAGAAGAGAGAACTACCAAGAGGGAGCATGAGACTCGTATAAGAAATACATAAAACGGTAGAACTTTTTACGACACGATAAAATAACTTTACGACAAGACTAGCACAACGTACGAGAGTAGGTAGTATTTTTTACGACATACAGGAAATAAGAGGATAGTACACAATTACGGTAGTGAGTAGTACTTTTTATCATAAACTGGACGGAACAGAACAGCACAAAAAGAAAGTTTAACGTCAAAATTTATGAACCAGGAAATTATGTAACAAAACATTGTGTGCATGCTTCAGAGGGATATTCGAAGTTCCGTGACTATTTTAAAAGTTTCAACAGGTGGAGCATTGTAGGCTTGAGTTTAAAATTGAGGGCAGAGTAGGAATCCTGAGAATGAAGTGTATGTCTCATTACTAGGGTGTTCATACATATGGCCTTCAGTCAGACTTAGCCACACTGTTTGGAATCTGTCCAAGCTGAGTACCGCAGAGTTACTGCCGTGCTCGTACTGCCTTTGTGTTCGTACACCTAGACCCTGTGCCGCTCCTCTAGGTGATCTCACATCATTAGTTGTAACGTGAAATCTGTGTTAACGTTGCCAACAGAAGGAAGATGAAGAAATAAACGCCTAAGTAAGGGGTCCTGATCGTAGATCCTTGCCATCCTACACTGATGTTTGTTAGGGCGTCCTGGAAGGAGATTATATGAACTGGAGAGGCCAAGACACCGAAAGCTTTCCTCACTCTGAACGCAACCAGGAGTCCTGGTCCTAGGGGAGGCATTGATCCTGGTGGTGGTGCGGTTGATGGTGGGGCGAAAATACCAGGACCGATTGGTCCCAATGGGTGACGTCTTTGGTTCTCCTCTGTTGTATCATTGGCTCTATCGCTGCCTCCCTCTTCATAGTCGTAGCCGTCATCGCCGTCTCCAGCTTGTCTCTCAAACCTCCCATGCAAGAATTCTGCGTGCCCATTTTTGGGGTCGTGTTCCGCTGGGGATGGGTCTGTCTGGTGGTCCATCTCCCCCATCATAGTCATTTCGTCCGTGTGTTCATCGTGTTCGTCATCCTGATCGTCGCCTTGGGAAGGACGAGCCACGACGTATAAGTAGGAGCAATAGCAAGGATTTACACCACATGGGTAATCTGTGCATTAACTAAACTGCTGTAATAGTGTTTCTGTTGAATAATCACAGCCCTACTCAAAGAAAGCAAGGGGGTAAAGCACGAAAAGAGTTAGAAAGTAGTACCTAAAGAGAACATAAAGGTAGTAAACAAAGCGTGTAAGAGGATAATATGCGAAGAAAGTAAGAAGGTAGTACATAAAAAGAATTAAGGGACAAATAACCATTCATGATGGAAGTTAGAGAGCAAAATTTAAGAGTCTGTATAACGACACGAAGATACTACTACTACTACTATCTATTACTACTATTACCACACTACTACTACTACAACTACTACTACAGCATAGAAAGACCCCATCCACAGAATAGGTCTGCTGCCACGGATCGTATCTATAAAATGATATATTACCCTCTGTTCTCTCACCCAATCTTGCAAGTAGGTTTTACCAAGAATAACTTACATGCATTAATGAGATGAATGTGCGTGCTTTTTGGAACATAACAACTCCATCCTCGGGTTGATGATGGAGGCAGCAACTCTGAGATCGTCCTCCACATTGAGCCATGATTGGTATTTGTAATATATGCCAGTGCAAAAGTTGTTGTTTCACATAAACATGTCAATCCTAAGGGAATCAGTACATTAAAAGCGGTCTTGAATTATCCTTGATATTCCCCTGCGGCAGAAATCCATAATTCATCCAGTATTGTTGCAAACTTTGCCCATAAGGTTCTATCACTGAACAGCTCCAGCAGAGTGTCCTCCATGACTGATGAGAGTTGATCCCCAACAGCAATGAACCGTTGTCGTATCCAGTCATATTTACCTGAAGTTGTCTCTGTCGTGAAGTACTTCTTGAAGTGATCTAGGTCCCGCAGATGACAGGTGATAAATCCTTTGAAGTTATCCAAACTCAATCTATTCTCCTCCAGCAATTCCTCCAGCTCGGGAAGCATTTCCACACCACCTCCCTCTACTCGCACAGACCATCGTTCCAGCGTCCTTGTGAATACATCATCTTATCAGAGACAAGCGGTCTGTGTTTGGTCCTTGTAGTGGTTGAGTTCAGCATGTCAAGATTTTCGAATATGTAAGACAATTAGGCTCGATCTGATAGCCAGGCAGAATCAGTCATACAGTTGGTGAGGTGGGATCCACAATCGATCAGGAATATGCACACCTCGTCATGCAACCCATGCAGGCGGGTGAGGACTTTCCCTCTGGAAAGCCGCCTGGCCTCTATGAAACAGCAGGGGCTTCATGATCTGTTCATCTCCTTGCAAATTGTTGCGAGCAGCCTAGTATCCAGGATACTCGATTTGATGTAGTTTAATATTTTAATTGCAGTCTGAAGGACGCTCTCATGTGTACCACTGGAGCATGGCGCCAGCAAGCCCTGACGTGTGAGTTATGGTCAAGATAAAACGAGGAGGGGGAGGGAGAGGACGAAAAAATATGTTGGTCATGGGGAAAGACCGAATACCGTTTTCTCCAGCTGTCACTTTGATAATGGAGAGAGAGAGAGAGAGAGAGAGAGAGAGAGAGAGAGAGAGAGAGAATGATATTAACCCACATGCTGATAGTTAAATGTCTCAATTCGACATTTATGAAAAAATCTCGTTTTCATTAGCAAATTGCCATAAACTTCAATGGTAAATATGCGCCAAATGATCAGACTACTGCATATGTAGGCCCAGCAACCACTGTATTGCACTCTTATCGTTGTCCAACACCTCTTATACTTAAAGTACTGTACAAACGTTGATATTCCAATACAGTTTTTGCATACATTTCTCATCTTACATTCGAAATGCCTTCCACACCTGTTTACATAAGGCGAAGCATTGAGTACAATATATATATATATATATATATATATATATATATATATATATATATATATATATATATATATATAAAACGCTGCTTAAAGACAGCCTACGTTACACGTTCCCTGGATGATTCATAATTAGAGTACATATATTTTATGAAGAAAACACTCATAACACTGGAGAACAATCACATTATTTCCTTATATATATATATATATATATATATATATATATATATATATATATATATATATATATATAGTTACATAGCCTATGATTTCATCATCCTTTGTGTAATTCTAACGTACAGTATGCTGCATGTTTGATCACGAGCGTGTTCTACCTCACTCCCCCCTTCTCCCCTTATAGTAGAGTAAGTCGTTCTTTCTGTTGTTCAGAGCAGGATTGTCAGCCCTTTGTCCCCTCTGGCTTCATTTGCGCGTCCTTCTTACAAGTTGTATCAAGCTCTGCCGGACCCTATATAATGAGCTCAGTCTCTGCATTATTGCCACTTAGATCTACTCCTCATTTTGTTCACATCTCTGTCCTCCCCTGTACAGTTGTTATTATTGTGAGTGCTCAGGAAGTCTCCAACCATCTAGCAGCTGTGTAATTTGAGTATAACTGTTATTGCATTTTTTCTTGTACTGTGTAGCGTACGGTGTTAATTCTTAGGCCTAGTAAGTTTTTTTTTGTGATTCATGTGTTTTTATGTCAGTCATTATTAATATTATTTTGTATCTGTAATAATATATCTTGCATTCACTGAGTATTATCTGGTATTTCATTTTATCAGGGCTGACTTAGATAAATTTACTCTTGCTAATTTCGTGTTAATAGAGGCTATTGCAGTTGACCATATATTTAACCTGTTTTTTGCCATTACATTATCCTTATGAGTCCTGAATGTTTTGTTGTTAGTTTGAGCATTAAACTTTAACTTGTAATTTTACCTAACTCTTTTGTTTTGAACCTGGAACTTTACGGGACAGTAGTGATTTTTAGTATTCTCACTTAAAGTGTACATTATCTTTCTCTGTTTCGTAACAATATATATATATATATATATATATATATATATATATATATATATGGCAGAGTGTGCGATATGTGTGGTACAGTGGTAGAGAGTGCGTTTCGTACACGGGTGAGCCAGGGTTCAAGCCCCGCCATGGTAATAAACTTTGTGAGTGTTCATCCGGACGCGCATTGCATTGGCGGACACAAGGGGTGCTGTGGGTGAACCAGTGTCACTGACTATAAAGTATGCTTGCACCCAGTCGGCTTGCTCGGGCCGATTACACTTGGTTCACAGACTACACATCCAAAGCCACTCCAAAACTACAGTTACAAGCACTTCTCACCCTACATACTGTACAATCTCTACAAGACAGCCTAAGCCACTTGGTAGAGATACATTGGCTGTATCGTCCCGACTTCGGTTGGGATAGTCCGGTCCTGCAGTGGATACTCAAACGGCTGATGATGATATACAACGGTATATATATATATATATATATATATATATATATAAACTTCATTCCCATATTAAATGTCAGGAAGAACTTGCCTTGCTCCGGGCTCCTACGCTCCTCATGGGGCAACGTAGGATTGCATGATGGATGGATGGAATATATATATATATATATATATATATATATATATATATATATATATATATATATATATATATATATATATATATATATAATGTACATAAAGGGCAACATGGGATTGGATGATGGATGGATGGAATAAAATATAGACAGATAGATGGATAGATAGACTGATTGATTAATATAGATAGATAGATAGATATGTGTTTGGGGGGGGGGGCAACGTAGGATTGGATGATGGATAGAGAGAGAGAGAGAGAGAGGCTGTGGCTGAATCGTAGAGAGGCGGCCTGCAGTCCTAATGGACCCAGGATCGAATCCCGGGTGGGGCAGGGGACAGTTTAAGGATTTAAATTTCCTAAAAGCAGATTTTCCTGATCCACCAGATGACCTGCCAACATGTAAAAATACCCCCGCTAATACCAATACACCAGTCCTGTAAGAGACAGTCCTAGGATGTATTCAGTATGGATGGTGGGTGTCAGCGCCGAAGTGGTGACATGTGGAGATGTAGGAGGACTACTGGGCCTTGGGATAGGTCACTGCCCCCGACAAATAGGCCCTGGAGCCTTTGCTCAGAGTCGGACACGTTAAATATATATATATATATATATATATATATATATATATATATATATATATATATATATATATATATATATATATATACTGTACATAACATATATGTCTGTGTGTGTGTGTGTGTGTATGTCTTCTTTCATAACCATAACAATAATAATGATGATATTAATAGTAATAATAATAACAGGTCTGAAAAATTAAAGTCATTATTTTTTTATTGGTAAGTATTTATTTGTATTGCATTTGTAAGCGAAATAAAAAGGTACATTCAGAATATTTCTGTCATATCACATTTTAATATAATATTTGAAAAAAATTTGATTATATTATAGCAAATCATAAATTCCAATCCTTCTATACAATATTGTTCTTAATTAACTAAAAATGAAAATATTTACTCAATGTAATTTTTTATACATATACGTAAAGGAACCAACACTGTATATTCCATTACTCACATGTAACTTCTCCAGTCTTTGTAACTTTTTTTTTTTCGCCAATACTTTGGTGGAATTGCTGAACGTGGAGGATGGAAGTAATGCGAGTATAAGTGGCTGGGGAATGGCTGGAAGAAGGAGGGAGGTGAGAAGACAGGAAGAAATCAGTAGGATAGAAGTTGTGGAAGCAATGAAGAAAGTTAAATCAGGGAAAGCCCCAGGAATTGATGGAGTGTGTGGTGAAATGCTGAAGCATGGGGGAGAGATAGTAGTAGAATGGATGTGGAAGATGTGCAGATTGGCCTGGGAGGAAGGTAGAGTCCCGGAGGATTGGAAGTCAGGTATAATTATTCCCTTGTACCAAGGAAAAGGGGAAAAAGAAGTGTGTGGTAATCATAGGGGCATTTGTCTTCTTAGTATAATAGGAAAAGTATATGGTAGGATACTTATTGACAGAGTTAGAGAAAGAACAGAGAAATTAGTTGGAGAAGAACAGGGATGTTTTAGGAAGGGAAGAGGTTGTGTAGATCAGATATTCATTCTCAGATCTTTAGTGGAAAAGTTTCTAGAGAAGGGAAAGAAGTTGTATGCGGCTTTCATGGATTTGGAGAAAGCATATGACAGGGTGGATAGACTAGGATTGTGGAAAGTGTTAAGAATATATGGAATAGATGGGAAGTTGTTGAATGCTGTGAAGAGTATGTACGATGGTGCGAAGGCTGCAGTGCGTGTGGATGGTGAACTAAGTGAATTTTTCTCTTTGAAAGTTGGGTTGAAACAGGGATGTGTCGTGTCTCCATGGTTGTTCAATCTGTACATGGATGGGGGTAATGAAAGAGGTACAAGGTAGGGTAGTGGATGTTGGAGTGGCCCTGGTGAGAGAGGATAGTGTTTGGAAACTCCCTGTACTGTTGTTTGCAGATGATACCGTGTTGTTGAGTGAAGACGAAGGGGAGCTGCAAGGCTTGGTGGATGAGTTTGAGAGAGTGTGTAAGAAACGGAATCTAAAGGTGAATGTAGGGAAGAGTAAAGTGATGGTCTTTGAGAGAGGTGAAGTCAGTGAATGTACAGCGAGGTTGGATGGTGAGGAATTGGAAAATGTGAGTACGTTTAAGTACTTGGGTAGTGTGATGAGTAAGGATGGAGGTTTGGAGGGTGAAGTGCTTGAAAGGGTACAGCAGGGAAGAAAGGTTGCTGGTTCTTTGAAAGCAGTGATAAGAAACAGGGAAGTGAGCATGGAAGTGAAAAAGTTACTACATGACAGTATTGTGATACCAACTCTAACGTACGGAAGTGAAGCTTGGACGTTGTTGGAAGGACACAAGTCAAGAGTGAGAGCCGTGGAAATGAGTTATTTAAGAGGAGCCTGTGGAGTCACATGGAGAGACAGGCTGACGAATGAGGATATAAAGGAGCGTTGTGGTGTTGATGTGGATGTGATAGGAAGCGTTATGAGGAACACACTGAGGTGGTTTGGCCATGTGGAGAGGATGGAGGGTCAAAGACTGACGAAGAGAGTGTATGTGAGTGAGGTGGAGGGGGAAAGAGGGAGGGGGAGGCCGAGGATGAGATGGAGAGATGGGGTGGAGAGGTATATGAGAGAGGGGGGTGTGAGTTGGGAGCAGGGGAGTGAAATGGCGGGGGACAGGGCGACTTGGAGGCGATTTGTTTGTGGCCACCCCAAACGGGATTGAGGCGTCTGGCAATAGATAGATAGATAGACTTTGGTGGCCAGTCGTTTGCACACTTTTTCTGGTGCGTCCCTGTGAATTACCCAGCAGTAGTCCGCCATCATACTGACATCTCAACGTCCGTGATACCTTCTTTCCATATCCTTCTGATGAAATTTTTCACCCTGTTCATAACCCACTGCTCCAAGATTTTCGGGAAAAATTCCAAATGTGAATCCAAAAAGTGAACCTTGAAACATGTAACCCAGTTCATTAAACTTGACCAACAAATTCTCATTTTTTTTGTAATTTGGATCTTTATTGTTACCTAAAAATTTTGAAATTACTTCTCTGAATGATACTCAACCCTATCATTCCAGTTCGTTCATCGTGCCTTCTGCATCAAAAATCAGTTTTCT
>NC_136974.1:16417287-16737287 GCF_032717465.1 Coenobita brevimanus | reverse complement strand
TTCAGGTTTATCTGAAGGACTCCATATGACTACTAGATGCTTTACTCGGAGCTTAGATGTTACACTCACGTAGTGTAGTTGAATTTTAACTTTCATACAGTCTTTTAAGGCACAGATAGAGAGTTTCCTTTGTGTGTGTTGTCCATTGTCACGACTACATTGTTTACACATAGAACTGTCCCTCCAGCAAAATTTGCAAGAAGTCAGCTGGCCTCTGCATGACTCATGAAGTCCAGCTTTGTCCGATCCAAGATGCATCAACAACCATTCTCTCGCTTAGAGGTGCGGTTTGGCAGGGAGGGTGGGTAAGGGTGGGTATGGTGGGGAAGGGTAAACGGAGTGGGTGTGGTGGAGCTGCATGGTTCGTTGCATGAGTGAGCAAGATGGCTAGGTGAGTGTCAGTGGTGAGTAGGTGGACAGGGTGAATGGAAAGGTTGGTGAGTGAATCAGTAGGGAAGATGGGTGGGTGGGTAGTGGGAATATAGGTCAATGGTAGGAATAGATCCATGGAGAATATAACCCTGAGGAAATGGGCCCGAGAAGGAACATAAGTTCACTGGTCGGAACCCCAGGGGTTTTCTTCCACAGGAGTAACCATCCAGGGTTCCAGGCAAAGGCAATGCTGATTTGCGCGATCATTGGGTTTTACCCCGGCATTGCCAGGTGCCCTTGCTAATGAAATATAGACAGATAGATAGATAGATGGAGAGATGGACAGACAGATAGACAGAGATAGAGACAGAGACAAACATAACGAGTAACGAGTAAAGTGTACACACTGTCAGAGCAGGAATTTCTTACAAGTGTATTACTGATAATTAAGGAGTAGGAAGAGGAAAACGAGCATAGATAAGAACAGCATCTTTATTTCTGATATTTCGACATTAAAAATGTCATTATCAGTGATCTAAAAGGAATAGGGTAAAACAGTAAGGCTAAACACTAGATCACATTTTACAAATATATATATATATATATATATATATATATATATATATATATATATATATATATATATATATATAAAATCACGCTTAGAATGACTTAAACAGGGGAAAAAAGGGGGAAGGGGACTAAACCAGAGTTATGCACAATAAAAAGGTAATGCAGACATAGTGTTGTTTAGAAATTGGTTATGGGTCTTAATATACAGTGATTCAAGTAATCTTAAGTAACTGTTTGATGTACAAAATAACATTTTAAAATAATCTTTTATATCACAAGATACACAATGATCTCTCACTACTGAATGAGAAAGTGACCTGAGTCTTCTGCCTGTCCTGCTCAACTGACCCATATGCTAGTTTTCTGGGCAAGTGAAACAATGAACGACAGACGAGCGTGGGTCGGTCGGAATAGGGTCCTTAACGTGAAAGAGAGCCAGTTTTGAATGAATTATGAAATATAATCATAAAGTCAATTTGAGGATAAAATGTAGCTAAATTCCGAATTAAACAGCCTTTCATCTGAACGAAAATAGAGCCGAAGTAAAGTAAACGTTCAGCGACTATAAAGATGTACAGAAGTGCGTTTTCGAATATGAAGAGGATCCTCCAATGAACAAGGAAATTATGCTTAAATAAGGTGTAAGTTAAGTTAGGTTAGGATAGGTTTGGTAAGGTTAGGATAAATCACAATGGGTTAAGTTACGCCCTGATAAGGGCAATTTCGCTCAAAAATGGCGTTCTAAGATGGCGTCCGTCTGTATTCGTGCACCACAAGATAGTGTCCGCCTGGGAACAAAGACCACTTTATAAAACGCTTCTTCCATCCATCATCTATTCCTGTGTTGCCCTACGAGAAGCGTAGGAGCCTTAGGCTAAGCAATTTGGTCCTGACATTTAAGATGAGAGTGACCAGCCTCACTCATCCCTGAGTGACATTACGTGTGCAGTAAACTTCAAACACTCCTTGAATAGAAACCTACACAAGTTCAATCCGACTGGAGCGTCGTAATTACCCACAAAACAGTCAGGCGCCATTATTTGGTTATATGGTTACCCCCCAGCGTAGCAAATGGTTTCCTGGTGTACAGGAAACCATTTGGCTTGTCACTCAGTGTAGAGTCACCCATAGGCAGAAAGAAGAGGAGAGAATCAAGGAAAGAAAGACAGAAGAATAAGTGCAAAGTCACCCATAGCCAGAAGGACGAGGAAGAATGAAGGAAATAATGACAGAAGAGGAAGGAACGAAGGAAGAAAGGAAAGGGCAGTCACCCGACAGCGGCACTACATCGAGTGAGTGAATGGTGAGCGCCCCCACCTACCACCATAAAACGCTTTTTACTCCTTTTAAAAGAAAACAAGAACGTGAAAACGCAGTCCGAAAATAAACAATCCGGTGAACAGCTACGGTAAGGACAAACATAAAAAAACTGCAAAACAAGGTGATCCAATGTCTCCTTAAGGATTGAAAAAAAAAAAAAATGATTTCGATGCTGCAAGTAAATATTTAAAAATGGTATTAGGAAAAAAAAAGAATAATATAGTTTACAGCACCTGAGATTAAAAAAACTAAGATGATTTGATGCTGTCAAAGTTCATAGTTTGGCTTATGTGATAAGAACAGTAACTTTTTCGTTATATACGAGACATCAACATGTATATTATCAATATAAATAGCCTACGGTATTGAAGACAAACCTTTAAGTTGACAGAGTTTCACTTTATACAAGTCTTTTCAAGTCAATGAACAATATTCCAAGTGCAATCAGTGATGCCCATCTAAAACAATCGGATTATTTACTAAACAGACTATATGACATTCCAATGAGAAATACAAAATTGGCCAGTTTCGACGTAACATCCCTTTTCACCAATGCCCCATTGGAAAAAGTTATGTCACAACTAAGGGAGAGGTTCGCCCCTAGAGATTCGAATGGCAATGGGCTGTCCAGTGAGTGCAGTATTAGCCAACCTATTCATGGAGTTCCGGGAGGCGGGTCCCTTCTCCAACATTGTCCCACGCACAGTGACATGGCTGCGGTACGTGGATGACATTCTCATTGCAACATTTAGACGACTAAATCTCCAACAATTGCAAAACCAACTCAATGATGTAGAGCCAACAATAAAATTCACCTTGGAAGAAGATAACGCACTGCCGTTCCTAGACACCCTGCTTATCATGAGCAACAATGAACTGAAATTCAGAGTCTACAGAAAGTCCACCAACAAAGATGATGTGGTCCATTACTCACAGCATAGCAACAAAATCAAAAGAGGAGTCATAATCGGATTTTTCCTAAGAGCACTTACGATTTCCGTGTGGAACACCTAGAGGGCGAGTGTATGTACATCAAGAGCATGTTCACAAACCTGAGGTTTCCCCGCCACGCGTTAATTCAGTGCAAGAAAAAAAGCACACAAAATATTTAACAGTCCCCAAGAACCACACGAAGCACAGAAATGCCTAATCCTTCCCAAGAGAAAAGCCGCCAACACCTTATCACATCTCCTGCAACCCAACAATTTAGAACTCGTGTGCCAAACAAATGAAACTATCAAAAATCTAAGTCGTCATAGGGAGAAAGACAACAAAACCACTGTAGGAGTATGCATAATATCATGCACCGAATGCGAAAAAATATACATAGGCGAAACCTCACGCAGTGTAGAAACAAGAGTGAAAGAACATTGGCGGGACTGGAGAACATACAACTTTAATAATGCATGCGTGGTTCACCATGAAGAAAACCATTGCCTCATGGATTGGAACAGCGGTAAATTAGTACTAGAAGAATCAAACAAAACAAGAAGAAAGTGTTTAGAGGCAGCACATATCCAAGCCTCCAACACAATGAAGCAGAATCGAGGAAAATGCCAAATTTCACCTTCACACATCATTTTGTTCATCATGAGGACGAAACTACTAGAAATAAACTCGCACAACAATCCAACGGATAATCAGAATTACCGCCCCCATGGAGGTGATCCAACGTGATTCAGCACACACACACACACACACACACACACACACACACACACACACACACACACACACACACACACACACAGTTGAGGCACCAGAGGCAAGACATACGACACATCGCTCTGCGCTTGGCCAACCTCAGCCACAATGGGCCATACCCAAATAGTATCTTTATATCAGTCGAGCTCTGTACGAGGTTATACTGAATGGTGTTCTAATATAAAAGAGGAAGTTTAAGTAAAAGTGTTGTTCAAATAACAGAATGCAGCAAATTAATGCAGAAATGTGCTGAGCAAGCTCATCAGCTGTTTAGTGTTTACTGCTGCGTGCACCAAGGAACGCATACTTGTAAGTAGAATTTTCTGTCTCTAGTACCACAAGATGACCACCATCTTTAGTTAAGCAAATTTGGAAGGAGTTAAGAAAGGGATAAAGGTAGAAAGCAGGATGATGATTTCTACCAGGAACTGGTTGAAATAGGGACGTACAATAAGCCGGTAGAATGGGTAAACAGATTAGAGAAGACATTTCAGAGTGAAATTAAGAAGCAATTGCACAAGCAGAAGAAGGAAAATTAAAAATTAGTAAAGGAAGTAAACAAGAATGACACAGCAATAGATGAGCTGTCAGTTGAGGTGGGTTCACTGAGAAGGAAGATAAGTGAAATTGCAAGCACAGTTGTCAACCACGAGAGTATTATAGAAGAGTACAGAAATGATACAGAGACAATTAGGCAAGCAAGTAGTGTGACAGATTAGAGCAGTGATATTGAGAAGATAACCCAGGTTAATGAAGCAATGCAAAGCTACAAAAATGATATGGAAACTACGTATGCTGAAATGGTGAAAGTAAAGAAAGACTTAGAAGCAAGAGTCAAAGAAAAGAACATTAAAAAGGAAGTGAAAAAAATAATCCAAAGCAATCCAAAATTGGTCAAAGATTCAGCAGATATCAACAAATCTATAGTACTCACTGGCATAGATGAGGAAGAAACAAAAAACAACATTTCGAGAGACAAAAAGGAGATAACATATGTAACGAGCATACTGATGGAAGTATCAGAGGAAATCTGTAATAAAGATAAAGAACACAAAAGGCTAGGGAAATATGAGAGAAATAAGTCAAGGCCGCTAAAAGCAACCCTCCAGAGAGTAAACACTGTGGAGGAGATACTAAAAAATGCAAACAAACTTATGGAAAAAGAGAATTTAAAAATGTATGGATAAAAAGATGCAGAGGAACTGGAATTACTAAAAGAGAAGAGGAAGGAGGCAAAAACAAAAAACGGTGGAAGATCAGAGGAAGAGGAAAAATACATTTTTTTACAAAGTAATTGGATTGCAAGTACGAAACTGGTACATAACCTATCTATTTATCTATATACCTAGGCTGCTTCCCCCAAAGAAAGGGAGGTAGCCGAGACAGGACGACACATTCCCGATTTACTCATCCACTCAAACACATTCATTCGCATTTTAGCCCAAAAGGGGAGAAAGAACAGATCCTCACCGCACAACACCACATGAGGGTCAACTGCAGAGTGCAATCAGTGACATCCACAGCAGGGCCCAACAGCAGAGCTGGTTTATCCCTGCCACATCATAATAGACTCATCTCTTTACCTGCACCTGACCTGATCAGCTGATCGGACAAATTCGGGAAATTATCCCCTCAGGTCTGCATCATCATTTATTCATTTACAATTTCTCTCCATTCATTTCCATCACGCACAGCCACTCTTCCTTGCTCAACAGACATCCCTCTCACAGCCAACGATCTCTTCACAATGTCCATCCACCCTGTTCGTGGTCTTCCTCTCAGCCTTACACTTCTCACATCAGATCTAGTTATCTTTTTCACCAGTCGCTCAATATCCATTCTCCCCATATGCTCAAACCATCGCAACACCCTCTGCTCAACTCGATCAGCCATCTCCCGAACAACTCCAGTTCTCCTTCGCACTTCATCATTTTTCACTCGATCCATATGCATCACTCCACACATACTCCTCAGACACCTCATCTCCATTACATTCAAACTTTTCCTCTCTGCTACATCCACATTCCATATTTCAGCCCCATATAACGCAGTTGGTACGACAACATCCTCTTACAGCTTTCTCGTTACATCCATTCTAAGCGAACGACATCTAAACACTTTTTTCATTCCTCCCAGCACCAGAAGTGAATAAAAAGGGGGAAGGTAGTAGACTCAAGTCATGACAAGTATGTAAAAAAAAGATGATTAAGTTCATGTACTCAAATGTAGATGGAATGGTATCTAATGTTTATATCAAAGAAAAGGAACCACACATTATTTGCCTAACTGAAACAAAATTAGCACCAAGGATATCAAACGATACCCTATACTTAGAGGAATACAATGTATGGAGAAGAGATAGGAATTTAAAAAAAGGAGGAGGAATTGCAATATTAACTAAGAAAAATCTACAAGCCAAAGAAATAGAACTAGATATACCCTCACAAGTAGAACTGATTGCAGTAGAGATTAATACATCTGAAGGGAAAGTAATTGTTGCAAATTTATACTGCACATGCCATCCAGATCAAACACCTGGGAAAGAGGCGAATATGAAGACCTGGCAGTGAGTATAATTAAGAGTTTAAGAGCATTACTACATAGAATGGAAGAGAAATCTGAAAGAATAATATTAAGTGGAGATTTCAGTACAAATATAAATTGGAATACTCTCGATATAAAAGCCGGGAAAGCTGTTGGAATCAAAAGCTCCTGGATCTTGTGCAGGAGTTTTTCCTAACACAACATGTAAAGGGAAGCACCAAAAAAAGAGGACTTGATGTACCATCAGTACTAGATCTTATAATTATTTACTAGGCAAGAAAATGATATTGACAATAATTATAATGTATCACCCTCCATTCAGCAAAAGCGACCATGCAGTATTAAAAACTGCAACTTCATGATTGCATATGACATAGTTAAAAGTAATGAAAGTTACAAAAATCGCCTAAACTACAAAAAGGGCAACTAGCATGACTTAAAGAAATAATTCCTAGAAACAGATTGGGAAAAAGAGCTTAAAGGACAAGATTTAAATGTTCTATCTATCTATCTATCTATTGCCAAACGCCTTAATCCCTTATACGGTGCCCACAAACAAATCACCTCTACGTCACACTGTCCCCCGCCATTTCACTGCCCTGCTCCAATTCACACACCCCTCTCTCATATACCACTCCACTCCATCCCTCAATCTCATTCTTGACCTTCCCCACCCTCTCTCCCCCTCCATCTCACTCACATACACTCTCCTCGTCAATCTCTCACTCTCTATCCTCTCCACATGGCCAAACCACATCAGTGTGTTTCTCCTAATGCTTCCTATCACATCCACATCCACACCACAACGTTCTTTCACATCCTCATTTGTCAGTCTGTCTCTCCATGTGACTCCACAGGCTCCTCTCAAATAATTCATTTCCACTGCTCTCACTCTTTACTTGTGTCCCTCCAACAACGTCCAAGCTTCACTTCCATACGTCGGAGTTGGTATCACTATACTGTCATGTAATAACTTTATCACGTCCATGCTCACTTCCCTGTTTCTTATCACTGCCTTCAAGGAACCAGCAACCTGTCCTCCTTGTTGTACCCTTTCAAGCACTTCACCCTCCAAACTCCCATCCTTACTCATCCCACTACCCAAGTACTTAAACGTACTCACATTTTCCATTTAAATGTTATATATAGAAGAATTTGTGAGCTTTACGAAACAGGAGTCCAAAATTACATCCGTCAGCACAAAGAAGCAGAAATGAAATTAAAGAAATGGTTTAATAAAGAATTTAAAAAATCAAAAGAAAAAAGACTTGTGGAATAGATACAGAACACACAACAGTGAGAGGACATATAACAATTACAAGCAATCAAGAAACGAATATACAAGAATAAGGAGAGAACCCCAAAGACAGTTTGAGGAAGACATTATAAATAAAAGCAGTGATTAGCCGAAGCTATTTTACAGCTACATTCGAAGCAAAACCAAAGTAAAAGATAAAATACAATCCATTATGGATGGGGGGATCAACTATACACAAGAGAAAGATATTTGTGAAGCACTAAATAAAAATTTCCAATTAGTTTTTACAGAAGAAAATAATTTTGAGAGGGATATGAAACATGCATGGCCCAACATATTACCAGATATACAAATATCAGAAAAAGAAATACAAGAGGAGATAAGTAAATTGGACAAAGGAAAAGCAAATGGTCCTGACGAAATTTCATGTTGGATGCTACATGAATGTGCAAAGGAGTTAAGTAGACCATTACGAGTATCTTTAATACCGAAGGAATCCTTGGGTCAAGGTAAACTACCAGGTATTTGGAAGAAAGCAAACATTGTTCCCTTATTCAAGAAGGGGAATAGACAAAATCCACTCAGCTACCGACCAGTATCAGTAACAAGTGTTGTAGGTAAGATACTGGAAAAGCTGATAAAAAAAAGTGTAGGTAAACCATCTAGAAGAACACAATATGATAACAGAAAGACAGTTTCGTTTCAGAAAGGGAAAAATAATGTGTTACTAATCTATTAAGCTACTATGACAGAACTGTAGAAACATTACAGAAAAGAAAAGAGTAGATGGACAGTATCTATCCTTCTACCTGTGCTGTCATCTACAACTTCCTTTCTGGTTGTTTTATAACCGCTGTTGTAGACGGCCATCGTTCTTCTCCTAGATTTATCAACAGAGGTGTTCCTCAGGGCTCTGTCCTATCACCAACTTTCTTCCTTTTATTCATCAGTTATCTAATCTGTACTGTATATCTAACCCAATCCACTCGTACACTGATGATTCCACCCTTCACCTTTCCATTCGATTCCTGCAGCGTCCATCTCAGCAGTTACTTCAACAAACAAGGGATGAGGCTATGGCACACCTGATGTCTGACTTGGCTCGTATCTCTGACTGGGGTAAAAATAATCTTGTTGTTTTTAATGCATCAAAGACTCAGTTCTTACACCTATCAACCAGACAAAATCTTCCACAGGAATACCCTCTAATGTTTAATAATATCCAGCTCAATCCTGCATCATCCTTGAACTTGCTTGGGGTTTCATTCACTCGGGATTTATCTTAAAAAGATCATATTACTGTACATCTCTTGTAAAATCTGCTTCCAAGAGATTAAGTATGCTAAGCCGACTCCGTACCTTCTTTAACCCTTCACAGTTGTTGACTTTATACACAGGTTTTATTCGCCCCTGTGTAGAGTACAACTCTCATGTGTGAAGAGGCTCCCCACATACAGCTCTTCTCAATATGTTGGAGTCAAATGCTTTTCGTCTCATTAACTCTCCTTCTCTTACTGGCTCCCTTCAACCTCTGTCTCTTCGCCTCACTGTTGCATCTTTATATCTATTCTGTCATTACTTCCGTGGTCACTGTTCCTCTGAACTGTCTGCTTGCACCCCTCCATCTCTACAATGGGTGCGTAGCACCCGTCTAGCAACAAACTCTCATCCCTTCTCTGTCCAGCTCTCTAATGCAAGAGTTAACGGTTACTCCCATTCCTTCATTTATGCACCAGGTCAACTCTGGAACTGTCTCCCTTTGTCTGTATTTCCTACTTCCTATGACCTCCAGTCTTTCAAACGCAGTATGTCCAGGCATCTTGAAATGAACGGATCTTGAAATTGGCTTCTTCTGTATTGCATTTGTTCTTTTTTCTTGGAAGGAATTGTTATGCGGGCTCGTAGCCTTTGGTTCCTTCTTCCTCGCATTAAAAAAAAAAAATCTATCTAGATTTCAAGAAAGCATTTGACAAAGTACCGCACCAAAGATTTTTATGGAAACTGTACCATCAAGAAGGACTGAGGCAAACTACTGTATACTGTTGGATGCAAGATTTTCTCAGAAAAAGGGAAATGAGAACAGTACTAAGGGGAAATTACTCATCATGGAGGGAAGTGACTAGCGGAGTTCCACAGGGCTCACTGCTGGCACCAGTTATGTTTTTAGTGTACGTAAATGACATAGATCGTAACACTGGAAATGACATCTATCTAAGTATGTTTGCTGACGATTGAAAAATACAAAGGAGAATTGCTAACACAGACTTTTGTAAAGAGCTACAAGATGAATTAAATAAACTTCAAGAATGGAGTAAACATGGCAAATGGAATTCAATCTGGACAAATATCATGTAATTAAGTTGGGTAAAAGTGGAAAAAAAAAACACAGATTGGGATTATAAGTTAGGAAGTAAAACCCTACACATATCAGAAAGAGAGAAGGACCTAGGTGTGACTGTCAATAACAGACTATGTCTGGTTAACCACATCAGTGAGAAGGTACGGAACATCAATCCACCGCTTGCAAATATGAGAATAGCATTCAGATACATAAATGAAGACATGATGTGAAAGATAATAACGTCATTCATCAGACCAACCCTGGAGTATGCATCAGTGGTCTGGAATCCTCATCTCAAAAATCACATAGATAAGACTGAAAAAGTTCAAAGGGCCGCTGCAAGATGGGTACCAAGCTTAAGGGATCTAAGCTATGAAGAAAGACTAGGAAAACTGAATCTGCCAACACTACAGGAGAGAAGGAAAGGAGGAGACATGATTATGCTATATAACTGTATCTCAGGGAAAGAGAAAATTGACCTAATTGAATATATAACCTATGGGGAAGCATCAGCAATAGGACACCGCAAAAAAAAAAAAAAAAAATGCATAAAAATAGAGGAGATAAAGACGTAAGGAAATTTAGTTTCCCAAATAGGACAATTGATCAGTGGAATGCACTACCGAATGAAATAGTGTGTGCCAAAACTATTAATAAATTTAAGGATATGTATGATAAAAATGGTTTACGGCACGGGACAGTGCGAGCTTGAGTCATTCATGTAAAGATACAATTAGGTAAGAACAATCAGGTAAGCACACACACACACACACACACTCGACGTGATGTGTATTTAGTCCTAATGATATAAGAACTATGATATTAATGACATTTGTGGTCGTGACTCTGTTATTAGTTATTATTATTATTATTATTATTATTATTATTATTATTACTATTATTGTTGTTGTCGTTGTTGTCGTTGTTGTTGTTATTATTATTATTATTATTATTATTATTATTATTATTGTAATTAATTGCTTTAACTTATTATCATTTAATTGCTGTTGTTAATACTGCCAGCATGTGTATTTTTGTGTGTTTGCATGCGTGTGTACTGTGTGTGTGTGTGTGTGTGTGTGTGTGTATATATATATATATATATATATATATATATATATATATATATATATATATATATATATACGTTGGCTTACAACGTGTATTATATCTCTGAATGTATACATGTATGTATATATGTATATACTAGCAAGGGTACCCCGCGTTGCCGGGCCAACAAGGCGAACACCCTTAATCCTATTTGTTCTAGTTCATTCCTTCTACTCCAGAAAGACCATGTACTGTACTGTTGAAAGTGCGAAAAAATATTGAGGTATATGGAGACATCTGGCAGTTCCGCGTAGTAAGTCCACGTATTTTTATGAATGAACTGCTCAGAATCTAGAGCCTGCGTAAGGTGGACCGTGATTGGCTGAACTTTCGAGCGGTGGTGAGGCAAATATTCTCATCATATTATACGTAAAGGTTAATAAATAATAAGTGGTACGAAATAATGTATAGAGAATACTTCATTTCATGATCGAACGTGGAGTATAATGGAGTAATATGTGTCAACAATCTGTAAAACGTAACTGGCAACATAGCACAGAAAAGCAGCATGTCAGCTGGTAGTTTCGTTTATTCATAATATTCGAAGCAGTGGAAACGAAGTCTAGTGAAGATGTTGACCTCTAATGAAGAGAACCGGCAATGCTTTCTTTACAAACGTAATATTGGTATTACATTTCATCAATTTGAAGGGTTATTATGCTCTATAACACATGATATCTGTTAATATACATAGGCAGTAAATTAATACTAAACTATTTGTTGTCTTACTACCTTTTATATTTCACCAAATATATTGAAATAAGAAGAGAGAAGACTGTACTAAGCCAGTAAGACCTTGTAGCACAAGGGAGGAGGAAATAGTGAGGGACAACAAGCACGAGGAAAAAAGAAAGAAATGAGGGACAGTTGACGAGCTGAAAAGGATTGATTCGGGACCAAAGGGGTGCCAAAACCCTTTCGCCCACGTCTCTGCAGGCAGTACCCCTCTCGGGGCTCATTCTCAATATAAATGCATTGCATTAGAAACGCAAAATATAATAAGGTAATCAGCAATATTCATATATTATGAGATGGTTACATTAAAATTCTTCCTAGCAGCTCCGCTTAATTACTTTCACGTCCATGAGGTGCATAAGACATCGTTCTGTAACATCAAACAGGGACTAGGTAACCAAATATTCAGTTTTAATTTGCAGCACCTAACCAACACCGATCCCTCCCCCACAGTGCTTTTTTTTCTTTTCTTTTCTTTTTTTTTAATGCGTGGAAGAAGGAACCAAAGGCCATGAGCCCGCAGTTTCAGTTCCCTCCAAGAGAAAAACAAAATACAATAGAAAGCCAAATTCAAGATCCGATCATTTTGAGATGCCTGGACACACTGCGTTTGAAAGACTGGAGATCATAGGCAGCAGGAAATACAGACAGAGGGAGACAGTTCCAGAGCTGACCTGTTGCATAAATGAAAGACTGGGAGTAACGGTTAACTCTTGCATTAGAGAGTTGGACAGAAAAGGGATGAGAGTTTGCTGCCAGACGGGTGCTACGCGCCCGTCGTAGAGGTGGAGGAATGCAAGCAGACAGTTCAGAGGAGCAGTGACCATTAAAGTAGCGATAGAAAAGAGATAAAGATGCAACAGAGCGGCGAAGAGACAGAGGTTGAAAGGAGTCAGTAAGAGGAGGAGAGTTAATGAGACGAAAAGCCTTTGACTCCACCCTATTGAGAAGAGCTGTATGTGGGGAGCCTCCCCACACATGAGAGTTGTACTCCACACAGGGGCGGATAAAACCCCTGTATAGAGTCAACAATTGTGCAGGGGTAAAGAAAGAGCGGAGTCGGCTTAGCACACCCAATCTCTTGGAAGCAGATTTTACAAGAGATGTAATATGATTTTTCCAAGATAAGTCCCGAGTAAATGAAACCCCAAGCATGTTCAAGGATGATGCAGGATTAAGCTGAATATTATTAAACATTAGTGGGTATACCTGTGGAAGATTTTGTCGGGTTGATAGGTGTAAGAACTGAGTCTTAGATGCATTAAAGACAACCATATTATTTTTACCCCAGTCAGAGATACGAGCCAAGTCAGACACCAGAAGGAGATTGTTGGAAAGAGACAACGATGAAGACAGTGGAATGAAGAGGCTACCAAATGGGTAACTAGCGTCAATTACCACTGGCAGCCATGGGGTTGTTCCCTCACTTTAATACATAATTATGTTGCTTGACGTTACTCAGTCCCCGGATGTAGGCTAAACCCCGTCCACACTTTCTCCTATCGGGCAGTAACTGGCGGACTGTGCCCTCATCGGTCACAGTCTGTCAGGCATGACTGTGATGTTGTCCAAACTGCTGAGTAGCTGGTCAGGCAGTAAGGTCGATCAGTAGCCAGTAGGTGGTCGGAAACGATTGAGTGCGGTATGACCATGCGCAACGCATTTGAAAAGATAAAGAAATAACTCCGTATAGCGTATAAATTGTTGCATTTGTAAAAAGAGAAAACAATGAAAAGTGCAGAAAAACAATATGGTTAAAGAGGCAACTTTTTGAGGATGGCGGGGTCCTTGGCTCATGGCCGGCGACAGACCACCGGGAAAGTCTGATGATTTCCCTCCACTGTAGGCACTGACCATCAAAGGTGCCACAAAGTGTTCGATACGGTATATGATTGCTTTGACTTTATTTGTGTATCGCTTAGGGCATCACTATCGATTGCCAGGATGTTTACCGTGTGCGATATAGCTGCGAGATGAGCACGGTGATGATTTCAACACATATCTCACACCTATTTTATCTCCTTTTATCTTTCCAAGAAAATTCATCGCAATCATTTAATAGGACATGTTTTCTCAGGTGGTGAAAATGAATACAGGGACGGAATGGTAATCAGTTATGAGGGTTTGTGTTTGCCTAACATATATTTGTCACTAATGTTGATAATGTTTCAACTCTACTAGCCTATATCTCATCATCGGTAAGCACAGAACAAAATCATAATTTACATTAAGTTTATTCTACTATATCTCATTATTCTCATCATAGGTAGGTATAGAAGAAAATCATAATAATTTACAGTAAGTATATTTCCTGAGGTAATGGAAAATTTGAATGCGTTTTACTTGGGTAGTGTGATGAGCAGGGATGGAAGTTTAGAGGGTGAAGTGCTTGAAAGGGTGCAACAGGGAAGGAAGGTTGCTGGTTCCATGAAACTAGTGATAAGAAATAGGGAAATGAGCAGGGAAGTGAAAAGCTACTACATGACGGTATTGTGATACATATTCTAACGTATGGAAGTGAAGCTTGGACCTTGTTGGAGGGACAGAAGTCAAGAGTGAGAGCAGGGAAATGAGTTATTTGAGAGGAGCATGTGGAGTCACATGGACAGACAGACAGACAAATGAGGAAGTGAAGGAGCGTTGTGGTGTGGATGTGGATGTGATAGGAAGCGTTAGGAGAAACACACTGAGGTGGTTTGGACATGTGGAGAGGATGGAGAGCGAGAGACTGACGAGGAGAGTGTATGTGAGTGAGGTGGAGGGGGGGGGAGAGGGAGGGGGAGGCCAAGGATGAGATGGAGGGATGGAGTGGAGAGGTATATGAGAGAGGGGGGTGTGAGCTGGAGGCAGGACAGGGCGACATGGAGGCTATTTGTCTGTGGCCACCCCTTTGGGGATTAAGGCGTCTGGCAATAGATAGATAATTTCCTGACAAACTATTCATTCCTCATAAGATAAAATAATGTTCTGTCCAAAATAACGCGTGATCTATACATGACAAATACATAATACTCCTGTTTTATTCGGAAAACTGCCCAAACGAATATAATATTACATCATGAAAACATCATTGGATGAAATTACCAACTCAAAATAAATCTGCCACCTTAATTACACTCAATATTTTGTCCAGAGACCATTGCTGGTAATCAAATCGTGAAGGCGGTCAAATAGTGACGCCACATGATGGTGAAGGCGGTCAAATAGTGACGCCACATGATGGTGAATGATGTGAGGCTATCTCCTGAGCGCCTTCCACTCCCTCATCATGTGACGCAACAGTTGCTGTGGCGTCCTTTCCTCGTTGAGCTCCCAGTCATTAACAATATTGGCCCAAACGTACTCAATGGGATTTAGATCAAGCAAAAATGGCGCTGATCCTCAAACCATGTTCGCACAACTCTCGCTGTGTGCACGGGACAATTATTGTGCTTGAAAATGATGTTCTCGGGATACGGATGGGTGTATGCGCGGACAGTAGGCAGCATCACCTCTAGTATCTCCACATACTGCACAGCCCTGAACTTTGTCTGTATCTCTGTGACCTTACCAGCACCATGGAAACCAATCCACCCCCACACGTTGCATGTTACGTGACCACTCCTTGCGTATGCATAGATGTGTTCCCGAACATAATTATAAAACATTATGTCTTTTTCATTTTTGATAAATAATACACATTAATGACTTCATTTTCTATCTATATACTGTAATATATATTCCATAAGATTTATTCATTTATTCGATTACACATTACCTATTTTAAATAATTTCTCTCTCTCTCTCTCTCTCTCTCTCTCTCTCTCTCTCTCTCTCTCTCTCTCTCTCTCTCTCTCTCTCTCTCATGGCCACACCACCGAACAGTACACAGTCAGTATTTGTTCCCCGTGCTGCATCTCTTTGGAACTCGCTTCCCCAGAGTTGTTTCCCTCCAAACTTCAACCTACAGCTGTTCAAGTCTAACTGTTACAGATATTTTATGAAAAGAGGACACCAGTAATCTGGTGTATGGATTATTTTTTTTTATTCGTTTGTTTTTCCTTCCTCTGTTCTATTATTAAAAAAATAAAATGGGTTAATTGGGGAGAGTCATTTTTTCTGATGAGACGACCTTCTCATCAACCTCCCATGGGAAACTTCATTGCTACAGGCTCAACAACACAAGGAAAGTCACAATGATTTTTTTTTTATGCGAGGAAAAAGAACCAAAGGTCAGGAGCCCGCAAAACAGTTCCCTCCAAGAAAAAAAACAAAAACAATACAAAAGAGCCAAATTCAAGATCCGTTCATTTCGAGATGCCTGGACACACTGCGTTTGAAAGACTGGAGATCATAGGAAGTAGGAAATACAGACAGAGGGAGACAGTTCCAGAGTTAAACTGTTGCATAAATGAAGAACTGGGAGTAACGGTTAGCTCTTGCATTAGAGAGCTGGACAGAAAAGGGATGAGAGTTTGCTGCTAGACGGGTAAGCAGACAGTTAAGAGGAGCAGCGACCACTGAAGTAGCGATAGAAAAGAAAGATGCAACAGTGTGGGGAAGAGACAGAGGTTGAAGGAAGCCAGTAAGAGGGGGAGAGTTAATGAGACAAAAAGCCTTTGAAATGAGACGAAAAGCCTTTGGAATATTACAAATTACCAAACGTTAATGATTATCATAAATAATTCAAGCAAGTAGTCTTATCGCTTTGCGGTACTTAGAACAATTTGTAGCTGAATGAATCTATCTTTCTATCTATCTGTCTATCTATCTATCTATCGATGGAAAGATAAACAGATATAGATATAGAGATAGATAGAGATAGGTAGATAGATAGAGATAGAGATATATATGGTTATTCATAGATAGATAGATAGATATTTAAGAGAGAGAGAGACAGACAGACAGACAGACAGACAGACAGAGACAGATATCGATCTAGAGACATAAAGACAGAAATATCGATATACTGTAGAGATATGGATATAGAGATAGATAGAGATAGACAGATTGAGACAGAGATATCGAGATAAAGATAGAGAGACAGAGATAGAGAGATCGAGATAGAAAGATGGATATAGAGACAGTTAGAGATAGAGACAGATACAGAGATTGAGATACCGACGATATAGAGATATCGATATAGAGACAGATAACGATACTGAGAGAGATAGAGATATAGAGATAGAAATATCGGTATTGAGAAAGAGATATCGGTATAGAGATGTAGATTTATAGAGAAAGAGAGAGAGAGAGAGAGAGACCGACAGACAGACGGATAGAGAGTGAGAAAGAGACAGACAGATATATATATATATATATATATATATATATATATATATATATATATATATATATATATATATATATTATCGTTATCGTCATCATCATCAGCCGTTTGAGTGTCCACTGCAGGACCGGCCTATCACAACCGAAGCAGGGACGATACACCCAATGTATCTCTATCAAATGGCTTAGGCTGTCCGGTAGAGATTGTATGTAGGTTGTGAAGTTCTTGTAAGGGTGGTTCTTTAAAAGTAACTCCAATATATCGGAAGTAAAGGTATGGGAGTTCTTATCTGTTTAAATAAATATAATTTTTCTGTCAGAATAATTATATGATATTCTTTTTATCATAAATATTGTTCTTTTTACCTGATACAGACCGGGCTATCATAATATTTATTGTTCTACAGTCGATTCCCAGCCCTGGCGAGAGACAATGGATATTCACACTGATCCCCTGACTCGAACTTGCATTCCCAGCTTGTCGGCAACACTCGCAGCTGTCCAGCTGGGACTGAGTTCACACTCTATCAGTAAAACTTCCCACATCTCGCACCGTGTTATCGTCTCGAAATCATAGTAAAAATGATTGTGGGCTCTTAGCAATTGATACCCACTCCAGCATAAAGTGGACACTGATGCATATGTGAAAGAAAATCTTAAATATCAGCTATATATGGCTTGGATAATGTGAAAAATTGTGAAAATTACGGTGTGAGGGGGAGGAATGGTTTGTGTGTGTGTGCAGGGACCGTTAGCGAGCGAGGTGCTGACCTGAGAGGGTTATCTGGACTGGCGTCAACACCATACATTATATCATCAGCCACCCGGGACCCCGCCACCACATGTGCGCTGCCCCACACACCCACAATATAAGTATCGCCACCCTCACTTACAAAACAAGTACCTCTCTGAAGCCCATTTTTCAATTATTAACTTTGTCCACAAATAATAATGAGACGTGGGATGCCTGTCATACACCTCTTGCTCACTCCATTATCCTTGGAGCATTAACTCCCTTTCCCTAACACATCAGCTGTTACCACACACTGATCACTAGCATACACACCATCTGATAATACTTTATAACACTGTATCAAACACTAAATATAACAACAACTACCACTAACTATACAACAATCTCCTACATACACACCACCAGCATAGCCAGGTGGTATAGAAGTGTGGCATACAAAAACATTTAGGTAGGGAATCTTACACACACCTTAGATGACACTGTAATGTAAACACATCATACATACAGAGACACACACAATGACTGCTTTTAAATAACTATAAAACATATTATACATAGAATCTCATCGTATAAATATATAACCAATCACAGTAGATAAGTCTATAATATAATAATAAATAGTACAGTAATAATTAAAACTTTAATTTTAATATATAAAATTAATAAATATATCTTCAATTGAATAACAAATTTAAACATAGTACCCTAGTTTTAAGTACACTATTATTATTAAATACAATAGTAATAAGAATATTTTTAATATAATATCTATATAATAGGACTAATGTAAACTCCATAAAATTACAAACTAGACCTACTTACTCAACCCTCTTAAAATTCTATTTTGTATTCAAAAGAAATACTAAACAAATCTTGTTAATGCCAATGTGCCTTAGTGAACCAAGGTGCCTCTATCTTACCCCCACAACACACCACAACCACACATCACACATCACATGTCACAACACCAACACACACACACGCACACACACACTGTCCCAACACCACACACCACAACACACTCACCCCTATACCATAGCGTCCGAAGACCCAATATCACTAAACTACACACACACACACACACACACACACACACACACACACACACACACACTGCCGCTACGCCACACACCACCCTCACCCTTACACCTTAACGCCTGAAGACCCATTACCAATAAACAAGGCTCCACATCATTGCACCACACCCATTGGCCACCTACTTAACCCTTGAACAAAGAAGCGTTGTTTTACTTCATATCAAACTTTAGATACATATCATTATCAGTTCAGTCGATTATTAGTATAAGGCAGAACAATTAGATATTAACTGATATGAAAAACTAGAGAAAACGAGCAAACTGCTTCATAACTTAATAATATTATCTACAAAAATAGAAGTAAAACAAGCACATTCTTCACTTATAAAAAATCTTAATTTAAAATTCGTTTAGTAAAATAGTAGTTCTAGTAACACTATTTAATTTTCATTTGAAAGTACTACAAAAAGTAGCTATAATTATTATTATTAATACTGTACCACAGTATAAAAACTTTCACACCATGGCCACGCCACAGTATTGTTGTCAGTGCTCTAGTAGGCAGCATAAGTGTATCAGGTGCTCATGTGCAACAGGTCGCCGTGTACATACTGTAGGATGGGACCTTTCTGTATGAATGTATTAGGGAATCACAGCCCACCAGAAGCGGGACTTGACCGCTTCCAACATGGCAGGCGACAGATTGGTGACATGGAAATTGATGGGGCGGTCACTGACAATATGCACGATCACACGGACATGCGTGGTGGTGAAAGACCCCGTGGTGAAGCGAGGGATAGGGATGGACGCCAAGATGCGAGAGATATGGAAGCGCTGGGTGGGTTAAATCACTATGGGGAAGTGAATAGTAGTGAAGTTGGGGGTGAGGAACATCATGAGGTTTATAATAAAAATGAAACTCAGGATGAACACCACCATAGAGGAGTGCATGAAAGAGGGAATCATCTAGGTATTATACGTCCTCAGAACGGTAGTGACACAAACAACGAGGAAGCAGAACAGCCTCAAAGGTCTGTGCGAGAAGGTCGTCCCACATACTGGATGGGCAAATCCCGAGAAAATGCAGTAACTTGGATGAACACCACATATAATGAAATAGTTGGATGGTCCTCAAGTAACCTTTTTGAACCTCCCAAATGCAATGCTACAACTGACATGATCAAGGAAATCACTCGCCTGATAGCCAACTACAACAATAACACACCCATTGTCTCATTCTCTCTTTAGGTCCTTGCACTAATACCACATTTCTTCCTCAACAAGACCCGCCCAAAAATATTGCAGAAAATATTAAGGCCATCCAAAAGCGGGTTGAAACATGGAAAAGAGGTGAAATCGACAACCTACATGAGGAAGCAAGGGCCTTGCAGATGAGAATAAACAACCGAGGCAGAAGAAAACAGAATACCAACGATGTTGCAAGGATTTTTGGCAGCAAGATGACACAGGGGAAGGTCTCGATGGCAACAAGATCCCTGTCAGTTGAATCACCAAACGGAGTACTTGACCTGACAGATGAAACAATGCAACAACTAAAAGAAAAACACCCGACTGCACGACAAGCAAGTGCCCAGTCAAAGCTTGACGGCAACTACACTCCTCCCAATCCCATCATATATGACAGAATAACTGGAGATATGGTGTGGCGGAAAGCAATGCACATACAGGGAGGGGCAGGACCGTCAGGCATGGATGCAAAATCTTGGCGAGTAATCCTCAGTATCATCAAGTTTGGGGAGGCAGCAACAGACCTATGTAACACCATTGCCTCACTTCCGAGGAAGCTGGCTCCAAGTCAGTGCAGTAACATCGAAGCACTGACGGCTTGCAGACTAATCCCCCTTGATAAGAATCCTGGATGCAGGCCCATCGGGGTGGGTGAAGTCTTAAGACGGATTATAGGAAAATGCATCATGGAGGTGGTGAAAGATGATGTGAAGCAGGCAGTTGGCAACCTCCAGGTGTGTGCAGGCCAGCAGGCAGGAGGTTAGGCAGCAGTTCACTCCATGAGGAAAATATCTGGGGAAGAGGACTGTCAGGCAGTATTATCAGTTGATGCCTCAGATGCTTTTAATTACATCAACCGGGAGGCAATGCTGCACAATATCAAGGTTAAATGCCCAGCATTTGCCCAATATGTGGAAAATACCTACAAAGAACCAGCAGACCTCTACATTGTGGGTAAGACAGCGGCTCACGATGTCGGTGTAATCCAGTCCTCAGAAGGAATTACCCAGGGGGACCCCGTTGCCATGGCTATGTACGCCTTGGCGATGACAGTGCTGCAACAACAGATCAAATACGAGGCCACCAATGTAAAACAGGTAGCCTATGCAGATGATCTCACGGGTGCTGGCAAGGTCAAGGATGTGAGGAAATGGTGGAACCTTGTAACATCTCATGGACCTGAAATAGGTTACTACCCTAATGCAAGTAAGTCCATCTTGATCGTGAAACCAGCTTACTATCAAGATGCACAAGAAGCATTTAGAGGCACAAACTTGATAGTGACCAAGGAAGGTCAGAGGCATCTAGGGGCTGTGATTGGAACTAAGGAATACAAAGACAAATATGTGAGTGATAAGGTAAAGACATGGGTAGAAGAAATTCATACACTATCCAACCACGTAAAAACAGAGCCTCATGTAGCATTTTTTTTTTTTTTTTTATGTGTCCGACTCTGGGCATAGACTTCACAGCCTGCTATCAAGGCCCAGCAGTCCTCCTACATACCATACACCTCTACATGTCACCATTTCGGCGCTAACACCCACCGTCCATATTGAATACATGCTAGGGCTGTCTCATACAGGACTGGTGTATTGGTATTAGCGGGGGTATTTTTGCGACATGTCGGCGGGTCTTCTGGTAGATCAGTAAAGCCTGATTTAATGAAATTCAAATCCTTAAACTGTTCCCTGCCCCAGCCGGGATTCGAACCTGGGTCCGTTAGGACTGCAGGCCACCTCTCTACCGATTGAGCCACCGCCTCCCCCATACAGTGCATTTACCTATGGTGTAAAGCACAAGTGGACCTTCGTGATGAGGACCATACCAGACATCGAGTTGCTGCTACAACCAGTGGAGGATGCAATCAGGGATTCATTCCTCCCATCTATAACCAATGGCCACATCCCCACACCAGGAAGAGAGGAATCTTCTAGCACTACCACCCAGGATGGGAGGCCTTGGCATTATAAATCCAGTAGCCGTGGCAAGCTATGAACACAGAAATTCACTCAGGCTCACCGAATCCTTGTCACAGAAGATCTGCGCCCAGGCTGAGACAAGTGAAATCGATCACCAAAGGCAGAAAGACATAAAGACACAGATAAGCAAGGAGCGTGAAGCAAGACAAAAAGACCAGCTGCAGCAGATAATCGAACATATAACACCAGACCAGTGCAGAAGAGTTGAAATTGCACAGGAGGTTGGGGCATCGAACTGGCTCACAACCCTGCCTCTCAAGGCAAAGGCTTCCACTTCAACAAACAAGAATTTATTGACGCCATAGCCTTGAGATATGGGTGGCCAATAGAGAACCTACCTCAACACTGTGCCTGTGGCACTGCCTTTGATGCAAACCATGCAATGGTATGCAAGAAGGGAGGCTTTGTTTGCATCCGACACGATGAAGTACGCGACCTCTGCCAAAATGCTGCAGGAAATATGCCATGATGTCACGATTGAGCCAGCTCTGCTACCCCTGGACGGCGAGCACTTCACCCACAGAACAGCAAACACATTAAATGATGCAAGAGTGGATGTCAGTGCTCGAAGTTTCTGGACACGTGGGCAGAGGGCATTCTTCGACATCAGGATATTCGATCCCATGGCAGCATGTCATCGTGAACTGTCTCTCGAAGCTGCAAACAAGAGGAATGAACAAGAAAAAAATAGAAATTATCAAGAAAGGATCCAACATGAGGACCACGGTCGATTCACTCCCCTTGTGTTCACGACATCAGGTGGGATGGGTCCAGAGGCAGTGAGATTCTATTCGAGACTGGCAGAGGTTCTTTCTGAGAAGAAACGCCAACCGCAGAGTTCTGTTATGGCCTGGATGAGATGTCGACTCTCATTCTCCCTCGTGAGGTCTGCTCTGCTATGTCTCAGGGGCACAACATCATCAGCCCTCAGTCCTGTCTCTCTGGCGGGTATGGATTACGAAGCTACAGTGGTCAAGAGTCGCATAGACCAGTGACTCCAATAGTTTAATGTCTTTATTTACACTGTAATATCAATAAATAAAAAATAAAATAATAATAGTAATAGTAGATGGTTGGTAACCACAGCCGTTGGGGTGTTTGGGGCCAACAGATTGTAATATGAGGGTTAGTGTTAGCCTTCACATTACAACTCCAAACGTTGAACTGTATTAGGAAGGTTGGTTTTGATCTTCACAATATGATTCACCAATGGGTGGAGGTGATTAAAAAAAAAATAGTAGTAGTAGTAGTTGTTGTTGTTGTTGTGTTTGAGTGTAAAATGGAGGGAATTTAAGAACATGTTCCGGAAAGAGGTAGAGATATAGACAGGGTGATAAAGAAGTAAGTCGGGGAGTGAAAAATACAACTGGTAGATTGCTAGTGGAGATGGGAGAAAACGTGAGCAGATGGAGGGAACACTTTAAGGAACCGTTGAACATAAAGAATGAAAGTCATGAGAGTACAAGTGGCTGGGGAATGGCTGGAAGAAGGAGGGAAGTGAGATGAGAGGAAGAAATTAGCAGAATGGAAGTAGCGGAAGTAATAAAGTCAAAATGGGGAAAGCCACAGGAATTTTTGGAGTGTGTGGTGAAATATTGAGCCATTGGGGAGGTAGAGTAATAGAACGGATATGGAAGATGTGCAGATTGGCCTGGGAGGAAGGTGAGTCCTGGAGGATTTGAAGTCAGGTATAAATGTTCCTCTGTACAAAGGAAAATGGGAAAATGAAGTGTGTGGTAATCACAGAGGCATTTGTCTTCTTAGTGTAATAGGAAAAGAATATGGCAGGATACTTATTAACAGGGTTAGGGAAATAACATAGGAATTGTCTGGAGAAGAATAGGGAGGTTTTAGGAAAGGAAGAGGTTGTGTAGATCAGATGTTCATTCTTAGGTCTTTAGTGGAATAGTTTCTGGAGAAGGAAAAGAAGTTGTATGCGGCCTTCATGGATGAGGAGAAAGCATATGACAGGGTGGATAGACAAGGAATGTGGAAAGTATTAAGAATATATGAAGCCTGTGGGAAATTGTTGAATGCCGTAAAGACTATGTATGAGGGGGCTAAGGCTGCAGTAAGGACGGCTGGTGAACTCAGTGAATTTTTCTGTCTGAATGTAGGATTGAAACAGAGATGTGACATATCCCAATGGTTCTTCAGTCTGTGTATGGATGAGGTTATAAATAAAGTACAAGGTAGGGCAATGGATCTTGAAGCGACCCTAATGAGAGAGGGTAGTGTTTGGAAACCCCCCGTACTGTTGCATGCTAATGATATTAAATTGATAAGTGAAGAAGAAGGGGAGCTGCAAGGCTTGGTAAATGAGTTTGGGAGAGTGAATATGAAACAGAATCTAAAGGTAACTGTAGGGAAGAGTAAAGTTATGATGTTCGAGAGAAATTAAGCCACTGAATGTACAGTGAGGCTGGATGAGGAGGAAATGGAAAATGTGAATCTGTTTAAATAGTTGTGCAATGTGAAGAGTAAGGATGGGAGTTTAGAGGGTTACGTGCTTGAAAGGATACAGCAGGGAAGAAAGTTTGCTGGTTCTTTGAATGCGGTGACATGAAATAGGGAAGTGAGCATGGAAGTAAATAATTCGCTGCATGATAGTATTGTGATATCAACATTAATGTATGGAAGTGAAGCTTGGACCTTGCTGGAGGGACATAGGTCAAGGGTGATAGCAGTGGAAATGAGTTATTTGAGAGGGGCATGTGGAGTCACAGGGAGAGACAGACTGACAAAAAAGGAAGTGAAGGAGCGTTGTGGTGTGGATGTGAATGTGATGGAAAGCGTTAGGAGAAATACGCTGAGGTGGTTTGACCATGTGGAGAGGATGGAGTGCGAGAGACGAACGAGGAGAGTGTATGTGAGTGAGCTGGAGGAGAAGACAGGGAGGGGGAGGTCGATGATGAGATGAAGGGATGGAGTGGAGAGGTATATGAGAGAGGGGGGATATCAGCTGCGAGCAGGGCAGTGAAATGGAGTTGGACAGGACGACATGGAGGCGATTTGTTTGTGGCCACCCCTAGAGGGATTAAGGCTTCTGGCAAGAGACAGATAGATCACTGTTGTCGGTACTATTATTATTATTATTATTATTATTATTATTTTTATTATCATTATTATTATCATTGCCTATTTTAGAATTGCGATATTTCAAAGGCTATTTCGCCTAGAGCTTTCAAACTTGGTCAGCTTACTCGGACAGCGGCCCAATTCTTTTAGCCAAATATGGTGGCAATCCGTCAAACGGATCTCTGGATACTATCCAGAACACCGGAAAAGGAGTCAGCCACGCCATCTCAAGAATCGCCTAAGCGAGGAAGCTGAATTTTTCTTTCTACACATAGCCTTAAGGCGGGCGCAGTGCGGAAAAGTTCCAATAGGTTAATTGTTCTCTGAGATCGTCCGGGGTAAAAAATTGAGACTTTTCCGGATATTCCGATTGTCACTTAAATTTTCCATGAAGGATTAAAGCTAGAGCCACCAAACTTGGTGGACTTAACAGACTGTGATGTCCCAAGGTGACATGCATGATAACAATGAAGTTAACCTCAAGGTCCATTCATATCTCGGCTTCTAGTACGGTATGCAATGGCTGTGAAATATTTATCACAATATTTATCACAATTGTTCAAATTGCATTTGATTTTGAATTTGAATCGCTTGTGTCACTGAATCCTGCCACTTTGTGACGCCTGTCAATAGCAGTGCTCAGTAACTCTCACTTGGCTTCTTGTAGTGTTTAGCAAAATCACTAAATGGGAATCGGTTCCTATGTTTGAGATTCAGTCTCTGCAAGCTAGTCCGAATATGGAGTATTCGATTCTGAAAGCCTTTCTTGCCCGACCCTAAATTACAGAGCTGGACAGGAAGGAGGTGAAAGTGTATTATTGGCTGGTGCATGTCCCCTAACTCGGGATGGGTTAAAAGCCAAGAGTTCAGAACAGCAGCGATCATTTAAGTAGTGGCAACAGGGCCAGATCCAGCACTCTGGGGAAAAAACGGGTAGTGTTTCTTATCGCATGTATCACAAGTTCGATTTCCTTCTGACTTACCACCAAATTCCTCAAAATTTATTTCCAAATCCATTTTCCCTTAAAGGAAGTGTGGATGTGGATGTGATAGGATGCGTTAGAAAAAAACACATTGAGGTGGTATGGCCATGTGGAGAGGATGGAGAGCGAGAGACTGACGAGGAGAATGTATGTGAGTGAGGTGGGGGGGGGGGAGAGGAAGGAGGAGGCCAAGGATGAGATTGAGAGTTAGAATGCAGAGGCGTATGAGTAAGGTAACAAGAGTCCCGGTTTTAGGAGGGACAGTCCCGCTTTTTGGACGTCCGTCCCGCTTTTATAATTGTGACTAGAATGTCCCGCTTTTTGAGCACATTATCTTAACTGTCCCGCTTTTAGAATCTTACTATTGCATTAGATATAACATGACCCTCTTTTATGAAATTAGGATGGATTAGAAAAATTATGCATAATCCAAACCAAATGAAAGGCCGAATTATTAATATAAAATCTGTAATGCTCACTACTTGGTAACTTTGGTCGACCCATTCACTGTACCGTACGGTATGTTCGGAGTTAGTAAACGTTAGTGTTTGATTAGCAGTCTCAGTGTGAGGTGTAGCGCTGTCACATTAGTCAATATCTGTCTGTCTGTATATCTATCTATATCTATCTGTCTATTTGTCTATCTACTTCTCTCTCTCTCTCTCTCTCTCTCTCTCTCTCTCTCTCTCTCTCTCTCTCTGTACACACACACACACACACACACATACACACACGCATACGATCCGCTTTTAACTCCAATAAATCTTGTCACTTTATGTATGAGAGAGAGGGGTGTGAGCTGAGAGTAGGGCAGTGAAATGGAGGGGGACAGGGCAACATGTAGGCGATTTGTTTGTGGCCACCCCTTACGGGATTAAGGCGTCCGGCAATAGATAGATATTCCCTCAAATCATTCTGATAAAATTTATGCAATATATTTGTTGCATGTGTTTTGACAAATAACATAGTTCTGTTGTTACATGTAATCATTCCTCCATCGAAAAAAGGGAGGCCTATACTTGCCAATCCCCCCTCGCCATCCGTGCCTGGATAGTACACAGCAGGGTGGGGGGAGGGGCGAGTGGATAAGGCTCCTGAACAATCGCAATTGGACCTAACGTAAATGTTTTCAGAATTCTTAGATCACACCATGTTGTCAGCATCTACCGATGAATGATTAGTCGCCAATGTTCTACAAAGTAATATCATATTGTCTTGTTGATATTATTAATGTTATGAAGTAGTATATATATATATTTTATAAATAATCATACTGAATACATGAAAAATGCAGAAAATGCAACTACAGAAATGGTTTGAAAATGTACAATTTAACAAAAAGGTTCGTGGCGGCGGGTACCTTCAACCAACCATTGCCTAGTGGCCCCTAGACACTTAGACGAATACAAGTACATTGTACTTGTTAGTGTCGTACTGTATTTATGATTTCTTTTTTTACACTCACTTAATTTTCCCCTTCTTGTTTTTCTTGTATTTCTTATTTTTAGGTGACTGAGGAATGTAATATGGGTGACAGATGACGGAACTATGTTACAATAATAATTATTCAAAAGGAAGCATGATGCTCATGCACTATTAATATTCTTCAGTTTCATAACATCTCGTACTCCATGGTTAGGTAAAGATTTGTATTGACACTAAACATAAAAGAATATAATCTGTAGTATGAAAACAGCGATGATTTTGTACTTGCTCATCTAGGCAAGCTAAAGTTTTTTTTTTTTTTTTTTTTTAATGTTAATGCATAGCATTCATTAAAATCAAATTCATCGCATTTTTTTCTATTACCATACAAGAATAAGTGGAAGATTTTTTTTTTTTTTTACAGACCTGTGACAAATTTTTATAGATCTTGTTCTAGTTTGGTGCGGAGAGGAGCGCCTGACCGTGGCAAGCTTCCGTTTTCTCTATATTTTTGTCGCTTTATCCTTCAGTCATTCCCTGTGTGTGTAATTCACCGGGTCGGTCAGGATCACTTGATGGTCGTGGTCGTCAGCTTTTACCCTCCCGGAAGGGAGCTGAGAGCTCATATAGTCCGATCTAAGGGCAAGGCTGTGACCTTCACACACGCGCACACCCGTCCCCTTGCTCAAGGGGGACAGTAACCACCCACTTCGTCAGTGAAACTTTTCGCAACCTGAGCGAGGCGCGAACTCCCGTCCACCAGTTGGCAAGCGGGAACGTTACCACTGCACCAGCGAGCGGTGTGTGTGTGTGTGTGTGTGTGTGTGTGTGTGTGTATGTTTTAGTCTTGTCATACTGTACTTTCTCGATCGAACGTCACCTGCGAGCAATGAGATAATGGCTAGCCTTTGAGTGGCTTTTCTATTCTCGCTTAAATGGCTTGTCCTTTTTCAAAGCTCAGTTACTCTGGTTTTCTCTGACTTCCCGATTTGTACATGGATGCATTTTCATGTCTTCAGTAGTGACACGTGTCTGTTGATAAGTTTAGTATGTTGAACGTGTTTCATATGTTCGTCTTAAAGTAACAGTTTGTTATTTGTATAAATCTGTGTTTTATATAAACTCCATATAATGTTCCTAAATATACCCTGGCGAAAACAAACTAGAAATGCTCACTGTATTTGCCGGACCCTCTGAAAGGCACAACTATCCTACACAGAAATTATTATTTCATATAGTTTCTGTCATTAATTAGGTGCGACTGGGGGAAGGAGAACGGAAGAGCGAGTTCCAGTTACTGTTTCTCAATTCAGGTTTAAAACCACATTGAGGGAGAAGGTGGGAGGGGGAATAGTAGTGTTGTTAGCACGAAGAGGAAAATCTGCCAGACACCACCAGAAACTATGTCTCGTTTTCGTTTCTGCGGGCTATGGGGGCCTTACTTAACTTTCAGTTTTTTTTTTTTTTTCTGATCGATAATTACGATATTGGATAAGCAAATAGCTTTTAAAAAAAAAAAGTGTAAATCACTTTTACTTATGCTATTTCACCCAGAATATCACCGATAAAATAATATATTTGTATATTCTTCCCTAAGAAGATTAGTACAATATTTGCCAAAAAGACGGTTTTTGGACTAAAAAGTAAAAATGGCGTATGAATATTGACACTTGTATATAATGTGACATGAACAAAAAATGGCACATATGGTCCATCCATAGTTTGATATTTATTAGACTCTAAAATGTTAGGGCGTACCGAAGCTTAGCGCTGCCAGAAGTACGAGGCAAGCATGGTGATGGAGCAGATCAGCCAGTGAAGACGGATGGGTGTTTCGGTTTCCTCGGAAAACATGTTTTACCGGAGGCAGCATATAAATATCGACATGATTTCTTGAAGTGAATTAAGTTTTATTCTTACTCATAGGTAGTTTGTTAGTATATATAAATCATAACTAATTTCTGGTTTTGGATAAAGCTATACATATATATTTCTGTGCATGCATAAACCAGGCTGCAACTGCTGTGGAATATTTTTCTTTTTTTATAATTACACTTGTTCATGCTGCATTGACACAATACTGTTTTAAAGAGAAGAAATTGATTATTTATGTATTTTTACAACAAGTAAGATGCATTTAATAGGACATTCGATTATTGTCCGACGTGATTTTTTTTTCAATCTGAAAAATTAAAATATATGTGACATCTGGCATTTCTCTAGGCTCGCAAACACTCCTATTCGTGGCCTACTGTGGGATGCAAAAGGTCTCTGAGCTGAAATTTTGTTCACATTTGGTTGTGTTTGTTTATTTGTCTTTTTAGTTATATTTGTAGTGACATGTACATTATTATATATCTTTGGTGTAACTGGAGGCTTTAAACACGATGTTCAATTATGAGAGATGTAATAATAAAGTATGACAGTTCTGACAGCATTGATGGTGCGACATGGTGCTGGATGAGGTAAGACACAAACGAGTGACATTCCTGATTAATTTAAGGGACTGAGAGACAATGTCATTGGTAGGCTGGGCTCTGGGAGGGTTCGACAGGGAGGTAAAAACGTTTCGTATCATCATGTCCTAAAATTTTAACTAAGTTTCAAAACGGAAATGAAAAAATATATATATTTTTTTTTTGGCATTCAGTAGTAGCATTCTTTTACAGTTTCACTAGACATAAGAGTTACCAGACACCATTTAATAAACAAAAATGACTATCTGTACCACCTCTTTTCATCGAAATTTCACATCACCATCAATACAGGGGCAAAGAAAGTAGTTGACTAGCACTCCCATTCTCAGAGGTAGATTTTGCAATGGAAATAGTGGGAGTTTTTCAATGTTTGGTCCTGGGAGGAAGAAACTCCATGGATACTGAGAGGAGATGATGGACTGAGTTGTACTGCATATTGATGAATGTTAAGAGATAGTCCTGTACAAGACAATGAGGTTTGAATACCGATGCATGGTGTTGGATGAAAAAAATCATGGCGAAGTTTCTTTTATCCCAGTCATATAATAAACAAGACAGAAACGAGCTGTGCCACAGCCTCATCTCGGGACTGTTGAGATAATTGCTGTGATAGACAATTTGAGAAGCGGATGGATAAGTGAAGGATGGAGTCATCAGTGTACGAGTGGACAGGGTTAGAAGTGTAGCTATACCATGAACAGAGATGCCGACATGACAGAACCCTAAGGAACTCTGCTGTTGCTAACAAAGAAGAATAAGGCCGATACAGAGTGACTAGAAAAGGGGCTGATATAAAGGCAGGGGCATGACGGAAAGTGTGAGAGGGCAGTTTTGACATTAAATATCTGAAACCTAGTCAAAAGTCTTTGAGATGTCAGGATTTCTCCAAAGTCTCGAAAAAGGATCACCATGCCAGGGTGATTATAAATGGCTTCACGATTTCCAAGAAGAATTCAACAGACAAAACTAAAGCCATTTTATCTAGTAACCCAGAGTGTGGATTCTCTTACCCTGAGGGTTTTTACACATTAAAATTACAATTGAATATGATCGTACGGTAAAAGTGTATCGAGTTATGTGGCGAGACTGTATAATCAGTATATATTAGCTTACGTTTCAAGGTTATACCAGAGGCAAAATACAAATATATGGATGAACCCCGTATATACTACACGCAGTAAAACTAAAACATAGACCAACAAATCCCAAGTTCTGACGATAACTTCTTTCACATGGGATGTTGAAGGAACGTGTAACTCCCTTGTTTTTTTCTTCCGTGGACAACATTCATGACTACTTTTTAAAATGAGAGACGCCTGATCACATATGGCAATTACAAGTGTTTCACTGATGGCCACCAAAAATTACAGGTGTCCTGACAACTTTGTTCAATTACAAGTGTTTCACTGATGGCCACCAAAAATTACAGGTGTCCTGACAACTTTGTTTTATGATTTTCAATACAGCCAAATGTTTTATGTGGAGCTGTCCCCAGTGTGGCATATAGTAACGAATACGGGATCAAGATACCATTAGAGGGTATTCTTAACAATAAGGATTCTAAGAACATAACTACCATAATGTATACACTACAATTTTTATTGTGTTCAAAGTATTCTTTTGTTAACTGCTATGATGACTTTTTTTTTTTCCTTCTTCATTCTCACAACCACAACGATTTCATACATCTAGAGGAAGAATTCTCAGACTGGGAGACTTAGAAAGAGAACACAATGAATCCCGGTTCCAGGATGACTTTTTTTTTTTTTTTTTAGCCACCAGATGAGTTCATTCAGTTACGGGGGTTTCCCGTAGTGTAAGTTACACTGTTCTGGTTATTAAAAAGGAAAAGGAGGGATATACTCGTATTCAGTCACTTTCTTATTCTCCTATTAAGCCATATTATTACCATACCACAAATGTCACAAATGAGATTCATTCCACTTACGTAACATGGGATCGGATTTGGGTGGTTTTGTAGATACCATAGATTTATTTCCTTGGCGATTTAGTTTGTTTGTTTCAACTTCATATTCTCTGGTGTTAACGTTATATATTCTTATAATTCCATTATACTTTTTTCAGTAATATACAATACAATATTGAGATGTAATATGCAAAAGAAACTACTATTGAATAGATGCACTTTTATTCGTCCGACTCTCGCCATAGGATTAACAGTTCGTTTCGTAATGCCTAGCAGTCCTCCTACATACCACACCTCCCCAATGTCAAGAGTGTGGTAATAATACCAACCTTCCTTACTGAATACATGGTAGGGGTGTCTCATACAGTATTGGTATAATGGTATTAGCTGGGAGTCGTATGTAGATCAGCAAAACCTATGAGAACGAAACTGAATTTCATAAACTGTTCCTTGCCCGAGTCTAGATTCAATATCGCGTCCTGTGGGACAGCAGACCACATCAGATTTGTTTTGGGTAAAATAAAATTCCGAAACTGTTCCCTGCCTCCGCCGAGAATCGAACTCGCATCCATCAGGAGTGTAGAACGCCTCTCTTTCCATTGAGCCACCACCTTCCTCACTCGGCCCTTTATACTGTCTAGAATATAACAAATACAACAATGTGATATAACTCTTCAGACTCTAAAAGTCTGTCATTACAGTTGTGGTCATGCCAGTTTCCAAGGGAACATTGCAGGGCTTTTACAGCGACTGAGTGTGCTATTAATAATCATATCTAATATGCAGAAATAGTCGCAATCATGCGTCCTCATGAAAGTAGGGATACCAACGCACTGTAAGACCAACCGGCATTTTACAGCGGCCATAGTCGTTCGTCTCAAAATGTTTAAATGAAAAGTGAATTTTTTTTTTAGACTACGTTGCATTTAATTTTCTCTCACCAGTTGGTCTCAACATTGCATGCCATAAATAGTGCTGAAAGTAATGCCACATTCTTAATCACTTCATAAATTCCAGGATAGAACAGTCATGGTTATGGCCCATCGTGAGGCGTATGTTGTCGTCTACAAACACGGCCCAGCTGCCGCGCTGGTCAGTGGTGACTCGTGTCCGTACACTTTCGGACTCTGTTCCAGAAAAGGTAAGAGTCACATTTCAAAAGCATGGACAGTGAGCCGTGCTCAAGCCTAATGAATGATGGAGCTTGTCATTCTCTAGTCAGGAGGGTCTTTTATAGCTTGCACTTTAGAGGTATGAACCACTATATATGCATGAGACCATCGCACAGTGACAATAGTAGTCATAACATTAGCTTTGTTTATATCATCATCATCATCATCCCCTGTCTCTTTCCCACCCATTGGTGAAGTGAGGGAGTCCAAAAAAGAAAGAAAAGTGCGACAGAATGAGAACTAATCAACAGCAGCCCTGATGAAAATGGACAACACCTTCATTCACTATTATTAAAGTCCGCGGAATCCTGACTCATAACAGTAATTAATTACTAGGGATTTTATTGCTGATCATAAATCTTCAATACATATACAGTATAATAAACAAATATCATCAGTTATAGATTTCTGTTTCTTTTACCACCAATTTAAAATCATTCTCCGCGACTATAATACTTCATACTTTGGCCAACGGTGTCACACATACGTCATATTATATTATAAAAGAGCCAGTCAGTGCTCTCATATCCTCTACCATGAGCACCTAACAAATACTGTTTCATCTACGGCGGTATATCTGAACGTCGGCAGCACAAATAAAGACAGCAGTTAAAGTGAGTGAATATGAGTGATTGACTATGAGTAAGTGAATTTCTGAGAGTAGGTGAAAGGGTAGGTAGATATATGAGCCTGACCTGAATGTGAGGAACTGTGTGAAAGAGAGTCTGTGAGCTGGAGAATGTGTGTGAGAGTAAAGGGGAGCTCAAAAACAGAATCACTGTCACCGATTGAGAGGAAATAGAGGACTGACAATGTAAGAGACTGGAAGAGAGAATTCGAGAGAGGGTATGCGAGAACAAGGGACTCCTAGAGTGATAGAGAATAAGTTCACAAGGTTCAGTGTGTGTGAAAGGGTTAATGTTGTAATGTGATAGTGAGTAAGAATGAAAGAGAGAGAGAGAGAGAGAGAGAGAGAGAGAGAGAGAGAGAGAGAGAGAGAGAGAGAGAGAGAGTTGTTCTTGTTTGACCAAGCAGACCCGTCGACCATAGATAAGCAACTGCTTCTATGTGGCCGTCCTGCATGTAAAGTAAATCACTAAATATGTGGATGATGTATTACGCACTGCCAGGCATGACTTGGCCTCCTAAAAAGGTCATTTAACAACAGACTAATGAGTCTAATATACTTGTGTCATGAACCAAAGACACTGGTTAATGGTGCAATTCATCTAGTATTTACATTCTAATGAATGTATGTATGTACGTTTTGATGGGCTGTTTAGGGTAAGAGATATTAAGTCGTTAAACTGAGAAATATAGACCATCAGGGGAACTAGGTCACAGTCTGCCACGTATTCTCACATACCTCTTCCTCCTTCCCTGTACCCAGCTGCGTCGTTGAAGCAAGGTAGATGGGAGTATCCCACGCTTCCTTTATTTCAGCTAGCTATTTTTAATGCTATTGCTGGTAGAACCTGCTGATATTACTATGATTTCCCAGAGAAAGCCTACGGTTGAGGAAATCTGTTGAAAGGAAGGGAAATTATTGATGCATTCTACATTAGTTTTTCTTCCCATTAGTATCCTTTTCACTCTCATCATCGAGAAATAATGTCCTTCTAGGCGTGTGGAACTAAAATTTGCATGAAAGAAGTACCACCGATGGAGCGAAGTAGGGAGAAATGCCCAGTAACGCGACATGAGCAGCAGATCAAGAGGGAAACTCGACCACAACATTACAAAGACAAAATCATAGCTGAGACTGCTGTGATCTTAACATTTGTTCGATACATTTATGGTTTACTGCTTGAGAATAGGTTTGAATAATACTCCTCAAACGTGTCGTATTGGTGACTAAATTGTTTGACAGGGGAGAGTGGTCAAAAATATTCTTCCCTTTAAGGGCAGTTTCTCTCACAAAAACAAAATATTCAGAATGTTGAACCAGATAAAAAGTTCTCTGAGGCTCAAGCTACGGAGCTTGAATGTATTGGTGACTAAATTGTTTGACGGGGGAGGGGGGGGGTCAAAAATATGCCTCCCTTTAAGGGCAATTTTTCTTTCAAAAACAAAATATTCAGAATGCTGAACAGATAAAAGGTTCTCTGAGGCTCACGCTACGGAGCTTGAATGTATGTAGATGTGAAGAAGGACTAGAAAGGTGATATGATTTCGTTAGAGGAAACTGGATGCAAAGGTTCTGAGTGAAAGAAGCTGTTTGAAAAAGATATGTTTACAGACATAATGTGGGTCAAGGCTGATGTGATAGAAAGAAAAAGGGGCTACAGTTCTGAAGAGGAAAAATAACTGAGATTCTGTGGTTGGGTACGGAATGGAAAGTGCAAAGTTGGTGTGGGTAAGTATGAAAGCAAACAAGAGGAGATGAATGATGCTGAACATGGACCAGATAGTGAGAGAAATACAGATGAAAGAGAAGGATTTGAGTACCTGAAGTATTCTGTGGTAAATTTTGAGAGGGAGCAAGTATTGGTCGTGCAGGATATAAATACAAGGGTGGTGCTACATACAGAGAGCCATCTGTACATGACAGCTGTACTTCATACACAGACAAATAAGACCCTTGTAGAAAATGAGTAACTGAACAATGTTAGGGAATGCATGAGGTTGTTTTAACACATTCAGCCTCTCAGAAGCTCATTTTGCAGAAATAATGTAATCTTTCCAAGAGAGACCACGATAAAAGAAGGTCCCAAGAATATTCAGAGATAATGAAAGACTGAACTGTGAGGTGCTGAAGATAAGGCGATGGATAAGTTAAGATATTGGTATGTTTAATAACAATGTTTATTATGCCTCATTAAAAAACAAGGAGACAAATCAGAGGTCAGGTTGGTCAAGCGTCAATCAGTGATTGCCTTACTAATACTCATGATCGACGCTGAAAAACGGGTGGACGCGTTAAGAGTGAGTCAGAAGTATATGAGTGGAGAGGGCTAGATTTACACTCAAAATGGCATTGATGATGAACAGGAGAATGACAACTGTTGACGTAACAGAACCCTCTGAAACACCGGTTCAGGCAATTTTAGAAGAAAATCAATGATCGTCTACAACAGCACTTACAGAAGGACTGAATAAAAATTTGAATGATGACTGGGTAAGGGGATACAATTCGCGGGATAACAGTTTGGAACTTAAAGGTTTGTGCCAGATTCTGCCAAAGACCTTTTTTTATGTGTACTGCAAGAGCAAAGGTTCCAGAACATTCATCAGAAACTGATGACCAGGAATCTGGAAGGAATATAAGAAGACAGCGAGTGGAATGTCCCTGATGGAACCCTATGTACTTTGATCGAACTTCTCTGTTATTCATCCTGCCAGAATGCGATATTATTAATGCCATGAACACGAAATTGTTTACAATTCACCTAGTGACAGACGATTTATTTAGAACAGGATAAATCCCCTCGTGTATAAGAAACTAGAAGCAATGTCAGTTAAGCTGAGGATGAATCTTGCACAGAAAGGATTAATTCAATAAAATAATTATCTAGATGCCAAAATAACTGAAACTGTATTAAATGGCTTTGTTTTCTAGTGCGGGGATTAAAACAAATATTCTCACAAGATTTGCTTCTATACAGCAGCCGTGGTCGTTCATACACATATAAGTCACTTGCAACATAAAATTTCCTGCAAGTTATTCAGTTAAAATTTCTTATCGAGGAACTGCAAATAAATAATTTTCTAGGCAATATTAGCTGCGTTTGTTAATCAAAATGTAGCGTTAACTGATCCCGTGGTGGGTGTCAACAGCGGTACGTTATCTGACTGCCGACATCTATGTGTCTCATACGGTAGTAAATGACTGACCCAAATCAGAAGTGGTAAAATATTAATTAACTGAGAATAATAGCCGGAAGTAGCTACTGTGATAGAATTCTGGACAGTTAGGATGCTATTTAGCATGACTTACTGGCTAAATGGTACGCATACCAGCGTCAAGACAAAGGGATTTTAGGCTGGAAAAAAAAAAAAAAAAAAAAAAAAAAAGTCTTACTAATTACGCTGTTTGCTCCCAGTTCGGTGTGAACGGCAACAGTTTCGTGGTGCCAGCAACTGGAGTGCACCAGCTGGCCTTCCCCGAGTGTGGCCACCCTGCCCTCGCCTTCCAGTACCACGGCTGCGTTGTCCTGCTGGGCTCCTCCAGGATCACGGTAAGGTAGGACAGACAGGCTGGGGGTGAAGCAGAACAGGTAGGATGGCGGGTGAGGAGGACAGGCAAGCTTGCAGTAAGGCAGGACAAACAGGTGGGGGGTGAGGCAGAAAAGACAGGAAAGATAGACAGGCATGTGCTTGGTAGGACCAGAAGGTAGGCTGGGCGTGATAAAGTCAGGAGTGAGGCAAGAGACACGCAGACCTGGGATGAAGTCGGATGCATAAAGGGTAGGCTTATGGTTAGGTAAGGCTGATCGACTGATGGTGAGCGACAACATTAAAACATGCTGAAGGTGAAGGTCGAAGAAAGGAACTCAGAATGAGAATGTATGCTAATGGAAAGGCTGAGAAGTTGATGGCGAAGCAAAACGAGAGAGATATAAAAAGAACTGAGAAAAAGCCTTTTCTCTGGACACTTCCGACGGCTGATTATTTTGTATAAAAAAAACAACGCGTAAAAATATATCATCTTATCTATCACTCTGACATCATTACGGCAAATCTCACCTATTCCACCACACTCAGAAATTTTTCTTGGTATGCATTTATATCATTCAATGTTCCCCATTAGTTTAATCTTACATATACTTAGCTTCATGTTGTTACATCAATATTTAACCTATCATACCCCCCCCCCTTCATTTGCTCTCTCATCACCCTGTCCCCTTCCCTGCCGGCCACAGGTGATGCAATGTCCCTACCGTCTGGACATCTGGGCACACCCTAACCACACAGATGGTCTGGATGGCCTGTGTGGCCACTACAGCTCCTACCGTCAAGACGACCTTACAGATAGGTCGGGTTACGTCCATCCACTTGAGTCCAGACCTGCCAGATTTCCTGGAACGTGGATAGTAAGTTAAGAATGTATAAATGGTAGTACATGGATATGACTATGGCTGATTGGACACACTGGCTTATGATTAGGTTTGCAACATTGTTGATCAGCAAGGACACATAATTAATGAAAATGAATCACTGGATAGGATTGTTAAGGATGAGTCATTTAACGAATTGACAGTATCCATATTTTTCTGTATCCTCACGTATTTATCAAATTTTTCCCGTTTATTAACGTTTTCAACCACAACCACATGTAATTTTTGTCACATCCAGACGAACGACCAGGTGGACGAGCAATGTCTGGAGCCATGTGAGGGAACTGGAGAAGGTAAGGGCTGCTCTGCCAATATCCAGAATCTGGAAAGGATTAGTGATGTGTGGGGATGGTTAATCAAGTATCATGTGAACATTGCGACTGAAGTTGGATCCTTCACAGAAAGTAAGATCTTATTACAACATAAGCACTGTCAGCATTGACTGTGGTCTCAGAGGGATGGACTATCAATACTGACAATAACGAAAGAGAGAGAGAGAGAGAGAGAGAGAGAGAGAGAGAGAGAGAGAGAGAGAGAGAGAGAGAGACTGTCTTTACCCTAACCTACGGTCCCCCTCTCTACCCTCCACAACAGCCAGATGACGCCTGTGTCCCAGATGATCCCAACTACCAGCAGGCCAAACTTCTTTGTGATCAGTTCCTACAACACCTGGCTGACCCCTACCTTATGGGTGAGTACACAGCCGTACGCATTCATCATATTTTCAAAGGTTTGTTAGTGATATTTATCTAAGGAGTAGTTGAATGGTATAAATGTGGTATATTGCTTGTATTTCATCCTATCATTACTTCAAATTGTAAGAAATGTAAACTGTTTTATTCTGATTAAAACCAGACGATGCTATTCAGTGATCTTTATTATTATGTATGATTACTCTACTGTCACATGATTTTATTCGACGTTGGCTTGGATTTTCACCATCAAAAAATTTGTGTTTGACCGTGTGTGTGTGTGTGTGTGTGTGTGTGTGTGTGTGTGTGTGATATTAATACATTTTGTTGGTTAAGGAATCATTGGCACTGAAAGTTGGGGTGTATAATCATTTTACTCGCATTACCCAAATACCTGTGGATGTTCCTCTCTACAGACACCTGCTATATTGACCTATGCGTGATGAGGAGGAACGGTAACCTGGAGGAGGCGCAGAAGGGGTGGCTCCACACCCTCGCCCTAAACGCCCGCGTCTCTGCCCGCCTCGTCCGCGCCACAGCCTGTGCCCTGGACACCACCACCACCCCATCTACCACCACACAAACGACCACCACCCAAACTACAACCCCCCCACCTACCACAACCCAAACTACAACCACCCAAACTATAACCACCTCACCAATCACAACAACTATGACTACACATTTAACTATAACTACAAGTACTGCGCCTGCTGGTGGTAGATAGCTGGTTAAAGTTGACGATGGCATAAACGATGACGATAAACTGCTGGAATCTGCTGTTATTATCTTTCATACTTCATAAATTTGTTATACTTCCTGAATATTTTAATGATTATTATTTTACTCCACAAGAATTATGTAATTCTGAGGAAGGTTCTACATCATTAATTTTCCTTCACAATTATTGTTAGCCAAAAGGAATGTTTGTCATGCAATATCCTTTTAAAATTCCCCATAACAAAGTACTGATATTTACAAAGTGTTTTCAAAAACAGTATTTTCGTCATTCTCTTAATTGTAAATAATTATTTAATTTAATAACTATTAATGCTAAGCAGATATCAGAACAGGCAAAATAGCTTTCTAATCTATGAAAAAAAAAAAAAAATGTTGCTTTCCCTGTCATCACATCCAGGGGGATTTATTAGAAAACTTCCATATAATCAGTACCCACATACGAAAAGTTGGAATATTTAAAGTTTCCGGCAGGAATCAAGACAACTTTATTAATGAAACGAAGTAAATGATTTGATGAATCAGTATTAAAATCATAAATGGCAATTGCACAATGAACTGAAGACAAAAGATACCTAAATAAACAACCTTATAAATCGACAGATACATAAAACACCGAAAGAACAATTACTGATCAGTTCTTTAATCAGGGAGTTGATATTCATTTCAGTTTATGCCTTTCATGTATTTAATCTGTATTCAGTTTTTGACAACCTGTGAATGGAATAAAACAACAGTTAAGGGGAAACTTGTTATTTTACATCCGACTTTTCCTGAAAACCTGGAAACTCAAATATAGAGAGTGGATGGATGAAGAAAAAATAGACGAGCTTAAAAACACACTGGTAGGTTACTTGGTGTTGTTATATAGCCCCATTCTATCCGACCGAGCAGACCTGCCAACCGCAGGTAAGCAACTGCCAAATGGGTTCGCCAGAAAAGTTCCATGCACCGCTGATGTTGTGTCTGCGTCTTAGTGTGGCATGTGTCGTGTGGTGCTGTATAATGTTGCTGTGTGTGCATATTCTACAAACGCAGTACATACTGTACTATCTGTGATTCCACCCAACATACAGTATATGTAGGCTAGTAACTGAGGAGGGCTAAGTGATGTCTGGGTCTAATCCTGTCTTGATGAACTAGATCAGCTCTACTAAAGAATATGTCTGATGGGTGGGTGGGTGTAATACAGTGTTCTAATCGACGTTTCCAAATTCTCTGTCAGTATATAGTAGTCTTTGACATGATGTGTCAGAGAGTAAAATGATGATCCTGCCCTAAGTGTGAAGCTGAGTCTGTGGAATAACGGGAATTTTTCTCGCTGACTGTACAGGTATACGTGTTTCGATACTTGTGATTCACTCTATTCATGAAACATGTGATCGTATTTCCTGGCTTTGGAGAGTTCGTACAAGAAAAAAAAAAAAAAATCTACTGAATTAGTTTCCGTCTTTTACGATCAACAGATTAATTATTTACAACAGTGACGCGGTATTTCCAAATTTCCTATTGGAATGAAGTGTTGAAAGGATCCTTTATTTTTTTATAAATTAGCGTATATAGTGGGCTTTTTTTTTTTTTTATGTCTGTAAATAGAGGGTTCCATTAATATGTGTGTGTAGGATATCTAAGATTTTCTTGGATATGAAGTGTTTTTATTTAATCGCCGAGAGCTATTTTGCTAGCTTATCGTATTTTAATACATGTCTCCTGTGTCATGCATATAAAGATTTGCCTTATGATTGCACCTACTTTTTCCAACCCCTCTTAACGCACAACACTGTTTTGGTGCGTTTTTTCTTGTGCGCATTTTAGTTTGCATATTGTGAGATAGGTTATAATCATTAGGAGGTCAGTGGGTCTGGGGTTCAAAGAACCCAGGTAGGCTCCAACAACAACAGTTAGGCTTCTTTCCTTTTTTTTTTTTTGATTGTATTAATTTGAGTTCGGCGTGATGACGTCGTGTCCAGTCGGCGGGAGTGGCAATAAACACCTATCGGGGCGTTCAGGCGGCTTTCTGAAATATCGAGAACTAGGCATATTTCGTTTCTTCTCCACTATTTTTTTTTTTTTAATAAAAAATCAAATATTAATCACCTGTGATGTATTTTGTTCTAAAATGATTTTCTTTAAGAATGTAAGTCTACAAGAAAGCAGCTCGATTCGCTGTCACTTTTTTTTTTTTATATATATATACATATTTCTGATACAGTTTACAACAGAAAAATCTAAGACGATTCTGTGGTGTAATATCCAAAATAAATTTATAAGGAAAACGTGCAGCGAAGAATCCCATACCTCGAAAGTACGACCCCGAAAAAGCGCAACGTTGCCAATCAGTGTCTAATATCGAACATTACCGTCATGGTCATGACATTCAGCATGGAAGCTTCGCAGGCGACACTTTTACCATACAAGCTACAACAACTGCATGCGTGTACAATACAAACATCTACCAACCAGGTAATGTCGTCAGCTGTGTTTGGCATTCTCATGAAACCAAGACTAACAAAGTCAGGTAAGACAACGGACATTTCAAATATCCATCGTCATTGGTGCCAGAGTGCTTCGCGTAAAATGTGCGCAGATATTTTATAACTGTGTGTACAATGTTTGATTTTCCTGGAGTATAACTCCACATTGCATGCCATTAACTTGCGTTCACAATCATTGTCACATTCTGCTTAAATTCATAAGTCCTGGTTTATCACAGCTTCATAACTTGCCAATTAGAACTAGGAAGCTCTGTAACTGCGTAACATCAACACATTTAATGACAGTTCTGCCATACGGTAGCTTGTTTACTCAAATTATTTTAAGCAGTAATTGATGGTAATCGTTTCAATATATAATACAAACTTCTCAGTACACATATACAGTCATGGTTATCATCTGTTATAAATTTCTTATTTATCCTGTATTTCATTAATCGATTAGTAAACACAGCTGACACCAATAACAAACTCCCGTACCCCGTGACTGAAAAGCGCCATCCCTTCAGTTACCGCCAATGCATTGCAGATTAAACTTATGTCATCACGAGCAACCAACCCCATGACGGGAATATCATTGTTTCAGTGGCATTTTTTAACGCTGGTGGTGCCAAGTATGAGCAGTAATGACTGAAATAATGATAACCAGCAGGGATAGCCTAATTTTTCAATAGCGTCCCCCTCAACCCCATCCCACCTTAGGAATTTCCATCTCCAGCGGTGACCGGCATGCCTAATTGTTCAGAGTCGGAAAAATAATTATTCGTGGAACAGAGCACAATAGATATTGAAATGTAGTAAATACTATAACACACACAAGATGAACTTTATCCTTTCCCTGTGACCCTGACCTTTGACTAGCAGCTTGTAAAACCGAATCCATTTATCCTTTCCACACCTTGAACATTTTCACAAAGTTTTATCTAAATCAGACAATAATTACTTTAGGTGACCTTCCCCTGCATTTTTGACTTTGACTTATAGTTAAAAAAAAAAAAAAAATTAATCCTCACCTTTCCACCAAGTCTGGTTCAAACCGGATCAAAACATTTTTTTTTTTCCATATGGGTCAATAATTGACCTTGCCTTTTGCTTAATTGTTCTCAAAACTGACTACCTTCCTTATTGTCTTACTTTCAAACCTTCCACCAAGTTTGGTCTAAATCGGAACAAAATTAAACTGGACTCTACATGTGACTCTGGCCTTTGACCTGTTGTTCTCAAAAACAATAGGTGAACCCTTTGGCTAACCTTGAACCCTATTCACCAAGTCATGGTTACAACTGCATCAAACCTGCTTCAGAAAACTAGTACATTTCATCCCTTCTCTACTTACCATACATTTCATCCCTTCGCTGCTTACCACTTGTTTCCTTACCTAAGGTACCCATATTGTCGGTGACGAAGTAGGATAGCCCACTGAGATGCCTCTCAGCATAAAAAAAAAAAAAAAAAAAAAAACTTAGAACAGAAGCACAGAGTGAGAGAACAACCAAGTATGATAGTGAATAAATGGGGGTGAGCAACAGTAAATGAGTGTGAGTAAAAAGTGTTTGAGTGTATCAGTAAGTTCATTTGTAAGAATAAGTGACACTAATCTGAATGTGAGTTATTCTAGAGTGAGCGACGATTAGGAAATAAGTAAGAGTGGATGAATTAGTGCAAGAAAGAGTATGAGAGTCAATGAGAGTGATAAAGCTACATCAACTGGAATTGCCTGAGAGTAAATGAGAGAACAAGAGTGTGGGGTAATGAGTAAGAGGGAAGGTTAGAGAGATTTAGATTAAATTTGCTAGAAAGTGAAAAGGCTATTGAAGGAATATACAGTAAATGAAAGAAAAGAAGAACGAAAATGGATCATCATCATCATCATCATCATCATCATCATCATCATCATTATCATCATCATCATCATCATCATCTTCAAGACCTCTCTTCCCACTTAATGATGGGATAAGGTAGGGTTCATAGAGAATGAAAAAAATGATAAAAGGAGAAACTAATTAAGTCTGCCCAATTAAATGGCCCACACGCTTATTTGCTCACCATTCAAATCCCCGGAATTCGCACTCCAACCAAAAGGCATAAGCATCTAATTTTCATGTTTTATAAAATTTACTGGCTACAGTCAGTCTGACAACTACCACTTCATCTGGAAAAAAGAAAAGTGCCAAATAATTGTCATACACTTCGTACTAAATCTTTCCAGTATTACTGTCAGTTCCCTAGCCTCATTATTTTCCATACCTTGCATTTTGCCATATGCATTTACCAAATCCTTTTTCTTTTTGCCTACCATTCTTCAGACTTAATCAGATATTCCCATTTCACCACCCCATTCACAACCTTTCTCTCTACATGCCCATACTTTCTAAGCACACTCAGTTCTGCTCTGGTGTCCACAGATTTCCTGTCTTTTACGAATCACATTATTCTCTAACCTATAAATTATCTGCACTCTACACATACTCCTCAGCAATCCCATTTCCTCTAATCTTACTCCTGACTTCTCATTTTTACGCCACACCGAAGTCTCACATCCGACATGCTAATGCAAACACTAAAACTCCTTCATCCAGTCTTCCTGTAGCCACAGCACTCACACCTCTGTTTTGTGTCAAAGCCTTCATAGCATCAGCCACGTTCCTTCCCCGTGCTACCCTACTTATTTTTGCATGTTTACCTTTCATCTCTATCACTGCACCCAAGAGCTTAAACTTGCTCACCAGTCTGCGTCACTTTCACCATGCACCATCACATTACTTTGTGAGTAACCTTTCTCAAAAGCCATCACATTTACTTTTCGCATTTACTTTTCAAGCCCGATGCTCACAGACATCCAAAAACCTCTGCAACAGTCTTCCAGGCTCCTGTCCACTATTTGCATACAACACACAATCATCTGGAGACATCTCATCAGACACCCCATTCTCCACCATTCTTTACCAAAATCATCTCTCTTTCCATGATTCGAGTTTTTCACCAAGCTCATGATTCCATCTTTACATGCGGTATACTGAACTGCTATGGAGACATCGTACAACCTTGTTTTACTCTTAGACTAATCTTAAACCACTCGCATAGATGCTCACCAACTGCTAAGGGGACATTGCACAACTTTTCCTTACTTTTTGACTAATATTAAACCACTTACATAGATGCCCACCAACCTTTAAGCAGGTTTCACAGCCATCAGAAAAACTCTGAATGGATGCAACAGCTTCCAATCCACACTATAGAAACGCAGAACGTTCCATAATTTTTTAATGTTTACATCGTCGTATCATTTTTCCAGACACATGCATGCCATAAGTAGCTTATGTTACTTTTCACATGCCGTCTCCCTTATCTAACTCATTACAGATACTTGATGCACACATTCTCTACCACATCAAAAGCCAATCTGTTTATCACTCACCAAAACTTTTGTTTACATCCTTATTTTATGATGATTTAATCAGATATCTTTCCTACAACACTCAAATAAACTTTTGCCATAATTTTTGCGCTCACATTGGTCATCTTTATTCTTGTGAAGGGCTTCCATCACAGCAATACAATTTATTGATACATTTCCACTCATCCAGTCTTTCTTACATATCTCCACTTCCTCCACTGCACTTTATCATCTCTGGATGAACCTTATCAATACCTACCACCTTTCCAATCTTCAACTGCATCACACCATTCTCTGCTTCTATCAGTGTCACGATTCCTGACATTACATTCCTCTTCCCAAAACCAAGACCAGTTATGTTTAATATCGATCTTCTTTCATCTTTGCCGTTCACCTGACTTTCAAATTGTTACGACTTTAGGATTCGTTCCACTCCTGACACCAATTTTACAAACTTTGTGGTTCGTTGAGAAGCCGAGAATACGACAAGTGGAAAGGCCAGGCGGTTAATCAAAGGCAAATGAACGCTTGAAAGCTTTATTTCTTCTAAGCACAGTTCGGGTAGACTTGCAAAACACTGACCTTCCTTTCACACTATCGTTAATTCTGTCCTTCAATTCCTACTAGTCGTTCACTGGCTGGCTAACTCTCACTTACTGACTCTGGCTTCTCTGTCCTGCACTGATAACTCTCACAGATTATCTCACTAACTCTGACACTGACTCACTGACTGTTCACTGATGAAAAACTGAACTTCCCCACAGAACTCACTACATCTGTCACTCATGGATTGCTGATTAAAACTCAACTGTTTTGGTGGTGGGATGGTCTGTTTAGGTACTTGTGCCAGTACAACCCAGAGCATTAAAGAGCCTACTAGAGAACTCACATTTTCTATGCAATAATGCATGTAAATTAACAATGCACAATAACAATGAGGACAAGAACTAATTGCTAACATGAAAAAAAAAAAAAAAAACGAAAACAGACGTGCCTAATCAACAGAATGTTTCTCACATCTCCAGTTATAAACATTTGCCTGATCCTATTACATAACACATAATTTCTAGAATTTTTCTCACATCTCCAAATATAAAACACTACCCTACTCCAACCAACATAACATTGCCCCTCCCTCAAAAATGTGTCTTCCTTGACACAACCACCAATCTTACCTATATGCAAATGTATATAGCATAAACTTCCAGACTAGGGGATCGTTGCTGTTACCTCTACTGTTTAGATCCCATGTTGTAAAGAACTTGATCGCCAGTGCTGTCAACTTCACCATTCTCCCGGGCCCTCCATTCATTTCCGGTGTCCAGAAGGTCCTCGACTCCACCCCACGTGCACATCTCAGGTCCAGGTATCCTGTGGAAAATACACCAGTGTGCCTCACCTAGGTTCCCTCCAGCTGCTCCATCCGTGGCTTCTCCAGACACTGGGCACTCTTGGCAAAGTGGTCGGATAGTTCTTTCTGGGGTTTAACTGTCCTTGCCGCCCCTTGCAATCCCTCACTCAGGTTGTGGACAGAGTAGAGGGAGATTCTGGTGTGGTCACATCAGGTGTGATTGGGAAAACGTGTCCTCACCCTGCATATAAGCAGCTTCTCAGCATTTATATGTACCACTCTTGGTCTTTAGATCCAGTGAAGAGGGCGACAGCTGTCACCGAAACTGTTTGGAATAGATTTTTTTTCGTCTGTTAATGTGGGTTTATGTATCTCCTGTGGCGGAGGGGACACAATCTCGCCGCACTATGAGGTGCTACTACTACTCTGCGGCCAGGTTGTGTTAGGAAGAATACTGCCACCGTATTCCCTGCGTGTCGTAAAAGGCGACTAAAAGGGGCGGGGTGAGGGGACTAGGGACCCCCTCCTCTGTTTTTTAGTTCCTAAAAAGAGACAGGCCAGAGAAAGGGATGGGGGATGGAGTTATCTCCGTACCCTGAAGATTGGGTCTATGAATGTGCGTGGATGTAGTACAATTGAGGCTAAAAGGGAGGAGATTGGAAGAATGTTTGTGAGAATAAAGTTGGATGTGTTAGCTTTGAGTGAAACGAAGATGAAAGGGAAGGGTGAGTCTATGTTTGGAAGTGTGAATGGAAGATTGTCATGTGTTGATAGAGGAAGGGCAAGAGAAGGTGTGGCCTTGTTAGTGAGTCCCGAAGTACAGCAGTGTGTGATTGAATGGAAGGAGGTGTCATCGAGACTGATGTGGGTGAAAGCGAAATTTGAACGTGAGTTGTGGGTGTTTGTGAGTGCATATGGGCCTGGTAGTGAAAGGGATGAAGAAGAGAGGGAGTCTTTCTGGAAAGATGTTGGTGAGTGTCTGCAGAGTTTTGGAGCGAATGTGAATGTGGTAATGATGGGAGATCTGAATGCTAGAGTGGGAAATGTATAAGTTGATGGTGTAGTTGGTATGCATGGTGTGCCTGGAAGAAATGAAAATGGGGAACGAATGATAGTGATGTGTGTTGAGCGAGAGATGGTGATTGGAAATTCGCTGTTTGAGAAGAAAGATATTTATAAGTATACATGGGTGAGACAGGAGGGTGGAAGGGTTGTTGATAGAGCTTTGATGGACTATGTGGTTGTGTCTAGGAATGTAATAGGAAGATTGTTGGATGTGAGAGTTCTGAGAGGGGAGGGTGGAGGTATGTCTGACCACTACCTGGTGGAGGGAAAGTTAAGAGTAGGTAAGAGATGGGTGAGAGCTAGGAGGGTTAGGTGTGGCAGGGAGGTTTTGAAAGTAAGTGAGTTGGATAAAAGAGAGAAAAAGATAGAGTATCAGGAGAAATTGAAAGATGAGTGGAACGCACTGAAAGATCAGGAAAATGGCAGTGTGGAGGAGGAATGGCAGTTGTTTAAGAGTGCTGTGGTGGGTCATGCAGAAGAGGTGTGTGGTGTGAGACGTGTGGGTGGTGGTGTAAGAAAAGGAAGTGAATGGTGGTGCGAGGGAGTAAGTATGGCTGTGGCTGAGAAGAGACGTGCATATGAAGTGTGGCTGCAGAGGAAGGATGAGATGTCATATGAAAGGTATAAGGAAAAGAGGAATAGGGCAAGAAGGGCTGTGCGTGATGCTAAAGTGGCAGCAGATGAGAGGTGGGGTAGGCGTCTTACAGAGAATTTTCAACAGAATAAGAAAATGTTTTGGAAGGAGGTGAAAAGGGTGCGAAAGGGAGAGTCTGGGAAGGAAGAACGAGTAAAAGCAGAGGATGGAAGGATGTTAATTGAGATGGATGCAGTAAGGAAGAGATGGGCAGAGTATTTTGAAAGATTGTCAAATGTAGAGGAGGAAAGGGTGGCTGAGATTGTGGCAGATGGAAGGGTGCAAGGAATAAATGTGTTGGGAGAATTGAATGATTCTTTGATCACGAAGAAGGAAGTGGAGAAGGCAGTAAAGGAGATGAAAACAGGGAAAGCTGCAGGTATGGATGGGTGTGCTGTTGAATGCCTGAAGAGTGGTGGAGTGACCATTGTTGACTGGTTAGTAAGATTGTTGAATGTGTGCTTTGTGAAAGGTATGGTGCCAATTGACTGCGCAAGTGCTTGTGTGGTCCCGTTGTATAAAGGCAAGGGTAATAAGTATGAATGTACTAGCTATAGGGGTATAAGTCTGTTGAGTGTTGTAGGTAAGGTTTATGGTAGAGTGTTAATTATGAGAGTTAGAGAGGGTACAGAGGGAGTGATTGGTGAAGAGCAGTGTGGCTTTAGGAGAGGGAGGGGATGCGTGGATCAGGTGTTTGCTGTGAGACAAGTGTGTGAAAAGTATTTAGCGAAAGGCAAGGATGTGTTTTGGGCATTCATGGATTTAGAGAAAGCGTATGATAGAATTGATAGGGAGGCTTTGTGGACTGTTTTAAGATTGTATGGACTTGATGATAGGTTACTAAAAGGGGTGAAAAGTTTTTTTGTAAATAGTAGAGCGTGTGTAAGAGTGGGAAATGCTGTGAGTGATTGGTTTCCTGTGAGAGTGGGGCTGCGACAGGGATGTGTGATGTCGCCTTGGTTGTTTAATATTTACATGGATGGTGTTGTAAGGGAGGTGAATGCAAGAGTTTTAGGTGGAGGTCTGAGTCTGGTGAATGTTGATGGTGGAGAGTGGAATCTGAAGCAGCTGCTGTTTGCAGATGATACTGCACTGGTGGCTGATTCAGAGGAGAGATTGAGACAGTTGGTAGAGGAGTTTGGAAGGGTGTGTGAAAGGATGAAATTGAAAGTAAATGAAAATAAGAGTAAAGTGATGAAGTGTACGAGGTTGGTAGATGGTAGGGGGATGAATATAGCTTTGAACGGCGAGTTGCTTGAGGAGGTAGAGTGTTTTAAATATCTAGGGTCACATGTTGCTGTGGATGGAAGAATAGATGCAGAAGTGAAGTTTAGAATAAATGAAATAGGAAAGGTGCTGGGAGGAATGAAAAAAGTGTTTAGATGTCGTTCGCTTAGAATGGATGTAAAGAGAAGGTTGTATGAGGGTGTTGTGGTACCGACTGCGTTATATGGGGCTGAAACATGGAATATGGGTGTAGCAGAGATGAAAAGTTTGAATGTAATGGAGATGAGGTGTCTGAGGAGTATGTGTGGAGTGACGCGTATGGATCAAGTGCGAAATGATGAAGTGCGAAGGAGAACTGGAGTTGTTCGGGAGATGGTTGGTAGAGTTGAGCAGAGGGTGTTGCGATGGTTTGGGCATATGAAGAGAATGGATAATGAGCGATTGGTGAAAAAGATAACTAGATCTGATGTGAGATGTGTAAGCTGAGAGGAAGACCACGAATAGGATGGATGGACAGTGTGAAGAGAGCACTGGATGCGAGAGGGATGTCTGTTGAGCAAGGAAGAGTGGCTGTGCGTGACAGAAATAAATGGAGAGAAATTGTGAATGAATAAGTGATGACGCAGCCCTGAGGGGATATTCTCCCGCATTTGGTCTGATCAGCTAGTCAGGTCAGGTGCGGGTAAGGGGATGGGTCTGTTATGATGTGGCAGGGGTAAACCAGCTCTGCTGTCTGGCCCTGCTGCGGATGTCACTGATTGCATTGGGCAGTTGACCCTTGTGCGGTGTGGTGCGGTGAGGATCTGTCCGTTCTTCCCTTGGGGCTAAGATACGAATGAATGTGTTTGAATGGATGAGTAAATGGGGAGTGTGTCATCCTGTCTCGGCTACCTCCCTTTCCTTGGGGGAAGCAGCCTAGGTATGTAGATAGATAGATAGATTTCATGGTCACGATAGTAAGACTCTTCATCTGTATTAAGCTGTTAATTAGAGAAATACTGACCATACGGTAAACCAGACAACAGTCTGCCACGTCCTCTCACATAAGTCTTCCATCTCTTCTATATTAATCTGGGTCTTTCAAGCAAGATAGCTGAAAGAACACACCACCTGTGTTATTTAGTGCATGGTAGAAACTTTGATAATAATTTATTACAATGAATACAGAGCAACGTTAGACCGATGAATAATCTGTTGAGAGAATAACATATTTCACGTTAATTTTCCTTATAACTTTGGTGTATTCTCCAGTAGCTTGCCTTCACATTGCTCTGTGTTTTACCCTTTATTATCGTGACAAAAGCCTTCCATATCCTGCGGATGCAAATATATGTGGAAAATATAATACTGTCGCATTTATTCTTCTCACACTGACTCCCATCACCTCTCTCTCTCTCTCTCTCTCTCTCTCTCTCTCTCTCTCTCTCTCTCTCTCTCTCTCTCTCTCTCTCTCTCTCCTGCTGCGATAACTTTTCTTGTGATTACTTTGCTTCATCTATCACCCATTAGTGGTGAGAGCAGTGGAAATGAGTTATTTGAGAGGAGCATGTGGAATTGCATAGAGAATGAGACTGACAAATGAGTATGTGAAGGAGCATGGTCATCACCCAACATAGTGGTTTCCTGGGTCACAGGAAACCAATAATAGTTACACGTTGTAGAATCACCTCAAGGCAACACTTCATTGAGTGAGTGGATTGTGGACGCCCCCGCATGCCAAATAATGATAATAATAATAATAATTATTATTATTATTATTATTATTATTATTATTATTATTATTATTATTATTATATTATTATTATTATTATTAGTGTTGTTATTGTTGTTGTTGTTGTTGTTGTTGTTGTTGTTGTTGTTGTTATTGTTGTTGTTGTTGTTGTTGTTATTGTTGTTGCTGTTGTTGTTGTTGTTGTGGTAACTAGTATTACACTTATTATTGTTAGTAGTATAATCGATATTATTATTATTTTATGACAATGGTCGTGATGATGGTAATTCTGATGGGTCCATTATGAAGTGGCAGGCGTAAACCAGCTCTGCTGCTGGGCCCTGCTGCTGATGTCGTTGATTGCACTGCGCGGTTGACCTTCGTGCGGTGTGGTGCGGTGCGATTCTGTCCCTTGTCCCCCTGGAGTTAATATACGAATAAATGTGTGTGTGTGTGTGTGTCTGTGTGTGTGTGTGAGTAAATTGGGAGTGTGTGGTCCTTTCTCGGCTACGTCTCTTTGGGAGAAGCAGCCTAGGTATATAGATAGATAGACAGATAGTTTAAATAAACTTTGGCTTGCATATTACAATTTCGAAATTGATCAGTTTTGTGCTGGTCCCCTACGTTGCATGGCAAACAGGTTTTACTGTCTGTTGTAGACAAATTATACTGCCACATATATGTGCTATTAATAAGGTAACAGCAGGAGGTGATGAATGAGAGAGAGAGAGAGAGAGAGAGAGAGAGAGAGAGGGAGGGAGAGTGGGGGGGGCGGGGGGAGGAGGAGGTATTTATGTGAAGCTTAATGGTTGGATTTAACCATGTTAAATAGTAATAATATATAATAGCTTCATTATCACACACACACACACACACACACACACACACACACACACACACACACACACACACACACACACACACACACACACACACACACACACACAAACACACATATTCCTATTAAGGCTCGGCAAGATTCAATAAAATCAGATTCTACGATTCCGACTTTCAGTTCCAGTGGAATCGCCTGAATCGATTCCGGAATCGACTCCCAAGAGTAGCCTAAACAAGCATTAAGGAACTGGAGCAGAGTGAGGCCAGAATTCTCGTCGGTTGAGGAAGCTCCCTAACACCTTTTCTATGCGATATCTTAATACATTTTATCCTCCTCTTCTGTGTTCCGTAAAGTCATCTAAGATCGCCATACTCTGCATTGGTAACATACGAAAGGATATTGACCAGTCATATCCAAAAATAAAATGCTAAGGAAGAGGTCTTCAGCCTAAGTCTGTGATTCCACTTTCTGAAAACATAAACTTAATTACATTTTGCTGCGAGAAACTGTAGATACAAGAAAACAACTGAACAATGTTTCATCCATACCTCTTAAGTAGGAAAAATGAAGACCTGCCAACAACGGTAATAAGATATTCTTTAAAAGTAACTCCAATATATCGGAAGTAAAGGTATGGGAGTTCTTATGTGCTTAAATAAATAAAATTTTTCTGTAAAAATAATATAATTATATAATATTCTTTTTATCATAAACATTAATTGTTCTTCATGTCTGACACAGACTGTAGTATTATACAAAATTTTTTGCTGTGGAGTCAATTCCCATCCTTGGCGCGAGGCAGAGAACATTCACACTGACTCGAAGTTGCATTCCCAGCTCGTCGGCAACACTCGCAGTGTCCAGGTGGGACTGAGTACACACCCTATCTTTAAAACTTCCCACATATCTGTGGGAAGTTTTCTCGTTCATTAGTAGTAGTAGTAGAAGAAGTAGCAGTAGTGTTTGAGTGTAAAACGGAGGGAATGTAAGAAAATGTTCTGGAAAGAGGTAGAGAGTTAGACAGGGTGATACAGAAGTAAGTCAGGGAGTGAAAAGTAAAAATGGTAGATTGCTAGTGGAGATGGGAGAAAAACTGAACGGATGGAGAAAACACTTTTAGGAACAATTGAACATAGAGAACATAAAGTAATTCGAGTACAAGTGGCTGGGGAATGGCTGGAAGAAGAAGGGAAGTGAGAAGAGAGGAAGAAATCAGTAGAATGGAAGTAGTGGAAGTAATAAAGTCAAAATGGGGAAAGCCACAGGAATTGATGGAGTGTGTGGTGAAATATCGAGGCATGGGGGAGGTATAGTAATAGAATGGATATGGAAGATGCGCCGAATGGCCTGGGAGGAAGGTGGAGTCCTGGATGATTTGAAGTCAGGTATAAATGTTCCCCTGTACAAAGGAAAAGGAGAAAAATGAAGTGTGTGGTAATCATAGGGTTTTTGTCTCCTTAGTGTAATAGGAAAAGAGTATGGTAGGATACTTATTGACAGGGTTAGGGAAATAACGGAGGAGTTGGTTGGAGAAGAACAGGGAGGTTTTAGGAACGGAAGACGTTGTACAGATCAGATATTCATTCTTAGGTCTTTAGTGGAATAATTTCTAGGGAAGGGAAAGAAGTTGTATGCGGCCTTCATGGATTTAGAGAAAGCATTTGACAGGGTGGATAGACAAGGAATGTGGAAAGTATTGAGAATATATGAAGTAAGTGGGAAAGTGGTTGAATGCCGTGATGAGTATGCATGAGGGGGCTAGGGCTGCAGTAAGTGTGGATTGTAAACTCAGTGAATTTTTCTGTTTGAATGTTGGATTGAAACAGGGATGTGTCATGTCCCAGTGGTTCTTTCATCTGTATATTGATGGGGTTATAAAACAGGTGCAAGGTAGGGCAGTGATTATTGAAGCGACCCTAATGAGAGAGTGTAGTGTTTAAAATCTCCCTGTACTGTTCTTTGCAGATGATACTGAATTGTTAGGTGAAGAAGAAGGGGAGCGGCAAGGCTTGGTGAATGAGTTTGGGAAAGTGTGTAAGAAACGGAATCGAAAGGTGAATGTAGGGAAGAGTAATGTTATGATATTCGAGAGAAATGAGCCACTGAATGTACAGTGGGGCTGGATGAGGAGGAAATGGAATATGAATGTGTTTAAATACGATTGTAGTCTGATGAGTTAAGATGGAAGTTAAGAGAGTGACGTGCTTGAAAGGGTACAACAGGGAAGAAAGGTTGCTGGTTCTTTGAATGCAGTGACATAAAATAAGGAAGTAAAAAATTAGTTGCAAGCCAGTATTGTGATACCAACCCTAACGTATGGAAGTGAACTTTGGACCTTTTTGGTGAGACACATGTCAAGAGTGAGAGCAGTGGAAATGAGTTATTTGAGAGGAGCATGTGGAGTCACATGGAGTGACCGACTGACAAATAAGGAAGTGAAGAAGCGTTGTCGTGTAGATGTGAATGTGGTGGAAAGCATTAGGAGAAACACACTGAGGTGGTTTGGCCTCGTAGAGAGAATGGAGAGTGAGAGACTAACGAGGTGAGTGGATGTGACTGAGGTGGAAGAGGAGAGAGGAAGGGAGAGGCCGATGATGAGATAACGGGAAGGAGTGGAGAGGTATATGAGAGAGGGGCGTGTGAGCTGGGAGCAGGGCAGTGAAATGGAGTTGGACAGGACTACATGGAGGCGATTTGTTTGTGGCCACCCCTTACAGGATTAAAGCTTCTGGCAATAGATAGATATATCATTCTTGTCGTTATTATTATTATTATTATAATTATTATTATTATTATTAGTATTATTATTAATGGGCATCTAAGTGAATGGTTCACAATCAGTGTGGGCGTGCGACAAGGTTGTGTGATGTCCCCATGGTTGTTCAATGTATATATGGATGGGATGATGAGAGAAGTGAAAACACGAGTAATGGAGAAAGGAATGGCATTGGTAATGAATGGTGATGGATGGAATATCTCAAATTTGTTGTATGCTGATGATGCAGTACTGCTTGCAACCGGACAAGAACTTGGTAGGCTAGTGCAGAGTTTTGCTGATGTCTGTAAGCGTCGTTCCTTGAGAGTAAATGTAGAAAAGAGTAAAGTGATGGTTACTGAGAGAGAAGGTGACTCCCAGTGCAATGTAACGGTGAATGGAGAGAGACTGGAATTGGTGAGAGAGTTCAAATACCTGGGTACAGTGATAGAAAAGAGAGGAAAATGTGCAAAAGAAGTTGAAAGTAGAGTGACACAAGGAAGAAAAGTAGCTGGTGCAATGAAGGCCTTGATGAGAAACTGTGGCTTGAGTGTTGCAGCTGCACGAGGCTTACATGAAGGAGTGTTAGTGCCAACTTTAACATATGGATGTGAGACTATGATGTGGCATGAAAATGAAAAGTCAAGAGTAAGAGCAGTGGAGATGGGACTGCTGAGGAATGTATGTGGAGTACAGAGGGTGGATAGGATACGAAAAAATGTGATTGGTGAAAGATGCGGAGTGAGGAAGTCGGTGGACACCAGAACTGAAGAGAGTGTACTGAGATGGTATGGTCATGTGGAGAGAATGGATAACAATAGAGTGGTGAAGAAGGTATATCTGAGCGAATTCGAAGGAGGGAGGAGGCGAGGTAGGCCAAGGAGAAGGTGGAGAGATATGGTGGATGAATGTGTGAGGAAGAGAGGTTTGGAAGTCGGTGAGGCTAGGGAACTGACAGGAGATCGAACTGGCTGGATGAATTTTATGAGGAGATGTGCATGATCAGGGATTTTTGGCACCCCTTTTTAACGTGGCAGCGTCTGGATTGACTCTGTCGGATACGATATGTGAAGCTACAGAACGTGGTGAATGTTTTTGGCGTATCCGATAGAGCCAGGATTCCGGGGACTTAAATGATGAGTGAATGGAAGCGTGGCCCATTAGATTGGGCAATTTTGGGCTGTCTGGACATTGCTACTCCTCACCTTGCCCTTGGGTGAGAAAGGAGGTCCGGATGATGATGATGATGATTATTATTATTTTTATTTTTATTATTATTATTATTATTATTATTATTATTATTATTATTATTTTAAAATTACGATATTTCGAAGGCTATCTGGCCTAGAACCTTCAAACCTGGTCAGATTACTGGGACAGCGGCCCAATTCTTTTGGCCAAATATGGTGGCAATCCGTCAAACGGATCTCTGGATAGTATCCAGAACACCGAAAAAGGAGTCAGCCACGCCATCTCAAGAATCGCCTAAGCGAGGAAGCTGAATTTTTTTTTCTACACATAGCCTTAAGGCGGGCGCAGTGCGGAGAAGTTCCAATAGGTTAATTATTCTCTGAGATCGTCCGGGGTAAAAAATTGAGACTTTTCCGGATATTCCGATTGTCACATAATTTTCCATGAAGGATTAAAGCTAGAGCCACCAAACTTGGTGGACTTAACAGACTGTGATGTCCCAAGGTGACATGCATGATAACAAAGAAGTTAACCTCAAGGTCCATTCATAGCTCGGCTTCTAGTACTGTATGCAATGGCTGTGGAAATATTTATCACAATTGTTCTTGGACAATTTTATAGTGTTTTAACTGCATTTAATTTTGAATTTGAATCGCTTGTGTCACTGAATCCTGCCCCTTTGTGACGCATGTCAATAGCAGTGCTCAGTAACTCTCACTAGGCCTCTTGCAGTGTTAGCAAAATCGCTAAATGGGAATCGGTTCCTGTGTTTGAGATTCAGTCTCTGCAAGCTAGTCCGAATCGGAGGAATCGATTCTGAAATCCTTTCATGCCCGACCCTACATTACAGAGCTGAACAGGATGGAGGTGAGAGTGTATATTTGAATGGTGCTTGTCTCCTAACTCGGGATGGGTTAAAGGCCAAGAATTCAGAATAGCAGCGATCATTTAAGTAGTGGCAGCAGGGCCAGATCTAGCATTTTGGAAAAAAAAAAATAGAACGGGTAGTGTTTCTTATCGTATCACAATTTCGATTTCCTTCTGACTTACCACCAAATTCCTCAAAATTTATTTCCAAATTCATTTTCCCAAGAAGTGAAGGAGCGTTGTGGTGTGGATCTGCATGTGATAGGATGCGTTAGGAGAAACACACTGATGTGGTTTGGTATATGGAGAGCGAGAGACTGCGAGGAGAATGTATGTGAGAGAGGTGGAAAGGGGGGGTATGGGGAGGCCAAGGATGAGATGGATGGTTAGAGTGGAGAGGTATATGAGAGAGGGGGGTATGAGCTGGGAGCAGGACAGTGAAATGGGGAGGGACAGGGTGACATGGAGGTGATTTGTTTGTGGCCACCCATTACGGGAATAAGGCGTCCGGCAATAGATAGATTTTCCCTTAAATCATTCTGATAACTTTTATGCAATATATTTGTTGCATGTGTTTTGACAAATAACATCGTTCTTTTGTTACATGTAATCATTCCTCCACCGATAATAGGGAGGCCTATACTTGCCAATCCCCCCTCGCTATCCGTGCATGGATAGTACACAGCAGGGTGGGGGGAGACGCGAGTGGATAAGACCCCTGAACAATCGCGATTGGACCTAACGTAAATGTTTTCAGAACTCTCAGATTACACCACGCTGTCAGCATCTACAGATGAATGATTAGTCGCCGATGTTCTATAAAGTAATATCATACTGTCTTGTAGATATTATTAAGGTTATGAAGTAGTATATATCTTTAAATAATTATACTGAATACATGAAAAATGCAGAAAATGCAACTACAAAAGTATTTTGAAAATGTACAACTTGACAAAAAGGTTCATGGCGGCGGGTAACGGTAGGTTGCTAGGGCACGATAATAACAACGTCAGAGTCGCACGCCGTGACTATAGTTATTTTTTTTCTTACAAAAATTTTAATGCGAAGCATGATTCATGAAAATCAAATTAATTGTATTTTTTCTATTACCATGCAAGAAACAGTGAAAGACTATATATATATATATATAGAGAGAGAGAGAGAGAGAGAGAGAGAGAGAGAGAGAGAGAGAGACTTTTAACAGACATGTGACAAATTTTTAAAGATCTTGTTCTAGTTTGGTGCGGAGAGGAGCTCCAGACCGTGGCAAGCTTCCGCTGTTTTCTCTAGATTCTTGCCGCTTTATCCTTCAGTCATGCCCTGTGTGTGTGTGTGTGTGTGTGTGTGTGTGTGTGTTTTAGTCTTTGTCATAATTCCCTTGGTCGATCGTCACCCGTGTGCAGTGCGATAATGTCTACCCTTTGAGTGGCTTTTCTATTCTCGCTTAAATGGCTGGTGCTTCTTCAAAGCTCAATTACCCTTTGGTTTTCCCTGGCTTCCTTATCTGTACATGGATGCATTTTCATGTCTTCAGTAGTGACACGTGTCTGTTGATAAGTTTAAGATGTTGAACGTGTTTCATATGTTCGTCTTAAAATAACAATTTGTTATTTGTATATATCTATGTTTTATATAAACTCCAAATATTATTCCTAAATATACCTAGCGAAAATAAACTAGAAATGTTCACTGTATTTGCCGGACCCTATGAAAGGCACAACTATCCTACACATAAATAATCATTTCATATAGTTTCTGTCATTAATTAGGTGGGATTCGGGGAAGGAGAAAAGGACAGCGAGTAGCAGTTAATATCTCTCTGTTCAGGTCTAAAACCACATTGAGGGAGAAGGTGGGACGTGGGAGGAGGAATTCGTGGCCTGTGTGGATGCCAAAGGTCTCCAACCTGAAATTTTGTTCGCATTTGCGTGTGTTTATTGATTTGTCTTTTTAGTATTATTAGTAGCAGCATGTACATTATTATATATATTTGGTATAACTGGGGGCTTTAAACACGATGTTTACATTAGAGATGTAATAATACAGCACGACAGTTCTGACTGCAGTGATGGTGCGACGCGATGCTGGATGAGGTAAAATTAAAACAAGTGACACATTCAGGATTAATTTAAATGACTGGGATACAATGTCATTCGTTGGCTGACCCCTGGGGGGGTTTGGCATGGATGTAAAAACATTTCATATCATTATGTCTTAAAATTTGAAATAAATCAGTCTCAGAGCTTAAATCTAAAGTTATTTTTTAGCACTTAGTATTTGCAGTCTTTTACAGTTTCACTAGACAGAATAGTTACCATGCACGATTTAGTAAACAAAAATCGCTAGCTGTAACACCCCTTTTTATCGAAATTTTACAAAGTCAGCATCTGTACTGTACATGGGCAAAGAAAGTAGTTGACTAACGCACCGAATCTCAGAGGTAGATTTTGCAATGGAAATAGTGTAACTTTTTCAATAGTAGGTCTTGGGTGGAAGATGCTCTAAGGATACTGCAAGGAAGTAATAGACTGAGTTGTGCAACATATTGACGAATATTAAGAGAGATTCCTGTACAAGATAATGAGGTTGAATACCGATGCATGATGTGTGATGAAAAAGACATGGCGAAGTTTCTTTTATCCCAGTCATATAATAAGACAGAAACGAGCTGTGCCACAGCCTCACCTCGCGATTGTTGAAATAACTGCTGTGATGGACAATTTGGGAAGCGGATGGATGTGAAGGATGGAGTCATCAGAGTACGAGTGGACAGGGTTAGAAGTGTAGCTATACCATGAACAGAGATGTCGATATGACAGAACCCTAAGGAACTATGCTGTTGCTAGTTATCAAAGAAGAATAAGGCCGGTACAGAGTGACTAGAAATGGGGCTGATATAAAGACATGAATGATGAAAACTATGAGAGGGCGGTTTTCACATTATATATCTCAGACCTGGTCAAAAGTCTTTGAGATGTCAGAGTTTCTCCAAACTCCCGAAAGAGGATCACCACGAATCTAGAAGGTATGTGAAGAGAATGCCAGGGTGATTATAAACGGCTACACGATATTTAAGAAGCATTCACTAGACAAAACTAAAGCCATTTTACCTAGTAAACCAGAGCGTGGAATCTCCTACCCTGAGAGTTCGTAGACATTAAAATTATTAATTCAGTATGGTTGCAAGGTAAAAGTATACCGTGTTATGTTGCGAGACAGTATAAGCAGTATATGTTATCTGGCGTCTCAAGGTAATACAAGAGGCAAAATACTAGTATATGGATTAACCCAGTATATACTACGCGCCGTAAGTTTAAAAATAGACCAACTAATGCCAAGTTCTGACGATAACTTCTTTAACGTGGGATATTGATAGAACATGTGTAACCCCCTATTTTTCGCTGTGGGCTACATTCATGACTACATTTTTTTTAATGAGAGAAGCAGGATTATCACATTTAGCAATTACAAGTGTTTCACTGATGGCCACCAAAAATTACAGGTGTCCTAACAACTTTGTTTTATCATTTTCAATACAGCCAAATGTTTTATGTGGAGCTGTCCCCAGTGTGGCATATCGTAACGAACACGGGATCAAGACATCATTAGAGAGTGTTGTTAATGATAAGGATTCTGAGAACATAACAATACCATAATGTATACACTACAATTTTTATTGTTTTCATAGTATTCTTTTGTTAACTGTTATTATGACTTTTTTCTTTTTTCGTTCTCACAACCAAGTTGATTTCATACATCTAAAGGAAGAATTCTCAGACTGGGAGACTTAGAAAGAGAACACAATTAATATCTGTTCCAGGATGACTTTTTTTTTAACCACCAGATGAGTTCATTCAGTTACGGGGGCTTCCCGTACTGTAAGTTACACTGTTCTAATTTTTAAATAGGGGAGGGGGTGATATACTCGTACTCAGTCACTTTCCTATTCTCCTATTAAGCCATAATATTACCATATCACAAATGTTACAAATGAGATTCATTCCACTTACGTAACATGGGCTCGTAGTTGGATGATTTTGAGATACCATAGCTTTTTTCCTCGGCGATTTAGTTTGTATGTTGCAATATGATATTATTAACGTTATATATTCTTATGATTCCATAATACTTTTCTCAGTAATATACAATGCAATATTGAGGTGTAATATGCAAAAGAAACTGCTATTGAATAGATGCACTTTTATGCGTCCGACTCTCGCCATAGGATTAACTTCGTTTCGTTAAGCCTAGCAGTCCTCCTACGTACCACACCCCTCCAATGTCAAGATTGTGGTAATAATACCAACCTTCCTTATTGAATACATGGTAGGGGTGTCTCATACAGTATTGGTGTAATGGTATTAGCAGGGAGTCGTATATAGATCAGCAAAAACTATGAGACCGAAACTGAATTTCATAAACTGTTCCTTGTCCCAGTCTTCATTCAGTCTCGCGTCCTGTAGGACAGCAGACCACATCAAATTTGTTTTAGGTAAATTAAAATTCCGAAACTGTTCTCTGCCTCCGCCGAGAATCGAATTCGCATCCATCAGGAATGCAAAACACCTCTCTTTCCATTAAGCCACCACCTTCCTCACTCGGCCCCTTATGCTCTCCAAAATAAAACAAATAGAACAGTGTTATATAACTCTTCAGACTCTAAAAGTCTGTCATTACAGTCGTCGTCATGCCAATTTCCATGGGAACACTGCAGGGCTTTTACAGCGACTGAATGTGCTATAATAATAACAATCATACCTAGGTGGTGACTATCATCCAGTCACTTGATGTAGTGCTACCTACTTCTTCCTCAGCCCTTATTATTCTTTTTCTGTGCCTGCCCTCCTCTCTTCCTATTTCTCCCATCTTTCCTACCACTTCTTATTGTTTTTCTTTCCTTTACAGGTGGCTTGACATTGAATGACCAGGCATATAGTTTCCTGTAAGCCAAGAAACCATTTACAACGCTGGGTGGTAACCATATAACCAAACCATACGTGCTCCCTACGTGTCAAGAAGTTGGTTGGTGGAGGGTTAGTGCCCCTCCCCGTAAAACAAATAACTCAACGTCAAATGGCCACCCTTTGAGGGATTGTGGCGTCTAGCAATAGATAGATAGATAGGTACGTACCTAACATGCAGGAATAGTCGCAAGCAAGAGTCCTCATGAAAGTAGGGATACCAACGCATTGTAAGACCAAGGGGCATTTTACAGCAGCTATTGTCGTTGGTCTCAAAACGTTTAATTGAAAAAGTTTTTTTTTTTTTTTTTTTTTTTTTTTTTTTTTAAGATTGTAAGTTGCATTTAATTTTCTCTCACCAGTTGGTCTCAACACTGCATGCCATAAATTGTGCTAAAAGTAACTGACACATTCTTAATCACTTCATAAATTCCAGGATAGAACAGTCTTAGTTAAGGCCGTCCCTACCAGAAAGCATGATGCATCATACATTGTGAGGCGTATGTTTTCGTTTACAAACACGGCCCTGCTGCCCTGAAGTTGAATGGTGACTCTTGTTCTTACACTTCTGGACTCTGAGCCATAAAAGGTAAGAGTCACGTTTCACAAACATGGACAGTGAGCCTTGCTCAAGGGGGAAGAAAGATGGGAGGGAGGCCTAACGATGGATAGATTTTGTCCATCTCTTGTCAGGAAGGTCTTTTATAGCTTGCTTGTTAGAGGTATGAAGCACTGTACGTGCAAGAGGCCACCGCACAGTGACAGTATTGATCATAACATTAGCTCGTTTATATCATCATCATCATCCTGTTTCTCTTTCCCATCCATTGGTGAGGTGAGAGAGTCCAAAAAAGAAGAAAGGAAAGTACGACAGAACGAGAACTAACCAACAGCCTCCCCGATGAAAATGGAGAACATCTTCATTCACAATTATCAAAGTTCAAGGAATTCTGACTCAAGGACATAATTATAACAGTAATTGATTACTACGTTACTGCTATTTATAAATCTTCAATACATATACAATGTAATGAACAAATATAATCGGTTATACATATCTACTTCCTTTACCACCAATATAAAATCACTCTCATGTACCTCATAAGAATGCCTCCGCGATTATAATATTTCATAATTTGGCCAACGGTACCACACATACGTCAGGTTATACTATAAAAGAGCCAGTCAGTGCTCTCATATCCTCTCCCATGAGCAGCTAACAGAAACTGTTTCATCCACGTCGGTATATCAAAATGTCAGCAGCGCAAATAAAGACAGCAGTTAGAGTGAGTGAATATGAGTGATTGACTGTTTGAATAAGTGAATTTCTGAGAGTAAATGTACTAGAGTAAGTAGATATGAGTCAGACCTGAATGTGAGGAACTGAGTGAAAGTGAATGTGTGACTTGGAGAATGAGTATGAAGGTAAAGGAGAGCTCAAAAATAAAATCAGTCACCGAATGAGAGGAAATAGAGGACTGAGAGTGTGAGAGACTGGAAACAGAATTCGAGAGAGGGTAAGTATGTGAGAGTAAGGGAAAGCCAGAAAGATGGAGAATAAGTGCACAAGAGTCAGTGTGTGTGAAAGGGTTAATGTTGTAATGTGATGGTGAGTGAGAATGAAAAGGAGAGAGAGAGAGAGGGAGAGAGAGACAAACAGACAGAGACAGAGACAGAGTTGTTCTTGTTTGACCGGGCATATCCGTCGACCATAGATTAGCAACTGCTTCTGTGTCGCCCCCGACCTGCATGTACAGTAAATCACTAAATATGCGGATAATGTATTAGCACTGCCAGGCATGACTTGGCTTCCTAAAAAGGTCATTTAACAACAGACTAATGAGTCAAATATACTTGTGTCATGAACCAAAGACACTGGTTAATGGTGCAATTCATCTAGTATTTACATTCTAATGAATGTATGTATGTACGTTTTGATGGGCTGTGTAGGGTAAGAGAAATTAAGTCATTAAACTGAGAAATATAGACCATCAAGGGAACCAGGTCACAATCTGCCACGTATTCTTATATACCTCTTCCTTCTTCCCTGTACCCAGCTGCGTCGTTGAAGCAAGGTAAATGGGAGTATCCCACTCTTCTTTTATTTTAGCTAGCTTTTTTAATGCTATTGCTGGTAGAACCTGCTGATATTACTATGATTCTCCGGCCAAGGCGTACGGTTGAGGAAACCTGTTGTAAGAAAAAATTTGATGCATTCTTCATTAGCTTTTCTTCCCATAGGAGTCCTTTTCACTCTCGTCATCGAGACATAAATGTCCTTCTAGGCGTGTGAAATTAATATTTGCATGGAAGAGGTACCACCATGGGGACGAAGTAGGGACAAAATTTGTCCCTACTTCGTCCCCATGGTGGTATATATGATTATCTGAAATTTCAAAACACAAAATATTTTCTGAGTATTGTAAAAAATAAAGCAGAGAGCTGATCTGAAAAAAATGGAAATTTTTACAAGTAATTTTCTAGAAAAGGGAAAACTACAGATTCGCCAGTTTGTGAAAACGCCGACGAAATGCCCAATAACTGGACATACGCAGCAGATCAAGAGGGGAACTTGACCACATTACACAAGCAAAATCAAAGCCGAGACTATTGTGCTCTAAACATCTTTTTCATGCATTTATACCGTATTGCATGAGAATAGGGTTGAAGAACACCCTGCTAAATTGTTTGATGGGGGGAGGGGGAAGCAAATCTACACTCTCATTTAAGGGTAACTTCTCTCCCCAAAACAAAACACTCAGAATGCTGAACCAGAGGTAAGGTTCTCTGAGGCTCCAGCTGCCGAGCTTGAATGTGTGTAGATGTGAAGAACTAGACAGGTGATATGGTTTCGTTTGAGGAAACTAGATGTAATGGTTCTCAGTGAAAGCAGCTATCTGAAAAAAATATATTTACAGATATAATGCAGGCCAAGGCTGATGTGAAAAAAAGAGTAAGAGGAAAAAAACGGGCTACAGTGTTGAAGAGAAAAAAGAAATGAAATTCTGTGACTTAGTACGAAATGGAAAGTGCAAAGTTGGTGTGGGTAAGTATGAAAGGAAACAAGAGGAGATAAATGATGCTGAACATGGATCAGATAGTGAGAGAAATACAGATGAAAGAGAAGGATTTGAGAAACTGAAGTATTCCGTGGTAAATTTTGAGAGGGAGCAAGGATTGGTCGTGCAGAATGAATACAAGGGTGGTGCTGCATACAGAGAGCCATCTATACATGACAGCTGTACTTCACACACAGACAAATAAGACCCTTGTACAAAACCAGTAACAGAGCAATGTCATGGAATGCATGAGGTCGTTTTGGCACACTCAACCTCTTGGAAGCTCATTTTGCAGAAGTAATGTGATCTCTCCAAGAGAGATCACGATAAAAGAAGATCCCAGGGATATTCAAAGATAATGAAAGACTTGGCTCTCAGATGCTGAAGATAAGGCGATTGATAAGCTAAGATAGTGGTATGGTTAATAACAATGTTATTTTTTTTTTGCCTCATTAAAAAACAAGGACGCAAATCAAAGGTCAGGTGCGCCAAAGTGTCAGCCAGTGATTGCCTTACTAATTCTCAAGATGGACACTGAAAAGTGGGTGGACATGTGAAGGATGAGTCAGCAGCATATGAGTGGAGAGGGTTACATGTACAGTCAAAATGGCATTGATGATGAACTGGAAATTGACATCTGTTGATAGAACAGAACCCTTTGAAACACCACTGTGGGCAGTTTAGAAGAAAATCGATGACCGTCTACAACAGTTACGGATGGACTGAATAAAACTTTAGATGATGACATAGTAAAGGGATACAATTCGCGGGAGAACAGTTTGGAATTTAAAGTTATGTGTGAGATTCAATCAAAGGCCTTTGTGATGTGCATCGTAACAACAAAGGTTCCAGAACATTCATAAGAAAAGGATGGCCAGGAATCTGAAAGGAATATAAGAAGACCGCGAGTGGAATGTCTCCGATGGAACCTATACTAGTGGTCAGAAAGAAGTATAACATGGAAAGGATGTTTCACATTTTTACCTTAGTGCGCGTCCACACTTGTACTCGAACATGTGTTGACAACACAGCTGGCGATATGTTTGGGTACATGTATGCAGCAGTATTTGGACAGATGTATGCAAACTTGTTACAGTGCAGCGTTAAACCTGCTGGCAGCAGAGGTGATGGGATCAGTGTGTCCATACGAGGCACCTGAGATTTCATCACGATGTTGTCAGCATGATCTGGACGCTGCTGTTCCCAGCATGTTTGCATCTTGTTCGTTATTGTGTTGTTTGCATGTTGCCAGCCCTTGTTCCAGCACACTGTTGTTTGCATGTTGCCAGCCCTTGTTCCAGCACACTGTTGTTTGCATGTTGCCAGCCCTTGTTCCAGGACAGGCTCAGTGACTTAGGGAAATACAGGAGTTAATAAAGCAACTGGGCAATAATTACAGGGTTGGGAATGGTTGCCTTTTTTCGGGGCAGGCTGAATGAAATAAACATTACAGAACGAAGGACAGATGAAATTTGTCAAACAAAGGCCAAGGAGTACGTGTATACAGAGATTCAGCACGGAATCACGGTTCTTGAGAACACAAGATTGATCTCATGATGACCATACACCTTCGTGGAAGCCACGAAGGAGCCAGAGTGAGAAGATGGAGGAACAGCAACAGAATCATGCAGGACAGAGGAAAATGTACTCGTATGAACGACGAGTTCAGCTTCATCAAAGGAAGACACACATATACAGCACTTCGAGGGGAAAAGAGAAAGAACTGAGAAATTTTCTGTTATTGGGATGTCTTTTGGTAAAGTACCTAAATGAGCAGGAAGAGTTTGCATTTTTAGGTTCCTCACTTACATATCGATTTTCTTTCCCCCGTGTAACAGACTTGGGCATCGTTCCGAGTAGAGACTCCGTACACGTGATTCAGAGGTAAGTTATTGCCGGTGTCACTGAACTGCCACCTCTTTGTAGTAGAAGGCATCAGAATAACTGATTAAATCAAGGCTTTTTACATTAGTCAGTAAGCAAGAATTAGAAATGAATGGTTTATTTCCTGGGAGGATAACCTCTGTAATGAACAAAGCACATTCCCATGGCTGTTGGCCCTGGAAACAAAAAATGTTCAAGCAAATGTCAGAGATATACTGACTGAGGGTGGCTCAACTTACAGCACCATAATACTTTAAGCGACGAATGTTGGTAGGGTGCAAAAGCTTATTTGAAGGGACAGAACAGGTTAATGAAATGGGAAGTCAGTAAGGTAAACAAGCATATCAAAATCTGCAGCCCCATTAAACAGCAAGAGACCCTATGAAACCAACTGGCTCACACCAGATGCAACTAACATGGTTAGCTCTCATGAAGTTTCTGGTGCAATAACATAGTACTGATACCGTTTCCCATAGTACTTACTTGGCAATGCTTTCAATTCAAACATCTTCCCCTGTTTCCACCTCCTCCTCCTCCTCTTCTATCTGGAAAAAAATAAACATACCTTCCCCAATCCTGGGACAAACAGTGGAGCTGGAAAATCACTGGCCAAACAAGCAGAAGTTCTGATAGTAACGAAGAACGCTAATATATGGAAACTCTCTCCAAGGAAGTCAGGAATATATGTATGGTGCGATACAACCTGTTCTAATTATTAGAGATGGAAAAGATGTCGGTTAGTTCACAAGGTGGGTCAGCAAATACAGAGGTGAACCAATGGAAGTGGTGAACTTTGAAATTTCCTTGACAAAAGATTTTTAGTAAAAATGGAGATAGATAAATGAACATATACACAGATGAAACATAAATTCCACTCTGAAAGTAATGAAGAGAGTCTTGGACAGTCAGTAGTGACTTATATAAGTAAAGAGCAGAAATATATTTTGCCAGACTGACATAATGGTCAAAGTAAGAGAGTGGAGTATTGAAATGTTTAAAGTTATGGAATATGTGCGTAAATGAGATTGTTGTGCATATACTGTAAATGCAACAACCACTCTTGTCTCTGAAACATGAATAGAGGAAATAAGAGGATACAGAACAGCTGTTGTGATCATCTGCCTCCATCAGCAGCGATTCGGTAAAGAAAAAACGACGAAGTTTAGGAGAGTTTAGACGGAGTTTAGTCAGACAATGGTCCTTGATCACATATGAATTAGTTGTCAGTAGAAGTTGTCAGCCGAACTGGGGCCAGAGGCGGGGCAAATCTGTTCGCCTCACGCGCCCGCCCCCCTCTTGAGATTGCCAGACAAACGATGCAGTGGCGGTTGCAGTTTTAGCTCAGTGTGTGTGTGTGTGTGTGTGTGTGTGTGTGTGTGTGTGTGTGTGTGTGTGTGTGTGTGTGAGTAAAAAATGTTGATCGAATTTCAACCAAACTTGATGGAAAGGTTGAAAGTCAGCCTAGGAAGTAACCTATTATTTTTCTTAACACTTGTTCAAAGGTCAAAATAAAATATCAATGGCAACTCCAACAACCTTGATAGCATTTCTACCAAGTTATGTTGGACGGAGGAAGTGAAGACAAGAAATATACCGTAGAGAGAGAGAGAGAGAGAGAGAGAATAGAATATATATATAATTTATTCATATATTTAAATCAAAGGCCAAGGTCACGAAGACAGAGTCAAATTTTGATCCGTTTGCCTGTGAGTCAACAATGCAGTTTTAATTTGACTTCAACCAAAGTTAATGGAAATGTTTAAGGTCAACCAAGGGATTGACCTACTGTTTTTCTGATCTATAGGTCAAAAGTGAAGGGCACATAGTAAGATCAATTTAAGTAGATTTATCTGATTTAGACTAGACTCTGTGGAATGGTTTAGGGAAAGCAAGAATATAGTGATTTGGTTTTGAGAACAGCCCAAAGCCGAGGTCATAGGGAAAAGTCAAAGGTCAAGGTCACATGTCAAAGTCAACTTATATTATTTTATCAGATTTTAATAAAACTTGAAGAAAGGGACGAGGGTAAGTGAAGAACAAAAGTATTCCGTTTTTAAGACGTAACAGGCAACGGCCAACCACACAGGGAAAGGGCGAAATTGGTCCCCGTGTGTGTGTGTGTGTGTGTGTGTGTGTGTGTGTGTGTGTGTGTGTGTGTGTGTGTGTGTGTGTGTGTGTGTTTGAATCAGATAATGGAAACACTTGCAGTGCAAATGTACTCTGACGTTGATGGAAGGGTTGACAGTAAAGAGTCTGATCAATTACTCTTTAGAACAATAGGTCGGAGGTGAAGGTCACATGACAAAGTCAACTGGACCTGTTTTGATCCAGGTTAGACCAAAATTAATTAACATGGAAGTGTAAGGTGAAACGATGATGAAGGGATTCAATTTTCAGTGCAATCTGTCAAACACAAGGTTACAGAGCACAGTCAAATGTTTAGTCCTGTATTACAAAGAGTTTGTTATCGATTTGAATCAAACTTGTGGGAAGGATTTAGGGTCAGGCAGTTATGAAGAGATTCGATTTTGAAAACAATAGGTTGAATATTGGGTCACGAGGCAAGATTAACTCAAACAGTTTGGTCCGGTTGGAATCAAACATAGAGGAAGGGTTGAGGGTCCGGCAAGAACGAAGAAATTAGATTTTTAGAACAATCAGTTGAAAGTCAAAATCATAGACCAAAGTCATGTATTCAATCCCTTGAGCATTTGTTGGGTGAGCGTGTTGCTGTCTCTGAGTGTCCTTTTTTATGTTTTTATAGTATTAGAAATTTGGTTTAATATACATGTATGACTTATTATTATTATTATTTTTTTTTTTTTTTGGTGCCTGGTGGTTTAGCGGGTAATTACGGTGCTCCAATCAGATTGAGTATGTGAAGGTTTATATTCAAGGGCTGGCTGGGGTTTATTATTCACATAATGCCAGGGATGAGTGAGGCTGGTCACTCTCATCTTAAATGTCAGGACCAACTTGCCTAGCCCCGGGCTCCTACGCGTCTCATGAGGCAACGTAGGATTGGATGATGGATGATGGATGGATGTCAAAGAAACAAGATCATCCAAGTATATTCCTGATGGACCTTTAGGAAAAAAAATAGCTAAGCGAAATTAAAATATCTGTTATATACATGACATGAAAGAGAAAGAGGGGATGGAAGGAAGAGGGGAAGGAGGAAGAGTGTCTCAGAAACATTGTGGAGGCTTTAAAATGACATCAAAGGACTATTTAAATAACATGAAAGGACACAAGAGAAACTGAGTTCCCTGGCACGACACTGCAAACAAGCGTTTAGTGACAAGAACTGATCTATTGAACGGAAGATAATAGGCTTCTCATTCATGAAGTAAATCAGCAACTCAGTAACACAGGCGTTTCAAGGCAGACCCCCAAGAGGATCAGGCAAAAATATTTAGGAAAGTATGCTGGACAATTGTCCATATTACTGAACACTGGCTAAGATTAGAAAAGGAAAATGGTCAAGAACTGGATCCTTGAATCTGACGAAATGGGAAGAACACTTTTTCCTACCACCATTTTTTTCATGCACCTCAAAAATCCCACCTCATTCGACTGTTATTGCAATATCCTACATAATTTACACACACACACACACACACACACACACACACACACACACACACACACATATATATATATATATATATATATATATATATATATATATAGATAGATAGATAGATAGATAGATAGACAAATAAAGATATAGATTCAGATATGTATACACTCTCTCTCTCTCTCTCTCTCTCTCTCTCTCTCTCTCTCTCTCTCTCTCTCTCTATATATATATATATATATATATATATATATATATATATATATATATATATATGGTATGATTCATAAACACAGTGAAAAACAGAAACTCACTGCCTGACCAACCACCAGGACCGAATGAAAGAGTATGGCCTACGAACGTAGTCGGCAAAGAATCCTAACCTTGTGCAACACAGTTAATGATAGAATGTTTATTAGATTGACGGCTCAGTTTGACAACAAACCAAGAAGATTCATCTCTACGTCATAACCATGGCAGTTCAAATTTCATGCAAACAAGACCTAGTAATTTTACTGTGACAGTTCCGTCAGACGAAAACAAACAGAATATAATGGGTGACGAAAGACTTTAGTTGATTATTCACCATCTTATAAGGCCTGGTAGGACAGCAGCAAATGGTGGCGTCAGAAACAAACCCTAATGTTAATCAAGCTTATTACTCAACTGTGCCCAACAAGCACACCTTTTGAGCACAGGTGTGTGGGGGATGCGGAGCAGATGTACTTTCGACAACTATATATATTAGAAAGGCCACGAACTCTTACCACTCATACTATCTTCAGGTCTCACTTCACAGTGACCCATTCCCTCCTCCCTGCAACTACCCCGCATCACACCTGTTCACTGTTTACCTTTTCTGTGGTAAGAGTGTAAGGTAGGCCTGGTGTTGTTCGATATTTGGTTGATTTCTTGTATGATGCGTTCTGTCATTAACATATTAGTTGAATGCTTTATTGATACACTTACGTTCTTGTGTATTAATATTATCATCACTGTCATTTACTACAATAATGAGCTATTAAATAGATCTATTTTTAAACGAACCTATGCGCCTAGGAGTAAAATACGGAAGTCGAAATGCTAAGCAGCAAGGGATGCCTTCTGTAGCGAGATGGGTAGAGTGGTGGCTGAGCAGGGAACTGTTGACAGAAGTGTTAATGAACGGCACAGAGCTCTGAGGCACAATCTCCTAAGAGTTACTGATTAAGTGTGTGGATGGACAAGGGGCCCCCGAAGACACAGAGTAACTTGGTGGTGGGATGAGGGTGTACTCGAAGAAGTTCCAGTTAAGGAGAAAACAAGGGAATGGAAAAGAGGTGGTATCAAAGAGGAATACTTGGCTGCCAAGCGTAGGGTTAGAAAAGAAATATACAGGACATAATCTGAATCTCAAAGACCTTTACTGGATAATCTACCTACTGTGGACAGGAAGAATATGACATTAAAGGTGGCAACTCAAAAGAAGAGGGACAACAAGGATATCATACGTTAACAGTGTGTGAAGAATAATGAAGGAAATGTAGTAGTGAACAATGGGAATATTAACCAATAAGCTCCCAGGGTTCCTGTGTTAGGGGTTGTGCCTGAAGGATACTAAACATACTGCCCTCTGCCCATCGGCTCTTAGTCGCGAAACTCATAGGCCCATACCCCGTGGTTCCTTGCTTTATTAACATTTGAAAATACCCAGTTCCGTCCTATACTAAAAACACGGGGCGCCATTGGGTTAAAGACACCTGGAGATAACATTATAACCGCTTTCTGCATGAGGAGTTTCACTAGAACAGAGAAGATTTGGAGTCAGATCCAGTGTTTGGCCCTTGGCCTTTGATTGATACTGCAACTGTGAGCAGAGCAATAGGCAAGATGCAGGTGGGGAAGGCGGCAGGTGTGCCTGGGTTGACTGCTGTAATACTGAAGGCCTCAGGAGATATAAGAGTGAGGTTATTTTCTGGCTTGATAAATACGATTATAATTATATGAATGTGTTGTCCCAGATGATTGGCTGAAGAATGCGATTGTAAATGTGTACAGTGGGAAGGATGGTGCCATGAAAAGAGGAAATTATAGAGGCATAAAACTTTTGGACCCGATAATGAAGGAAATGGAAAGATGTGTATGAGTGGTGTAGAGAAACACGAGTCTGACACAGAAATTTATTCCTGACTAGTTTCGCACAGACGTTTCTTAAGAGGAATTAACTTTTCCTGGGTCAGTCTGACTTATATGGCCGGCTGCTGGATCACACTTTTGGTTAATCCTTAGGCTGCAGGTCGCTAATTGGTTCCATACCTTTCCCTCTCTGACATGATGATCTCCGCTGCTATGCGAGACCACACCACGTCACCTACTCTTTTGTTGTTATTTTAATTGTTTGTTATGTAGAGTGCCTCCAGAGCTATTCTTTGTGCCCGTGTTAGATTATTCTCTAATATATCTGCCTCACTCCATTTTGGCAGATGATGTTTTTCATCTATGTGGTCGGAGAGAATTCTACTAATTATGATTAGAGAAAGAGTGAATACTGATTAGATGCAGTTTGGGTTTGCCAGGCAAAGGGATCACTGATACCATATTCACTATTCGACAGCTTCAGGAAAAATATGTAGGAAAGAAAGGGGATCTGTACTTTGTTTTTGTTGATTTGGCGATGGCATTTGATAGAGTCTCTAGGTAGGTGGTGAAGTAGGCAATAAGAAAGCTTGGGATCGAGCAGTGGCTGGTTAGAGTGGTTATGGATATGTATATATGTGGGTGCTATCACACACGAAGGAGTGAATGGAGATTTGAGTGATGAATTTTCCGTGAATGTTGGTGGGAATAGGGGGTCAGTCTTGAGCCCCTTGTTGTTTAAACCCTCTCACGTGACTTCAGAAATGGACTCTCGTGGGAGATGTTGTATGCCGATGAGTTGGTGTTGATTGCAGAGAAAGAAAGGGAAGCTGAGGAAAGATTTACTAAATGGAGAGATGCAGATAAAACAAAGGTGATGGAATCTGAGGTTGGTGGCGGTGCTGTCAAAGGAGAGGGAAAGTGGCCATGTACAGTTTGCCACAAGGGCATGGGAAACAATTTCATCTTTTGCAGTGTTTGCGTTAAATGGGTGCATAAGAGATGTAGTGGTTTTAGAGGTAAACTGCGAGATAATGCTAGTTCCATGTGCGCGGTGTGTCGGGGAAAGCATGTGGATTTTATCAAGCATGTGAAAGGATTGATCTTGCTATAGTGAGTCGCTCAAGTGTGTGGAAGAGTTTCATGTGGGGCTTTGACGCCAGCTCTGTGGCTAGAGTTAGGAGTGGCTGGAAGAAGTTCAGGGAGCTGCTGCCACTCCTAACACTGAGAGGGTTTTTTCTCCGTGCTAAGGAATCTATGTATGCAACGTAGTTAGGAATGTAATGCTATATGGTAGTGAGACCTCTTCAGTGAAAGAGGAGCATACTCACGGGCTCAAACGTACAGAAATGACAATGATTAGGCGGATGTGCAGTGCGTCCTTGAATGCGAGGACTGGAGGAGGGGGGGGGGCTAGGTTTACGATGGAAGAGTGAAGAAGTAGGATGGAATTGGAGTGTATTGGTGTTGTCAAGAAAATAGGTAGATTGAGATGGTTTGGGCTTGTGGATAGGGTGCAGAAAGTGAGAATTGTTAACGTTAAGGGTAGGGTTGCGAGAGTAAAACTGAAAAAGACCTGGGACGAGGTCATTGACTGTGACTTCAGGGATAAGGGACTGAATAGGAAGGTTGCCAGAGATCGAGCAGCACGGAGAGCCGTCATTAGGTAACCAAGGCTGACGAATGCAAGCATACTGGAGCCTTTAAAAACGAAACGAAACGATTATCGTGGCAAAGGGGATAAACAGCTTAAATCCTCCCTAGATTCCCAGGAATGCTTATCTGCCTTGTACTGTATATTTTTCACCCACTTCTGACGTCATCGTTTTCAAACATATTGCATCCGTAGGTTATTCCATAGAATGCAATCATTTTCTCCCGCTCAAAATAATGTGCCTCTTTCGAACGTGTATAGGATTTTTCTGATCTGTAATTACACCTTGACGAGTCATAGAAAGTGGAGGAACCTGAATGAGCCTTTTCTTGTTCCATATCAGTCGCAAAAGGTTAAGTTTTTCTCAGTAATGCAAGGGCTTAACTACTAATAGGTCTCAAGTTATCTAATTCTGATATTTTTCCTCTTATGCTCCAGATTTCAGATTTCCACAACACCCTGCACATAATTCATCATCATATTGTTACGTTCATCGAATTTTTAGATACGGGAGCATGTCTAGGAAACCATGTCCGTCTGTTTCTCACTAACAATTTTCGGACGCAATGTAATATACTTCTGTAGACTAGTTCTATCTATCTATCTATCGCCAGACGCCTCAATCCCGTTTGGGGTGGCCACAAACAAATCGCCTCCAAGTCGCCCTGTCCCCCGCCATTTCACTACCCTGCTCCCAACTCACACCCCCCTCTCTCATATACCTCTCCACCCCATCCCTCCATCTCATCCTCGGTCTCCCCCTCCCTCTTCCACCCTCCACCTCGCTCACATACACTCTCTTCGTCAGTCTTTCACCCTCCATCCTCTCCACATGGCCAAACCACCTCAGTGTGTTCCTCACAACGCGAAACCACTCAACACATCACACCACGCTACACCACCATTTCATACCACACAACACAAAATCACCCTCCCAAACCATACAACACTAAAGGAATTAGCCTTGTTCATAGTCTAAGTCTCCTTTAACGTTATCCATTGGCATTTTTTTCTCGGTTCACCATTAGTAATAAGTAAACTATTATACTTTGTTTTTCGACATATTTTACCCATATCCCAGACCTGAGTTTTACAGTTCACATCATCTAGTAGTAGTTCCGGTAGTAGCTACAATTCCAGTTCATGTGAAACGTGAACTTGACGGAGAGCAGACTCAAGTTGCCATATTCTGGCAGTCCACCATCCCCAGTTCGGAAGACAGAAAGGAAACTTAGGGATGCTTGTATAACTGGGCAAGAAAAATTTATCGATGCCTTTGCATGAAGTCTTCCTTCTACTGCAACTACCAATATCTGTTCCTCACTTACTCTCCTCATAACACTCACCATCCTCTCCCTCCACCTCATATTCCTCTACTCATCTTCTTTTCTCTTTGCAGAGCTCCAAGATGGGAGAGTCAGTGGTATTCTACTCCTTCCTCTTCGTATCACTTCTCTTGTCTGTCGTGCCCCACTCCTTGCAGAGACGTAAGTGGTAATAACACGATAATAAGCACTAAGAAAAATGCCACTGACTACATTGAGGGTTTGTTGTGTTTCTGTCTACTATAAATGCATAAACCTAAAGTCTGTTGAAAATGGAAAAAAATCAAGCCCCTCTGTTGATAAAAATTTCCATTACCTATATCAATACAATATTTCAATGTTATAATGCCTCTCCCTCCCTCCTCAACCTCCAGAAGTCAAATCCCTACTGTCTTCCACACAGACGTGGAAAGGGCAGATTACAACAGCAGCACAGAGTTCCCCGCCGGCCCCGCCCTCTGCTGCTACGGGCATGAGAGCTACCCGGACGGCCAGGTGGTGGAGAGTCTGCCCAAGTGCTGCCTCCAGTTTCGATGTGAGGACGGCAACATCTCCAAGCAATACTTCAACCAGCCAGGAGACCATGGATGTGAGTGCACATTTTAACTACTGTGCTCCATATATGGTTCGCTACGCTTATTGTTTACTTAGTACAGTACAATAATATTTTTAAATATTAGCAGTTATCATGTTTCTATCACAAGTACTGAACACAGACAGTGATGTTAACATACCATGTACAGAGAGATGACATTAAGACTAGCATGTACTGCTGAATGAACTGCCTGTTTTAATAGTCACGGCGTATCTGTGGTTACCGCATTCGACACCCGTTCTGCACTGCCCGACACTGGATTCGATGCCCAAAACTTGACAGACATAATGTCGCTAATGGTGTTTCCTTTGCAGTGTTAACGTATGATCACATCCAATATGCAAACCAACATTTATATTATAATTATCGGACTTTTGTATGTTTGTTTGTTACCGTAACACACCAAAAACCTGCGCATGTAGTGCAATTATTGTTAGAGCAAGGTACAGTTAACATGTTCTAACTTGAAGAATAAAACAGTTTCCAGTTCAATCGGGCCACCGGCTACCGAGTCATAACTCATTTCTGACTGAAGATAGATAACTTGACATAGAGCGAAGGCCGCCGAAGGTGGCCTTTCAGCTAGTAAAAGTGAAGATCCATTTTATCATAAATGCGGCTTTTCATATATATATATATATTCCGGCGTATTTTTGCGTGAAGTGTTTAAATCTGCTTTTCTCTTCCTCACGAAAATCACCGTCTTTTCAGATATGATGAATTGGCACCTAAAATGGTGACTTTTGATAGATATCAACCTCCTTTGCACCTAACGTGACTGAAACCACTGACAACAGCCCATAATCTAAATCCTCAAACTTTTACTATTCACCTTTCCAAGACAAAGGCAATTGTTGCCTTTCTCTACGCAACAACTATTGTAAAAGATGAATCTCCTGCATTTTGTATATTCTGGTTGTGGGTATCTTGTCAATATCAGACTGAAAATACCCATGTTGTTTATTTCCTTCTGATTCTGCCGACTTGCCATAATTCTTTAATTAATTTACATGTAGAGATGAAAGTATTTATTCCATTTCTCTTTTCTCTGAAATATTCATTTTATGGTATATCAGTGTTCACCTACGACTTTGACTGTCCTCTCCATCCACTGATAATCCTGGTGAACAAGGGCAGATATTTACTCTACCCATTTTACTCTAATTTGGCCTGAAATTGCCATTTCTCCATCTCGATTACTGATTAGTAAGAAGAGACTGACGCAAGAATTTGATGCAAGTCATGTAGAAATGCTGTGGAAGAGATGCAAAGCCACAATATTATGCTGTTTTGCCACTGAGGTACTTAGAGTAAGCTGTACAGGGACAAAAATCTGTTCCAAGTTAAGTTAAAACCAATATACCCGCTCTCACCTAAAACAGCTTGCAAAGCACCCTACTCCTCTACCTGTTTGCCTTGAAGAGATTTTCACAATACATAATATGTTACATCTTTGTCTGTTTACTTTGTTAATATTACTCTCTCTCATAGACTGCTTTGATAAAACTTTTTCTTAATTTGTTCCATGGCTCCAGTTAGGCCTGTTAGATCCCCACCCCCACACTCACGCGCACCCTCGACAAGAGGCAGCGTCCGTTGCACTTCGTTGCTGCAGATCTGGGAACCTTTAGGCATTACTTCTTTGGCTATCAGAAAATGATGTTCCTTTACCCCCCTATTCGAAAGCCATCTACGTGTGCTCTACACATTACATTGGCTTGTCTCTCCGAATGGAAGCGTACATTCCTTTCTCTTAACTAACCCTGGTTTAACATGCTGCTTTTTAATTCTGTCTTCAACAAATAGGGGATTTTTAGAGGTAACCATCACCAACCTAACCCTAAATCATGTGCACCTCAAGTTTCTTCCCAGAACTGTAGTAATTTTGCTCTTCCACTTGCTAGAAGCAATTTATTCCATTCAAAATTTTCTGAATTTCCCTTTACAGGCTCATTCCATTCCTGCAGAGGATTTGAAAACAAAATCTATAACTTTCATTCTTCTTCTCTTTTCTTTTACTATTCACATGATTCTGTACCCGTTTCTTCCTCTGAAAAAAAGGGAAAAATATTTTATTCAATTATATCTTCTAAAACTTTGGACGATTCAGGTGCTGTTCTGTAATTTCCTCCCCTCTCAGGCTTTCTGATGACTTTTTTTTTTTCTTTTTCAAGTGATGTAATTTCTTCCTTCACTGGCCTTACTACGAAGAAGGCATACAGTTTCTTCCTTCACTGGCCTTACTACGAAGAAGGCATACAGTACTAAAAGGGTCCTTCCTGTTATTCTCAAAAAGTGTGCTTCTGTGCTGGCACCCTACCTAAGAAAACTCTCGTGACATTGTCGAGTAGCGATTTTGCTTTATGCTGGCAGTTTGCCCTGATGCAGCCTATCGTGAAGAATGTTGATTGCTCCCATCCATCTAACTTTTTTAAAAATAACAGAACAGAGGAAGGAAAAACAAATGAATGAAAAAAAAATACATTGCCTAAATGCTTTAATCTCATGTATTTTGTATTTCCAAAGTCTTTGAATCAATCCCAATTAGGAATATTTGACACACCATTCCTTTCATAATCATTTTTCTGAACACCAGTATAGGGCCCGTCAGGAACGCTGTATTGGCGATAATCTTACATTTTCTCAGGTTTGGGGACATCCTCTTTTCGCCATTCCAGTAAAACCGATGCTATTGCGCTGGACATCTCAAATGGCTTTGAGAAAGTCAGGTACAATCTCTGATTTCCAACCTGCCCTCCGACTGGTTGTAGTCATCTTTTTTTGTGCCTTCATCTGATGATCCCCTCCAGGCGTTCTGTTATCATTTGTGGTGTTGCTTAAGGTTATGTCCTCTCACTTACTGCCTTCTTCCTATTCCCCAGTGACTTCCTGAGTGTATATCTAGTACTATCCACTCTTATGCTGGTGACCCGACTTTATATTTCCACCCGCTTCTCACAGCATCGAGCACAGCAGTCAGGGTTTGACACACCTAACTTTTGATTTATCTCATTTCTGATGAAATATAACAGAACTTATTACTTATAATGCCTCAGAAAACCAATTCATTCACCTTTTAGTTTAGCAGTCTTTCACATGATTATCTCCGAACGTTTCAAAAACACAGCTGATTCCTTCGTTATCTTTTATTATTTCTGGTGTCTCGTTTTTCCATGACATGTTTTGCTATTATGTTCGACTGAGGTCATTAATGTCTTTCTGTAGTCGTCCATAACTTAATATTAAGCGCCTGTATTATTACGTGTCAGTAGTATACTATACGCCACGTTTCAAAATATATCAGTATCTAGCTGTATTCGGTAATTTTGTGTTTGTGATATTTTCTTTGGTGAGTGTAGTTCCTGCAAGACCTGTATGATATTTCTGTGCAGGCAAATGTTTGTCAAACGACGGTGAAATTTAATTTAGTGGCCAGAGTGGTTGATTAAAAAATGAAAATGCAGGTAGATAGCTAATAAGCTGTCATGGCTCTTTGTTAGTATTGAAAGTTAAGCTTAACTCTAAAGTAAATTTTACTGTTTTTATGTTTATATATTTATACAGAAAACCCAAAGGGCCTTTGACAGTTCCTACTCCACTCAGTGCCTTGTATACTAGTATGTGAACCCGCGACGCAACGTAGCTGAGGATAGTTGTGCAGAACTAACTTCGTACATTTTCTAACCCCTTTTCGTTACAGGCTTTGTACTTTTTTTTTTCACTCATGTATGGAAAACTACTCTTATGTGTGGGGTGGAGGGGTCTGCCCATATACAGATACAGTTGGTCATAATAGTGAAGTCAAAGGCTTTTCTTTTCACCAACTTTCACCCTCTCACTGACATTCTTCAGCCTTTATCTCTTTCCCATAATGTTACATCCCTGTATCACATGAGCAGTTCCGATCACTGTTTTTCTTAACTATCTGTTTACAATTCTTACCCCGGGCACATACCACTGATCTTCCTACGTCCTTCACCCTTTCCTTGTCCGACAATCTAAAGCAAAATTCAAACGGTACTTTAATTTTTCATGTATGCGGTTAGTGCTGTCTTCCTCAGTCTCCATTTTTCCATTCCCTATAATCATCAGTCATCTAAGTGCCATGTGTCCACTCATCTCGAAATGAACGAATCTTGAATATGCCTTTCATTTTTATTCAGTTAAACTTACAGTAGAAGGAAAATGTTTGGCAAGATCCAAGTCATGTGTTCTTTATTTTTTATAATTTACTGGGGTTCTGTCAGACCTATCCTGACATTTTTCCGACAAAACTTGGCCAATCTTCAGATATAACATGAGCATCATTCTGATGGGAAAATGACTGAACACACTACAAACCAAACTGTACCATCGTTGCCTAACAGTTAAAACTAACCTCCTTCAGAAGTAACTTTACCTTTATTAGTATATAAGCAGGAATGATAACGCATTGCAGAACGCTTGTGGAAGTTATAACAGCAGGAATTTAATCCTTCTTTGACAATGGCCTACAGCTTAAGCGGAATCTTATTTCACAAATAAGGTAAGTACAACACATCGACTTTCAGACAAATTACTCGTAGATGTCCCATCCCGATTCACACTCAGCCAGCATAAACAAGGGTTACATACACTAGCTATTACTCTGTCTCCATAGAGAAAGGTCGGTCCCCATGTGGATCACTTATAGATATATATAGGTTAATATTTCTAGTACAGATAAAGATTTTACATTCCCTTTCTTGCTTGTGGCCAGGCTGTGAGTTCGATGGGCACATGTACCCCGAGGGGACGGAACTGCCAGGATCCTGTTGGAAGCTAGTGTGTAACGCCAGCGAGTGGGTCTTTACCGGATGCATCGACGACTGCTGTGAGTTTACATCAAATGTTGACTTGATTTCATACAACTTACTGCTCTCTTGCACACTTCAATTATTTTCCCATTCTCTTTAGAGAAACCAGATTATTATCTAGTCGATAATACATCTACAGATAAAGATATCAAGTGTAAAGTTCACCACCTAAAATACTTATGATACCGGAAACCAATTTCATACACACACACACACACACACACACACACACACACACACACACACACACATACAGAGAGAGAGAGAGAGAGAGAGAGAGAGAGAGAGAGAGAGATTGATTGATTGATTGATAGGTAATAGATAACAAAAAAATGCATACATACATACATATATACAAACATATGTAAATTGATTCATACATGCATCTGAACATACATATATAGACAGACTGCACAAAAATCAACCTTCCCGTGCACGCCAGGCGCCCACTGCTACGTGCACACTGATCCACACTTTGTAACCTTCGACGACCACAAGTATGACTTCCACGGCACCTGCAACTACTCCCTCGCCCAGACCGACCACTCCGACAACCCCGAGGTGGGCGTGTTTAGTGACTTTGAGCCGTGTTACGGAGGTGCTTCGTGCCTGGATGAGTCCACCTTCAAGGACAATCCGAATACAGTCATCAACCTACACGCTGATACTGTCTTCACTGTGAGTTGACAGACTTGTTGAACATCTTTATTCACTAGTGTTGTAGCAGTTTTAAGTGTAACTTTGTACACGATGCTGTCGTGAAACGAACAATCTACAAGCCTTTCAGGTGCCAATCTTAGAAACAATTATTTTATGCAATTTGTTTCCCACTTCTAAGGTTTTATGATGATAAAACTGAATGGGATATGAAAAGCTGTACAAAGAATAATGTCTTTATTAAATTCCTTATGTACTTTGATCATAATTTTGTTATTCTCCTTACCAGAATGTGATTTTAGTAATGCCATGAACACTAGAATTTGTATTATATTTTACCTAATAACAGACGATTTATTTAGAAGAGGATAAATCACCTCGTTTTCATGAGACGAGAAGCAATATCAAGCTGAGAATGAATCTTGCACAAAAAGGATAAGCTCAATAAAATAATTACCTAGATGGCAAAATAACTGAAACCACAATAAATGACTTTATTTTCCAGTACAGGGATTACAACAAATATTCCAACAATTTCTGCTTCTACACAGCAGTCATGGATGTTCATAAACAAATGAGTCACTGGCAACATAAAATTTCCTGCAAGTTATTCAGTTAATATTTCTCATCCTGGAATTGCGATTAATAATAATTTTTCTAAACAATATTAGCTCAGTTTGTTAGTCAAAATGTAGCATTAATCGATCACATGGTGGGTGTCAACAGTGGTACGATATCTGACTGCCAGTATCTATATGACTCTTACAGTATTTCATGACTGACCCAAACAGGACCTGGGGAAATATTATTTAACTCGGAAAAATAGGCGAAATTGGCCCTACTCAGCGTACTGTGATAGAATTTTGGACATTTAGCATGCCATTTAGCATGCCTTACTGGCTAAATGGTACGGATACCAGCTTCAAGACAAAGAGATGTAATGGTGGGGAAAAATCGAGTTTCCCTTCGTCCTCTTCATAAAGTTTTAATAATTATACTGTTTGCTCCCAGCTCGGTGTGAACGGCAACAGTTTCGTGGTGCCAGCAACTGGGGTTCACCAGCTGGCCTTCCCCGAGTGTGGCGTCTTCCACCCGGTCCTCGCCTTCCAGTACCACGGCTGCGTTGTCCTACTGGGCTCCTCCAGGATCACGGTGAGGAAGGACAGACAGGCTAGGGGTGAAGCAGAACAGGTAGGATGGTGGGTGAGGGAGGATAGGCAAGCTTGCCGTGAGGCAGGACAAATTGGCTGAGGGTGATGCAGAAAATGCAGGCTGCGATTGAGGAAAGACAGGCATGTGCTGGGTAGGACCAGAAGCTAGGCTGAGCGTGAGGCAAGAAACACGCAAACCTGGGGTGAAGTTGGATACGAAAAGGGCAGGCTTGGGGTTAGGTAAGGCTGATCGACTGATGGTGAGCGACAATATTAAAACATGCTGAAGGTGATGCTTGAAGAAAAGATATCAGAATGAGATATATGCTAATGGAAAAGCTGAGAAGCTGATGGAGAAGCAAAAGGAGAAAGATATAACACGCTGAGGAGAAGTCTTTCCTCTGGACACGTCCAGTGACAGTTTCATCTGGATAAGAAAAGAACGCAAAAAATAGTTACTCTTACAATATCAATCTGACATCATTACGGAAAATCTCGCCTATTCCACCACATTCAGTAATTTTTCGTGCTATGCAGTTCCCCATCATATTGGTCTTCCATACACTTAGCTTCATGTTGTTACTTCAATATTTAACCTACCATCCTCCCTTTCTTTTGCCCTCTCTCCACCCTGCCGGCCACAGGTGATGCAATGTCCCTACCGTCTGGACATCTGGGCTCATCCTAGCCACACGGATGGTCTGGATGGTCTGTGTGGCCACTACAGCTCCTACCGTCAAGACGACCTTACAGATAGGTCGGGTTACGTCCATCCACTTGAGTCCAGACCTGCCAGATTTCCTGCAACGTGGATAGTAAGTAAAGAGTGAATAAATGGTACATGGATAGGACTATGGCTGATTGGACACTCTGGCTTATGATTAGGTTTGCAACATTGTTGGTCAGCAAGGACACATAATTAATGAAAATGAATCTCTGGATAGTATGGTTATGGACGAGTCATTTAACGAATTGACAGTATCCATATTTTTCTGTATCCTCACGTATTTATCAAATTTTTCCTGTTTATTAAAGTTCTCAACCACAACCGCATGTAATTTTTGTCACATCCAGACGAACGACCAGGTGGACGAGCAATGTCTGGAGCCATGTGAGGGAACTGGAGAAGGCAAGGGCTGCTCTGCCAATATCCAGAATCTGGTAAGGATTAGTGATGAGTGGGGATAGTTCTGAATGGGGCACTTCAGGAAGGTACAGAATTTTTAAAAGAAAATCATGCACATTAGGAACAGAAGTTTTTATAAAACGAATAACATGAAAAGAAAAAGCGAGATATTATTATATGTACTGTCAACATGGACTGTGGTCTCACAGGGATCTTCTCTCAATACTGATAATAACGAAAGAGAGAGAGAGAGAGAGAGAGAGACGATCCTTCCCCTAACATACGGCCTCCCTGTCTCCCCTCCACAACAGCCAGATGACGCCTGTGTCCCAGATGATCCCAACTACCAAGAGGCCAAACTTCTTTGCAATCAGTTCCTACAACACCTGGCTGACCCTTACCTTATGGGTGAGTACACAGCCTGACGTATTCATCATGTTTGTAATGGATTGTCAGTGATGTTTATCTACGGCGTAGCTGAATGGTATATATATGGTTTAATGCTTGTATTTCTCTCAATAATTGCTTCAGTCTGGAAAATCTAGAGTGATCTATTCTGATTCTGACTAGACGATGCTATTCAGTTTAGTGATCTTTACAATATTATTCTGTATCATTACCTTACTGTCACATGATTTTATCCGACATTGGCTCGCTTTTCGCCCTCAGAAAATTTATGTTTGACTTGTGTGTGTGTGTGTGTGTGTGTGTGTGTGTGTGTGTGTGTGTGTGTGTGTGTGTGTGTGTGTGTGTGTGTGTGTGTGTGTGCCCTATTGATATATTGTTAAATATGGAATCATTGCTATTGAATGTGAAGGTGTATAAACATTTTACTCGCATTACCCAAATACCTGTGGATGTTCCTCTCCCCAGACACCTGCTATATTGACCTATGTGTGATGAGGAGGAACGGTAACCTGGAGGAGGCGCAGAAGGGGTGGCTCCACACCCTCGTCCTCAACGCCCGTGTCTCCGCCCGCCTCTCCCGCGCCACAACCTGTGCCCTGGACACCACCACCACCCCATCTACCACCACCCCACCTACCACCATCCCACCTACCACCACCCAAACTACATCCACCTCACCTACCACTACCACCACCCAAAGTACATCCACCTCACCTACCACTACCACCACCCAAACTACATCCACCTCACCTACCACTACAACCAGTACTACAACTTAATCCCCCTGGTGGGCATCTTAATAGTTGACGATGATATAAACGATGGCGACAAACTGCAGGGATCTGCTGTTATTAATTTTCATTATTCATTAATCTGTTATACTTCCTGAATATTTTAATAATTATCATTTTACTCCTCAAAAATTAAGTAATTCTGACGAAGGTATTACATCATTAATTTTCCTGCAAGAATCTTGTTACCCATAAGAAATGTGTTTTTTTTTTTCATTAAATATCTGCTTATGCACTACCTGCCCCTAGACATAATATTCCTCTTCTATTCTGAGGATGACAGTAATCCCCTATAACAAAGTACCGATAGTTTAATACAGTGGTCTTCGTGATAGGATTATTTCGATATTTTTTATTAATTGTGCATAACAATAATACCGAGGAGAAATGAGAACAGGCAAAATAACACTCTTGTGTATGAAAATAAATCATTGTGGCTTTCCCTGGTATCAGATCAAGGAAGATTTATGAGAAAACTATCATATAATCAGTACTGTACCCTTATATGAAAATTCGGAGTATTTAAAATTTCCGACATGAAGCAAGACAACCCCCTTAATGTAATTAAGTAAATAATCTGATTAATCAGTATTAATATCATAAATGGCTATTACACAATGATGAATTGAAGATGAAATATAACTAAATAAATAACCTAATAAATCGACAATTACATAAAACACTGAAAAGGTAATTACTGGTCAGTTCTTTAATCAGGGAGTTGATATTTACTTCAGATTATGCCTTTCATGTATTAAATATATACTCATTATTTGACAACCTGTAAATTAAATAAATTAACAACTAAGGGGAAACCTGGTAACTTACATCAGACTTTTTTTGAAACCCTGGAAACCCCAGTATAAAAAGAGAGTAGATAAATGAAGAAAATTATAGTACTGCGCTTAAAAACACTTTAGTACTTTACTTTCTGTTGTTGTTTAACCCCAATCTACCTGGCCGAGGAGACCCATCGACCGCATGTAACGACTGCCCGTTATGATTCTAATAATCTCTTGGCTAAGCAAAGTCTCAGTGCCTACCCACAAGCAACTTCAAGTGGGTGGAAGAGATAGACAATATAGAATATACTCCCGATGTCTCAAAAAGTTATATACTATAGTAGCCGCAGCGAGAAATGAACGCTGTGGTGGGGCAGCCGGGATGACCGGGGATTCCCCCACTGTAGCCATATCCACATGTCACCGACCATAGAGGTAGGATGTCACCGACCATCGGCCACCGCTGCAGCCCCGCCCCATGATCCTTACCCTGTGTCTCTGGCTTTCTCTTTCTCTCTCGGTTTCTATATAAACTGGTGTATTTCCGAAACTAATTATGAAATTATTATGACTTTTGTTCCACACCACCACTTAGGTAAAAATCAAGGAGAGTTTTCTGTATAAAGGTTTCCCTCCCCTTGTCTGAGAGCAGGTCAGTTCTGGCGAGTGTATAATTATAGGTCAGGCGGAGGTATCGGCAAGGCCGCACTCCCCCGCTCATATGCCACATTTAGGAGGGGGGGGAACCTTTATACAGAAAACTCTCCTTGATTTTTACCTCAGTGGTGGTGTGGAACAAAAGTCATAATAACTTCATAATTAGTTTCGGAAATACACCAGTTTATATAGAAACCGAGAGAGAAAGAGAAAGCCAGAGACACAGGGTAAGGATCATGGAGCGGGGCTGCAGCGGTGGCCGATGGTCGGTGACATGTGGATATGGCTACAGTGGGGGAATCCCCAGTCATCCCGCCTGCCCCACCACAGCGTTCATTTCTCGCTGCGGCTACTATAGAGGCTGACCTCGAGTACCCCCGGAACCTACACGACGGCCATTACGACTATCCCGTAGTAGCAGAGAAGATCAAGGTGGATAAAGTTAATAACCCCGTACCAAATCCGTGTCACAAGAGGAACTATCTTCTTCATTATTGAGCTTTGAAGCAATGCTTGATGTTAGAACTCGTACTAGAGAAAATACACCGAGTGGTTAAGTTTGAACAGAGTCCGTGGATGAAGCCCTAAGTTGAGCTATATACATAAAAACGAAAAGAAGCTAGGAATGAGTTCAACAAAGTTACAGATTCACGAGTAACTTGGCCGAGTGTAAGATCTTGGAGAACGTGATGAGTCGGGTAGATGTGAAGTTGGTGAAAAGACCAGGACAGACACGGAGGCCGATTAGTAAACTCATCTTTAAGACTTTAAAATCTGCACAGAAAACTTGATAGTCATCCATATGAACAAGACGAGGATGATGTTCAGTAAACCTATTTAAGTAGGCATGTTCAACTTGGAGCTGAGAGTTACCTTAGTGTGTGATTTCGGGGAAGCGGTGAGTGAATTAGTATAGAGGTGGCCTGCAGTCCTAATGGACCCAGGTTCAAATCCCCGCTGGGGCAGCTAACAGTTTAAGGATCTGAATTTCATAATGCAGGCTTTACTTATCTAATAGAAGCTCCGCCAACATGTAAAAATTCACCTGCTAATACCAATACACCAATCCTTTATGAGACAGGCCTAGCATTTATTCATTATGGACAGTGGGTGTTAGCGCCGAAGTGGTGACATGTGTAGGTGTATGGTATGTAGGAGGACTACTAGGCCTTGGAAACAGACTGTGACACCTTTGCCCAGAGTCGGACACATACGAAGAACTATGGGTACATAAGAAACGTTAATGGAGAAAAAGCACAGCTCTTTTTCACTGATACTGATTTCGTATGTTACCACGTACAAACAGATGACCTGTACAAAGCCACAGAAGTTAATTACACCTCTTTGTCACCTCCAACTACCCTGCAGATCACAGCCTCTTCTCAGACGAGAATAAGGTGTTAGGGAAAATGAAGTTTGTGATGACTGGGACACCAGCTGTGGAATTCATCGTTTTGAGTGCGTAACTGTATGCTATTCAGACTTTAGGCAGTGAGGAAGAAATGAAGAAGGAGAAAGGAGTAAAAAGGCAAGTTATTAATCAGTCTCTGACCAATGGGGATTATAAGAGAGTCCTTTTCGAGGATGGGGTGCTCAACAGCTCGGTGAACATAACCCGGAATAAACGTTATGAGATCTACACGACTCAGATCAATAAAGTAACATTATGAAGGAAAGATGATAAGTATCACACCCTGACTGATAATATCATGACGCTAGCTCTGGGTCACCATAAGATAGAGCATGATTAGGCTAAGCTTACCAAGTCTAGCTTAAAGATAACTAATCCCTTTATAAAAAGAAAAAAAAAGGCGTTCATTAGGTTAAGGTTGCTAACCTCAAGTTAAGACTACTAACATTTGCTGATCCTACCTGCTTCCCTTACCTTGGCGATAGATTTTTTTTTTTTTTTTTTTTATAATGAATGGAGGAAGGAAAAACAAAGGAAAAAAAAAAAGTCCATGTGCCTAAAGGCATCCTCCATTCATAAAATACTTATAACAATTGGATTTAAAATTGAGAGGATTAAATTTATGTGGGAAACAACTCCCAGGAAGTGAATTCCAGAGAGTAATAGTTCTGAGGGTAAATGAATTTTGATAAGCAGAGGTTCTGCATTGTGGGGGAGAGAGTGTGAATTCATGGGCGCTCCCAGCTGCCCGAGTATTTCAGGAGAAACTGTGAAGGGGAAGCACAATTGAAGCCAGTTCGTTAGAGCACTTACGGTAAAAATATCGATAAAACAGTGCTAAAGAAGCAACATCTCTACGTACTGATAACGGAGGAAGGTCCTGCGTTATGGCAGGATTATTGATTAATCTAAAGGCTTTATTTTGAATTTTGTCCAACTGCCTCAATGCAACCGCTCCACATCCACTCCACAGTGGTGAACAGTATTCGATCTGAGAACGCTCATGACTTTTGTATATCGTGGCCATCTGCTCGTCAGTGAAGAACTCACGAACTCTGTACATAAGTCCCAATTTTTTGGAAGCATTATTAGCAAGGGATTTAACATAAGCTGTCCAGCTTAGGTTAAGGTTTAGAGTAACACCTAGGATATCAATTGTAGTGGATATGGGAATATTGACATCATTTAAAATTATGTGAGCGTCTGAGGGATTCTTTCTGTTGGAGAAATTAATGTATTTAGTTTTCTGAGCATTATCCCGTCACATCTCGAGCACTTTCGCACCTCCGACACCCCCCAGTCCCGAGCATTTTTGGAAAATTTTATTTTTGGCTAAAACATCCGCTTTTGTTGAGAAACAAAGGAAAATCACAAAGAAAATGCTTACCGTGGTCCGCAACTGGTCAGAACAGGTGAGGTCCCCCGCGCCAGGTATCGTATTCTATCATTGACGTGTGAGGCGCTCACGTTTTCTATGGTAGGTAATTTTGGGAGAAACAACAAACAACACCTCTACATTTATTGAATTTGAACTAATAAACAATAAGAATAAAAATATAATGAATTTCAATGACATATATATGAAAAATAAGCATTGTACCTTCGCGCGAGCATAACGAGTTTGGTTCGATTGGTAAAACGCTATGTGCCAAGTTTCTTGTTTCAGTCAACATATCGTTTTTTCTACTTGTGTACTACCGTTTCAATGCCATTTTACCATTTGTACTGTATGTAAATGTTTTCAGCTGTTTTCATTCATTACCATGACATGTAGCATAAGTATGTGCATATACGCATATTCAGCGCACTCGCTACGACTCGTATTTCAACATACAATATTGTTTTATCACTTTCATAATATTTTTTCTTTACATTGAACCTTTCCTCCACCACTGTAAACGTTTTCATTTATTTACATTCATTACGAGGGCATTTAGCGAAATGCTAGCGCATATTCTCGTTGCAAGCACACTCTCTAACACTCGTGTTTCCACTTTTACTTTATTTCTTCAATCCCAATATACTTTACCACTTACATTACACCCATTTACACCCTATTCTGCACTATACATATTTACTGGCCTTATTTATTCAACTGAGTGTCAGAATATCGCACCAAAATACCCTCGCAATCAATGTTTCGACTAAGATAATACTCACACACATACTAATATTCCACTTATATTACACCCGTGTTCACTTGTAGACTCCTATTTACATATTTACGGGCCTTATTTATTCCGCTGAGCCTGAATATTGCATCAAAATACCCTCGCAAGGTATGTTTCCAGTTAGATAATATTCATACACTTACATAATAATTTTCCACTTATATTACACCCGTTTCCACTTTAATACTACTATTTACAGATCTACGGGCCTTATAATTACACTGAGCGTCTGTTTGTCGCATTCATTTCGGAGTATCAGCGTCCTATCGCATTCACACCTTATCAGAAGTGCAGGAACGTGTGAAACTCACTGAAACATGGGTGAATACACAGTCCCACGTCACGCTGAACGCACTCATAGCGGATGTCCTTTCTCTGAGTGGTGGGTCTCACCAGGGAATTGCTACACATGTGACACCTGCGTTGGGGTCTAGGTCTATTTGCTTGGGGAGGTATAGGAGTGGGGAAATGGCGGGCGGATAATCCCAGGGGAGGTTAGGCACCTGGGGCTGTGCGGGTGCGGTGTTGGGGCCTTTCAAACCGCATACCTTGCAACAATCTCTCGTGTCAGCTCCCTCACAAACCTTTCAAAGGTTTCCTGAACTCCTGTTGTCATGGCGTGAAGGTGGTGGCAATTCAGGGCAGTAATGTCAAGCAGGTGAAAGAATAGTTTTTTGTACCACTTCATCGTGGTCCTGGCACACTCGACAGTGGATATCATGGAGTCTGACTGGTCCACCAGGTGCATGTTGATATTATAATCAGGCACACACTCAGGTTTCCATATGTGGCGCCTGTTCTCGCTCCGATAATCTACCGACTCTGTACGGTGCATCAAGGGGCGGTGAACCGTGGACAAGAGGCGGACTTCTCTATTGTGGTTCCACACTGCTGCAAGGATATTGTTGGCCTGGAAGAAGACCACTTCATTTCTGTCAAGTTTCCACCCCACCTTGACCATGTGACGCCGGTTCACCCTGACGGTCCCACAAATCCCCGTGTCATGCCTGTGTAGATAACGAGCAAGAAGAGGGCTGGTGTACCAATTGTCAACGTAAAGGACGTGACCACGATGAAGATAGTCTTCTATCATTGTCTTTACGACTGCTCCAGACAGACCAATACTCCGATCTTCTATTATGTCTGTCTGTGTACCGGTGTACAAGACTATGTCTTGCACATAACCAGTCCTAGAGTCACACATAACAAAGATCTTGAACCCAAAACGGTGCCTTTTGCTGGGTATGTACTGCTGAAATGAAATATTGCCTCTCCACAACACGAGACTCTCGTCTATGACGAGGTCTCTATAGGGATAAAATGAGGAATGGAATGTCAGCCTTAGGTGATCAAAAACCAGCCTAATTTGCCTCATCTTATCTGTGTCATTAGCATTTGCAGGATCATCAGCATCATAGAAATGGAGGCGGCTTAGAATTTGCTGAAACCGATGACGGCTCATTACTTGACCAAATATTGGTATAAGCATAATAGGGTCCCTTGTCCAGTATGCAGGAATTCGGTTCTTTCGTACAATACTCATCAACAGAACCATGGCCAAAAACAAAAACATTTCTGCAAGGGAGACTGGGTAATCATATATGATAGAATGCCTGCTCCTTGTGCCCTGTCTTTCACTCTCACGGCGCTGGCTGGTAGCAAACTGGTTTGTTTGATCCACTGTTTCCTCCACAAAACCCTCACTGAAGAAAAGGTGGAAAAAATCCAGCCTGGTAGAATTAGAGTGAATACTGGGAGCAATGCAGCCAGCACGCCCCTGCTCAGTGAATGGGTGAATGATGGGAGTAAAATCACTCCCATCCTCCCAATTCCATGCCACAAATTCCTTGTCCCGATCGTCCCCATCGTCGCCTTCATCGGGGTGGGGAGATGATGGTGGGGGAGGTTGGGGAGGAGGAGTGCGGAGGGCTTCCCCACTCACACTCCTCTTCCCTCGGACTTTACCCTTCCCCTTTCCCTTACCCTTACGGCCTTGGGGAACATCAGGGGGCTGTGGGGAGGAAGCCCGGGAATACTGGGGAACATGAGACGTGCTGGGGAGTGGCTCCTCCTCACCTCCCTGCTCCATCACCACACCACGTGATTTACCACCCACCCTCACTGCCCCACGTGATACGCCCCGCCACCTCACACCACCACATGAGAGCGATGACTCACTCCCACCATTCTCACTTTCCACACTCCTCCCAACACTTTCCCTTTCACTCCCCGCTCACTCAATGCCACTTCCGCCATCCCCAAACAAATCACTAGGCCCATACCTGTTAGAACGATGTGGTAAGTGCTCTGGGCCGCGATGAGTAATTACCTCACGGCCATACAACATGGCAGCACGTCCTACGGCTCTGCCCTTGTCCTCGTCCTCGTCCTCATCCTCGAAATCGGGCTCCACGTCACGTAGGGGCTGGCTAGAGGATCTTGCACTTTGTTTTTGTGCAGCCTGACCCTCTCCTGCAGCACGATAAGTCACGTAGTGCCGCTTCCTGGGGAACGGGACTTCCTCATCACTGCTGCTGCTTTCCACATCCTCTGGTTGGATATAATCTTTGTCCATCTCCTCATCATCCAGTGGTGAATCACTACCGCCAGTAAAGGCATCCAGGGCGGCTTGAATTTTCTCCTCCGAGAAACCTCTATGTGCCATGTCTGAGCAGAACCATTGCTAACAGGTGAGTGACCGAGCCGCAGGTGAGCACGGGTCATGAGGGGTCGCCGAGTGTCCCTGCCTAGTGGCAGGTAGAGGAAGGTCGTACGACGCTACATACCAAAAATCTTGTGCGAATTTTGAAAATTGTGGAAATTATGCAACTTGCAATTGCAAAATGTACCAGTACGGCGACGGGACTGGCAAATGCAAAATGTTGCAACGTATCCATACGTTGACGGGACGTTTCAGGTTAAATGAGACCAGGTTTTTTTGTCCCCATTGATTAATTTTAGAAAGGTCCTGGCTCAGAGAAATTGCTGTGTTTATTTGGGAATTTATAATATCAAATTGTGTAAAGGAGGTACTAAATGTGAAAGAACTATGAAGGGTCGAGTCATCAGCATAAGAGTGTATTGGGTTGTGCGTGACAGATAGGAGGTCATTTATATGTATGAAAAAGAGGGTTGGTGCCAAAACTGATCCCTAAGGCATGCCAGCATTTATGGAATGAAACTGAGAATAAATTCCATCTACCATGACCCGTATTTTACCACTATGAAGGTAAGAAGAATTAGAGGAACCAGTGATGCAAGGCCATAGTGTGACATCTTAGACGATAAGGCCTGGTGCCATACTCTGTCAAATGCTTTTGAAATATCAAGTGCTACTGTGTGTGTTTCACCATGTTGGTCTATTGTTTTGTTAATCTGATGAGTAAGAAGGAAAAGAATATCTACAGTTGAACGTTCCTTTCTAAATCCATACAGCCGATCATTGATCAATTTATTGATTTCTAGATGCTTGACTATGTGTTTGTTAATTAGTGTCTCAAAAACTTTACCAAGAATGGAAGTTATTGCAATTGGTCTATAGTTTGATGGATCAGAAGTTGCCCCCTTTTTAGGAACAGGATGGATATTTTCTTCTTTCCAAGGGGCTGGAAAAATTGAGATACGGATGCATGAGCGGAAAAATTTTGCTAATACAGGAGCCAACACTGAGGAGCAATTTTTAAGTACTATTGAAGGAATTTCATCTGGACCAGTGGCTTTGTCTGCTGATAGATTCTGTAATACGGCTTGTACGTGTCTGGTGTGAATCATGAAAAGAGGTATTTGAGGGAAATCAAAATCAAATACAGGAATATTATGATTTCCTGAATTTAGGGTTGAGTTTGTTGAAAAAATGTCAACAAGAAGGTTGGCTTTTCCATGTGGGTCACTTACTAGATTTCCATTGGGGGACTGTAACGGTGGAATGGAAGAGGTGGTAGTGAAGTTAGTTTTGAATTAATTAAGGGTTGACCAGAATATTTTGTTATCATTTGGATTGTTCAGTAGTTTGTTAGCTTGTCTATGTAGAAAGTTTGATTTAGAAAGAATGATAATAGGTTTGGCATGGTTTCTGATATTTTTATAATGGTTAAAGGCTTCTTTGGTTTTGGTCCTTGTATGTGTTATATGCTATTGTTTTATGTTCTGTTACTCAAGCACAATTGTGGTCAAACCATTTAGGAGAATTACATCTTTTTTTGTAACTATGATGGGGAATGAATGCTGACTTTAATGAAATCCTGTATGTGGCCTAATGTGGAATTTGCATCATGGGAGAAAAAGGAGGTCCAAGGAACATCCAGGAGAAAATTTGAAGTCCCTCCCAGTCTGCCCTGTCGTAGTGCCATTTAGTCATCACGACAGGTTCAGAGCAGGAGGGTGTGGTAGGTGTGAAACTGTTGGCTTGAATCAGACAATGATGAGACGATCTGAGGGGGGACTTCACTTCGACATTATAATTATCTGAATTGGTTGTTAGAAACAAGTCCAATAGGTGGGGATATTTAACAGGGTTGTCTGGTACACGGGTGGGTTGACTGACTAACTGGGTAAGAATAAATGAGTCTGCAAAAAGCTCTCATTCAAGACCAGAGTCATCAGTTCTGGGTGAAGAAGTAAGCCATTCGACATTATGGACATTAAAATCACCCAGAATAGTAATTTCTGATGCAGTATTAATGTTGAGGACGCTTAGTTATGAAGACAGAGTCAAATAAACTCGGCTCTGAAGGGGCATTAAGGGAACGATAGACACAACAGAAATACTTAATTTTACCAAACGAATTTAATTTGTATATGGAATAGTAAAAAAAAAAAGGCAATTAAATTTAGTAATCTCCTCCAGGGCAATTTCTGATTTAGCAAGGCAACGTACGTCTCCTTTGGGTCTGAAATTTTGAATCAAGATATAACCAGGAAAATTAAATCTAGCTAAATCAGAGGTGGAGCTTACTTGTGTCAGTAATAGCAGATCAGGGGATTCAAACTGGAGGAAATTTTGAACAGAGTTGATGTTGGAGTGAAGTCCCCTAATATTGCAAAACAAAATTTTACTGCACTGATGAGCAGATTTAGGGCGCCGCAACACTGGAGGTGACACAGTCGCTTGATGATGACCGGGAGGGCCCTGTGCAAACGACCCAGCCCTGCCGGTGGTGGTCACCCGAGAAACCACCGCATTGATTCCCAGTATAGCAGCAGCCATGGTTCTTTTTATGGGGGGGAGAACAGAGATGCGTTGTGGAATGGTATGATATGTAATGACAAGATCGGTGTTTTTTGGAGAGAGGATAGCTGGTTTAAGGTAATGTAATATAATGTGGAAGTGTGTGTTGTGTAAAGAGGGCAGCCTGATGCCCTCCGGTGTGTGAGGCAGAAAGATGTGTAACCAGCTACCAAGGTCTAGGAGAGAAAATGGAATCCAGGCTATTCCTTAAGTCTCCAGTTACCTTGGCGGTAGTACTTCCCTGGGCGGGGCTGCCTACCCCTACCTCTACCATAGTAGATGGGACCTGCTGACCCCAACTGCTGCCCCTAACGGGATGGTGATGGGAGGGACCTGCTGATCTTAACGGCTGACCCTAACTGGATGGTGATGGGAGGGACTTGCTGGCCCTAACTACTGCCCCTAAGTGGGTGGTGATGGGACGGACTTGCTGACCCTAACTACTGTCCCTAACTGGGTGGTGATGGGACTGACTTACTGACCCTAACTACTCCCCCTAACTGGGTGGTGATGGGACGGACTTGCTGACCCTAACTACTGTCCCTAACTGGGTGGTGATGGGACTGACTTACTGACCCTAACTACTCCCCCTAACTGGGTGGTGATGGGAGGGACTTGCTGACCCTAACTACTACCCTAACTGGGTGATGATGGGAGGGATTTGCTGACCCTAACTACTGTCCCTAACTGGGTGGTGATGGGACGGACTTGCTGACCCTAACTATTGCCCCTAACTGGGTGGTTTAGGGACTGACTTACTGACCCTAACTACTGCCCGTAACTGGGTGGTGATGGGATGGACTTGCTGACCCTAACTGGGTGGTGATGGGAGGGATTTGCTGACCCTAACTCCTGCCCCTAAGTGGGTGGTGATGGGAGGGACTTGCTGACCCTAACTATATGCCCCTAACTGGGTGGTGATGGGACTGACTTGCTGACCCTAACTACTGCCCCTAACTGGGTAGTGATGGGACGGACTTGCTGACCCTAACTACTGCCCCTAACTGGGTGGTGATGGGACGGACTTGCTGACCCTAACTACTGTCCCTAACTGGGTGGTGATGGGAGGGACTTGCTGACCCTAACCGCTGCCCTGAACTGATTGATGGTGGGAGGGACTTACAGGCTTGTGACTAATCCTAAGCTAAGGTTACTAAAGCTCAAAACAAAAAATACAAAAAGGACATGTTTTAGGCTAAGGTCAATCTCAAAAAGAAATTTCATCACTTCCTTTTTTACGCTGCTTCACTATGAACCTCTTAGATGAGATCATAGACTCGATCCGAACTCAACCTAATTTCTCTCTCTCTCTCTCTCTCTCTCTCTCTCTCTCTCTCTCTCTCTCTCTCTCTCTCACACACACACACACACACACACACACACACACACACACATCCCTGCCTACTGTCGTGTGAGATGAAAGCAATAATCATCTGCTGCCTATCAATCTACCTGTACACCTATCTATAACCAGAACCCTCAATCCTGTAAATGGTGGCAACAAACAAATCGTTTTCTTGTTGCTTTTCCTCTGCCATTTGGCTGCACTCCTTCCAACTCACATCTTCCTCTCTCTTATATGAGTATCACCACTCAGTTCTTCCATATTATCCCTAGTGTCCCTCTCCCCCCCTCCCCCTCAGTGACATACACTCTTCTGGATAGTTTTTTGTTCTTCAACCTCTCTTCGTGACTATCACACCCCAAGGTATTTACTTCTGTCTTACCGCTTTCAGTGACACCTAATTTACACTACAACTCTCCTTCACTGCCTCATTTGTTTCTTTGTCTTAACATGTAACTTCACATGCTCCTTTCAAATAACTCATCTGCCGTGCACGCGTCTAATCAGGTATTTTCAAACCAGCGGTAGCCAGGAATTCCCCTCATTGTAAAATCAATTGTAAATCTATACTCGATAACATAACAATGTTCAGGTACGTTTTAAAAATTTTGACAGTGGCCATGGTTCAGACGAGTCATGAATTAATATTGCAGTTTGTTCTAGTGACGAAAACTGAAATTATTTCTAGCTCCCTCTTAAAAGCGATAACAACGAGCCTGCCAGTTCTACAGCTATTCTTATGATGGCTCAGAAAATCATGAAGTGTGTTTTTCAGGAACTGAGTTAGGTTACATTCGATGTGCAATTGGGAAATATTATGGTGTTTTATTTCTCTATAAACTCATTCTAATTATAGTTCGTCCACCATAAAATGTCGTAAAATTTCGTACTCCGGAATTTGGTATAAGGTAGATCAACGGCAGAATACGAATTAAAGTGTCGGTAGGCACTATCTAGGAATGGCACCGACGCGCCCATGTCTTAAAATATATAAACCTTCGTAACTCAAAAATGAAGGTATTAAATTGTTTTGAAGCATATAGTTCTGTTTTTGTTGTTTAAAGATATCTCCCTTCTATAGAGGGGGCCGGGCCCTCTATTAGCCCGGTCAGTATAGGCGGTTCAGTTAAGTGGTGATGATTTTTTATGGCTACGCAAGGCGCACCCCACGTGGCGACACTCCGCATAACGTAGGGTCATCATACGGCGATCTAGTCTTCAATTTCATGTCTTTTATATCAAAAACACTGCCTAAAGTAGCTAAACTATAACGCAGACAGGCTGAAATATAATCAACGCAAATACCATTTCCCCATGTTTTCCTTTTTTATTTGACCCCTCTAGCTCTAAAATTGCTTAAATTTTCGCTTTTTTTTTCACAGAGGAGTTCCATTCTCCACTGGGTAGGAAGCACGGCAGATATCACCCAAAAAAGGTCAGAGGAAATAAGGCTGGATTATGTCAGTGTTAACAGTTTTGATCTGATTTAAACAAAACATTGCAAGAGGGTAAAGGGCAAAGGGTGAATTGTTTCAAATATGAGAACAATCGGTCAAAATTCACAGTCACGCTACAAACGACAAGGTCACAGGACAAGGTCAGGCTTAAAGATTTTTTATTCATTTTGAACCACACTTAGTGGAGGGGTTTCTGCTCGTGCAAGAATTAAATGTTTCAAGTTTTAGAACATCGGTCAATGGTCCAAATCATAGAGTTAGATCAAAAGTTCGGTTATGGATTCATCGCAAGACGTGGGTCTTGAGCTCTCTCAGTGATCCTTCTCGTTTTTTTTTTTTTTTTCCCCCCAGAAGATCACTTCAAGGGAGCTGGTTAGTTAGAGCCTTCACTAATCCCTTCATTATTATGATTCTCAAAGTTGGATACTCACCAAAGTCAACGGGCCTCGTTTACACAGAGGTTGCAAAAACAAGAAAAATGGGCATTAAAAAAAAGTTAATAAAAAGTATGAAGATGTAGGGGTGGCAGTACGCCAGTGTCATTGGAACAAGGTCAAGCCAGTAGAAATACATGTTATCCCATCATTGTATCTTTTCATTTTTCACTGATATAATTTTGTGTACTACTGGGCTGGCTAATACTAATGCCAGTATCATGACACTCTCCGGATACACTAAGGTAACACCACAGTGGCACGTACTGGAGTTTTTAAAAATTGTAGGGATACTATGTCGTCAGACTTAACTGCCTCTACTTTGCTCCAATAGTTTTTAAAGCATGCCATCACTACATCTTACTACACTATATTAATGTTTCATATCGGTATGGCCAGCAGTCCTATAACGGACACAGTTTCAAAATTCCGTTGGAACAGGGAACAGTTTATGGATATTAATTTCATACAAGCAAACTTTATTGATCTACCAGAAGGCCTGTCGACATACAGTAAAAATATCCCCGCTAATACCAGTACACCAGTCCTGTATGGAGACAGCCCTATCATGTATTCAGTATGGACGGAGGATGTAAGTGCCGAAGTGATGACATGTAGAGGTGTATGGTATGTAGAACTACTATGTCTTGGGAGCAGGTTGTGAAGCCTATGAACAGAGTTGGACTCAAAAAATCACATATATATATATATATATATATATATATATATATATATATATATATATATATATATATATATATATCATCAGTCGTTGAGGTCCACTCCAGGACCGGCCTATCCCTACCGAAGCAGGGACGATACAGCCAATGTATCTCTACCCAGTGGCTTAGGCTGTCTGGTAGAGACTGTGTGTAGGGTGAGAAGTGCTTGTGAGTGTGATTGTAGTGTTGTAGTGGCTTTGGATGTGTGTGTAGTCTGTGAATCAAGTGTAATCAGCCTGCCTTAAGCCGATTGGGTGCAAGCATACTAGTATGCGACACTGGTTCAACCACACCACCCCCTGTGTCCGCCAAAATAGCAAGTGGCTTGGTGAACGTCTCCCAAAGTTTTTAAAACTCTGGCGGGAGGCGAACCCGCGTGCGAAACGCACATTCTACCACTGTACCCAGAGGCTCTTATATATATATATATATATATATATATATATAATCATCACCATAATCAGCTGTTGAGGTCCACTGTAGGATCGGCCTATCCCTACCGAAGCAGGGACGATATAGCCAGTGTATCTCTACCCAGTGGCTAAAGCCCCTGCCACACATACACGACTCAAGGTCCGACCACGGCGCGACTCAAGGTCATGTCCTAGTTGGCTCCCACTCCTCCCGACTGGCCCCGAGTCTGTTCTGCTCATGACTGCCTCACCAACCACGTCACGACTACCTCACGACCGGTCGTGACATCCTCAAGAATGTGACAAGATTGTGAGGTGACCACGAGGTGACGGAGCTACGAGTCTTCAAATTTGAAATTTAATGGATTTTTGTCAGCCACGACAGTAACACAACCACCCACGAACTCAATATGACTGCGTGACACATTTGGGGAATGCACCCCAACCCCCCAACGACACCCCCACGACAGACCCATGGGGCGGGGCATCACACCTGGACCACCAATGACACCCAGCATGGGGCGGGGCATCACACCTGAACCACTAATGACACCTAGTGTGGAGCGGGGCATCACACCTGACCCACCAATGACACCCAGTATTGGGCTGGGCATCACACCTGGACCACCACTGACACCCAACCCCACCTTATATAACCATACCAACTGCACAATATCCACATCAATCCGACATCAAATAGTTAACAGGTATAAAGACAGGTAATTGTTGTATGGTATTAGATTTCCAGATTTTATCAAACAAAAGTAGGTTTTATTTTGAGTTTGCTTCATCAGTACAGTTGCAAACGATCAGGAAGGCTTTGGTTGGTCGGTGGGCAAGTGGGTGGTTGGGTGGTATGTGGGTGGTGAGTGGCAGGTGGGTAATTGGTAGATGGGTAAGTGAGTGGTAGGTGGGTAAGTGATAGGTAAGATGGTGGCAGGCGGGTAAGTGGGTGGTGGGTGGAGGGAAGTGGGTGGAGGCAGGTGGGTGGTGGCAGGTGGCTGGTGAGTGGTGGCAGATGGCAGGTGGGTGGTGGTAGGTGGCTGGTGGCAGGTGAGTGGAGGCAGGTGGGTGGAGACAGGTGAGTGGAGACAGGTGTGCAGAGGCAGGTGGGTGGTGGCAGGTGGATGGTGGCAGGAGGCAGGTAGGTGGTGGCAGGTGGACGGTAGCAGGTGGGTGTTTTTTTTGTCAGTGACAGCATCATGACATGCAACGACCGCATCATGACGCATCCGATTGAGCTAAGACTGCTTCACGACCAAAATACGACACTCCCGACTGCGACGCAACTGTGAAACGACTTTTGGCAAGTCGTGAGGCACGATGAGTCGTCCCAGTGGCTCACGAGCGCCCTAAGGTGTCTGGGCTTTGTCGGCGAATCAAGGGACGATCAATGAATAATTGCATTACGATGTTGAGTCGCACTGCGGTCGGCCCTTGAGACGCATATGTGTGACAGGGGCTTTAGTCTTTCTGGTAGAGACTGTTTGTAGGGTGAGAAGTGCTTGTGAGTGTGATTGCAGTGTTGTAGTGGCTTTGGATGTGTATATAGTCTGTGAACCAAGTGTAATTGGCCCCCCTTCAGCAAACTGGGTGCAAGCATACTAGTATGCGACGCTGGCTCAACCACAGCACCCCTTATGTCCGCCAAAGTAGTAAGTGACTAGGTGAACGCTCCTCAAAGTTTTTCCAACTCTGGCGGGAGGCGAACCTACGTCCACCAGCATGTGAAATGCACACCCTACCATTGTACCACAGAGGCTCCATGTGTATATATAGATAGACAGATAGATAGATATAGATATAGATATAAATATATATAAATATATATATAATATATAATATATATATATGTATATATATATAAAACATTATATGTTACATATATATATCCATATATATATATATATATATATATATATATATATATATATATATATATATATATATATATATATATACATATGGTGACCCAGAAAAAACTCCCACATTTCAAAGGTAAATGAAAAAAAAAGGGTAAAGATAATCAAAATATTATTTCCTCACATGAAACTTCATTCAGTACAATTTTTATTCATCATGTTTTAAAGATGACATCCTCCAAATGGTGGCCGTCATAGTCTATACATGCTTGGTGGCGATTTCTGAAGGCTGCCATGGCTCGACGGGTCATGTCGGGTGGAACAGCGGCTATCTCCTGCTGAATAGCAACCTTAAGGGCATTAAGAGGGGTCGATGAGTATACACTCATGATTTAACGTAGCCCCACAGAAAAAAATCACAAGGGGCGAGGTCAGGGGAACGGGCCAGTCACCCAACATCGCCACGCAACGAGATCACCCGATCCGGAAACATTTCCCTCTGCACTTGCAATGATCATCAAGCTGTGTATGCCGTAGCTCCATCTTGCTGAAACCACATATCGAGTTCTTCAAGCTCATGGTGTTCGAGTTGTGGCCTTGGAAAGTTTTCGAGCATATCAATGTTGCAGTCAGAAGTTACAGTAACAATTACACCACTCTCTTCAAAGAAATAAGGACCCACGATACCAACATCGGCAACAGCGATGGGGCTACCTTAAATCACGAGTGTATACTCATCGACCTCAAACTCTTGAAGCCCTTAAGGTTGCTATTCAGCAGGAGATAGCCGCTGTTCCACCCGACATGACCCGTCGAGCCATGGCAGCCTTTAGAAATCGCCACCAAGCCTGTATAGACAATGACGGCCACCATTTGGAGGATGTCATCTTTAAAACACGAAGAATAAAAACTGTAATGATTGAAGTTTCATGTGTGCAGATAATACTTCGATTATCTTTAACCATTTTTTTTCATTTTCCTTTGAAATGTGGGAGGTTTTTCTGGGTCTCCCTGTATATATATATATATATATATATATATATATATTAGTGGTAGGTGGGGACACTCACCATCCACTCACTCGATGTGGTGCTGCTCTCTGATGTCTGTCCTTTCCTCTCCTCCATCCTTCTTTCCTTCCATCCTCTTCTGTCTTTCTTTCCTTCATTCGTTCCTTGTCCTTCTGCCTACGGCTGACTTTACACTCCTTCTTCTGTCTTTCCTTCCTTCACTCTTTCCTCTTCCTTCTGCCTGTGGGTGACTCTACACTGAGTGACAAGCCAAACGGTTGTCAGGACTCCATATTATAAATACAAATCATAACGGAAAGCATGATGGATAGATAGACAGATAGATAGACAGAGCACCAGAAAAGGTGTGGGAACGGGAAATTAGCTTGCAACTCTTTAAATGAAGGGATGTTGATCATGCACCGGAAGCAGTACATACACACAGACATACAGTGTTCTAGAAGCTTCCACAACAGTAGAGCACACGTGACACGACCCCTGCTACACCAGAATGTAGGATTCTGAGATCAGAAGGAGACAGGCCATAGAACCGACAGGTAATGGAGAGAGCGAATAAGAAGAGGGGTTTCAACTAGACTTACTTAATATATTAAGAGTCTGTATAATACATACGCTGCTCAACTTAGACTTTCTCTGAAGACAATAAATCAAGATGAACTCCCTGTATTCATCTTTAACTCCTCCTGGTCTTCAATTAACTCAAGACTCACATATTACAAGAATTAAGAGCTACATAAATAAAAATGTTGGCTACAAAGGTTTAACATTAAATGGTGGCAGTAACGAACGAGCCTACGAGTCTACAAGTCTACGAGCCTACGATCATACAGTAGCAACGACGTGTTACGAGTGAGGATCAACAAGTTCTACGATTAACTACAAATAACAAGTCTACAAGACAACTCTATAATCTTCACGCAACTTCAAGCAGCAGCAAGAAGAATAGAAAACAAAGCAAGTAAAGGAAAAGAAAGACCAGAGCAACAAGCATAAATACCCCAACACTCTCTCCCGCCTTCCTCCATCGCTGATGCAGAGGTCAAGACACACGGCAAAACATCAGAGCCACATTTATAACGCATCTTACTCACCTTTCCTCATCCAGGTTACTCATCGCTACTCAGTTACTCACCACAGCTACCAGTGTGGGAAGCCGACGTCACCATGTGTATCTGCTGAGACAATATCACCATGCGTGTTTGCTGAGACAACGCCACGCCAATCAACATGTGACTGATACCAGGCTCTTCTCACCCACTACTCATTACTCATTATTCACATAGCTCCTACTCATACTCATTTATTTCCACAGTATTGAGTGGGAATTCGACGTTCTGTTATGAGGTTCGCCTGTGACTGCAGCTGTTAACCACTACATTCACCAGGCCATGGAATTTCCTGAGTAATATCGTCCATCAACACAGCCCTAGAATTATCGAGAGGAGATCTTCATTCAACTCTGCATTTATCTTCCGAGATCAACAGTTGCTTCAACACGCCTCTCTGATCTGTATCAAGTATGTGTAATTATACTTACTCATTTCTTCTCAGTGCTAAAATTAGGTATATTCAACTCCTTTACTTATTTTTAAATATACACTTATACACTCACTATCTATCATTTATTACAACTCATTTACTCATCTATTTAGTAAGGACATAAACAAAAGACGTATTTCATAACACCATACCTTAGCAACGTTAATTCTTTTTAGCTAAGTGATATGACAGGGATATTTTCGCCCCCACCCGTGTTAATACCAGATGATACACAGTTAGCGCCCACTGCGGATACACAATTAGGAGAGCACCAGGGGAACACACCCATCGTACAAAATTCACCACAAACTAAAGATAAAGAAACAAATACGTCAGTTCTAGATGATGAGCGGCAAACCCGCTCTGACGTAACGAGTGAGGACTTTGTCTCTGACTTGCATACCTATGAAAATATACTAAACAGGGTTCATCATTCAGGGAAAATCTATTAAAGAGCAAATTACGGAATAGTACTGTTCTTGTCTTAGAAGAATTATGTAAAGTAAAGGGATTGTCAGAAGAAAACGCATTATGTTAGATGAACGACGAAGGGCAAACTCAGGTATTCATAATTAATCTCATGAATGGGAAAGTACAGTTGAAAAAGGGGACTTGCATAGTAAATATTGAAAAATGTCCCGCCCCTGTGAAGGAAATAGTTGTAGCTGGAGTGACAAGTGCGATAAAATCTACGGATAGAGAAAGCATAAAAGAGAATTTAATTCACTCAGGTGAATTTGATGAAGAAAATGATTTGTTAACCCTGTTGGAAACACACAGGGACACCGTAGCATTACCCGGAGAACAATTAGGGTGAACTAATCTGATTAATAACAATATTAATGTGCACCCAGATACGCCACCAATTTCCATACCGGCCTACCGGATCCCACAATCTCAGCGTACACTCGCAAACCAGTATGTCGATGAAATGTTAAAACTTGGAATTATTGAGCCATCTGTCTCCCTGTGGAATGCCCCATTATTCTTCATGCCCAAACGAAATGGAGAAATGCGTGCGGTAGTAGATTACCGTAAACTAAACAATCACAGTCCCAGACCGATTTCCCATGCCATTGCTAAGCGACATCTTACAGAATATTGGACCAGAAAATAATGTATTTTCCACGATCGATCTGCTAAGTGGATATTATCAAATTCCTGTAGAACAGGAGTCACGTAAATACACTGCCTTTTCTACAAATAGAGGACACTATCAGTATAGAAGGATGCCCATGGGACTGAGGACAGCCCCGGGCACATTCCAGCGTCTTATGAATTACGTATTGTCCGGAATTTTAGGTCAAGGAATATTTGTTTATCATGACGATATTATAATCGCAACGAAATATATCACAGAACATCTCCAGAAATTAGACCTACTCATACAAAAGTTTGGTGATGCTGGTTTAAAAATTAAGCTTTCTAAATGTAAATTTTGCTTTAAGGAAATAAATTTCTTAGGCCGCAAATTAAATTCTAATGGTATTCACACCACTCATGACAAAATACAGGCAGTGAGAGATTTTCCTGAACCCACTACGACTGACGAAGTTAGACAATTTTTAGGTCTAGCTGGGTACTATAGGTCATTCGTACCACAGTTCTCTCATATAGCCTTTCCTCTATTCCAGCTACTCAAAAAAGATGCTATATTCCAATGGGAAGAAGAACAAAAGCAAGCATTTACCAAACTAAAAATTAATTTAAATGCACCTTGTTTGGCATATCCGGATTTCACAAAATCATTTATTATATATACAGATGCATCAGTTAAAGGATTAAGGGCTGTACTGATGCAGGAAGATAAAAGAGGACAGAATCAACCAACTGCATTTGCCAGCAGACAAATAAAAGGTGCAGAGAAAAATTATTGCACTACGGACTTAGAGGCACTTGCAGTGGTTCTTGCATTACAAAAGTTTCGAGATTTGGTATATGGTTACGAAATACATTTATTCACGGACCATAAACCGCTAGTGGGTATGTTTAAAGAAAAACTCCTCTCTGGGAGGAGAGCAAGATGGAAATGTACAATCGAAAACTACAATGTACATGTTCATTATATACAAGGTAAAATTAATATAGTAGCTGACGCATTATCTAGGAACCCGAACACAATTCAGGTCGCAACATTAGATCTCAAAGGAAATATCCCAAACCACGATGATATCGCAAAAGCACAAATACTTGATCCAATATGGTCTAAAGTTATATACAAGTTAGAAAATGGAGATGACATACAATTACCCAAACTACATGTACCACTCAAACAATTCACAATAATCAATAATACTTTATACAAGATCAACCCAGGACAACCAAAAAGCCAAAGAAATACTAACCAATTGGTAGTACCTAATGACATGATACCCCAAGTATTACGAACGATACACGATAGCCCACATACAGGACATCCTGGAAAAGATAGGACATTCAAACAAGCCCAGTTGTTATATTACTGGCCATCATTAAGAAAAGATATAAACAGTCATATAGACAGATGCGAATCATGTGCAAAACACAAAGGATACCCAATTTCACCTGCACCGATGGGTAATTACCCTGTACCACATCAACCATGGGACGTTGTCGCTGTTGATTTACTCAATATGCAATTATCATACAATAATAATCGATACCTATTCGTAGCAACGGATCATTTTTCCCGTTATGTAATTTTGGTCCCAATTAAAGATAAAACAGCAGAGACAGTAGCAAAGGCAATAATAGATAATGTAATATGTCGCTTTACTACCCCAAAGGTACTAATAAGTGATAATGGAGGAGAATTTAATTCTGATATCTTACAAGAAATATGTAAACAATACAATATCAAAAAGGTTAACGTTTTAGCCTATCATCCAGCATCTAATGGGTTAGTAGAGAGACAAAACAAAAAAGTATTAGATGTGCTACGACACATTCTCAATGAAAATTATGCAAGCTGGGATGATTGGAGTCCCAGAGTAGAAGCCTCAGTTAATGGATCTATAAATAAATCCATAGGTGACACACCACATTTCATTATACTTGGGACAGATAAAAAACTACCATATGAGCTCCTAGAAGGTGACAGCATGCCCATATACAATTACGATGATTACTCTAAACTCCGTTTACGTGAATTCCAGGACATACACAAAAGAGTAAAAAAAAAAATTGACGATGTCCAAGGAAGAAATGACGGAGGCATTTAATAAAAATGCAAGAGATTCACCTATCAGCTTAGGAGACATTGTCTATGGTATCATTCATACGAGAGACAATAAATTATCCCCAAAATTTGAGGGCCCGTACAGAGTATTTAAAATAAAAGCAAACACAGTTTTAATTAAGTCACTGTCAAGTGGCGAAGAGAAACGAGTTCATATTGACCATTTAAAACGAGTTTCAAGGTAACTATCTAATAATTATTCAGCCTTGGATACAACCGAACAAGCGAACGTAACTCATGGAACCAGTCAAGAAAACAACAATAATTACAAAAATAAATTAAGGTCATATACCAAACAATCAAACATAGGTGCAACTGTTCCAGTATAATCTACAGTACATCATTTACGAGATTTAAATATCGATTTAAACTCCTTCTATATATGAAATAACAATCAAGTTATTGTTCTACGTTAGTCAACCGTAAAGCACATCATCACTATCATCGACCACAGCATGATCATATTAGAAAATTAATAGATTTTTTTGTTGGTAGGTAACGATGAAGGGACTTATGCTATGGAATCTCCTCTACATAGCAAGAGGATATGCTCACTTAGACCCCGAACACATAGTACGGCAAGGATGCCTCATAGCTCCAACGGCCACGACGTCAATCGTAAACGATGTCATGAGTACTGAAATAAGTCCGGATTACTTATATGAATTATCTTCTTATCTAGAAAAAATCGCAAGACCCATGAGAACCCTGGACTTCATGATAGGAGGCTGTTTCACAAGCACATAACACAAAGGAAGTGGATGAAATAGTGAAGTTAGCGAAATGGAAAATAGAACAGGCTAAGTCAATTATGCTCATCATGATCCAAGATCTCCCATCTCATGGAACGGAGGTACTGAGCGACAAGAACAACATCACATGTACTCGCCAAATGCGCGGTTTGTTCGAACTGGGCGGTGCAGTTCTTGGGAACATCTTTGGATTGGCTACAGAAGAAGACCTTCAAGAAATAAACAACAAATTTAATAAAATAGATCAGGTACTAACATACCAAGATAAATTCATCACAGGACATAACTCAGCAATGAAGACAATCGTGAAAAATCTGAAAAAGGCGGAACACATAGCTCTCGAAAGTGTAGATAAAATAAATGACATGGACGGTAACATAACACTTTTCCAACATTTCTCCATCATCATGGAACACATTGACACAATTCTACTCCAATTAGACAACACTCGAGTTCGTTACAGGGCACTTATGCAAGGAATTTCGAATGCCTGTGATGGCAAGATCAAAATTGACTTACTTCCAGTTCATGAGCTACGTCAGATAATTAGTCAAGGCATACATAAACGTAAATTGAAGCCTTTGTTCCGAAGTAGGGAATTCATGCAATATTATCCATATTTAAAAGCAACACTAACACCAACATCAGTAGTAGTTCATGTATCATTCATAACTGACGACCTGTTCACAGTATACGAATTCACCCCTTCCCTTCTAAGAATAATAACACTGGTCATCATCAACATCAACACAGACACTGAACTCATCATGGTCTCCAAGAGACGGAACACTGTCACTTTCGCAAGTGAATCAACGATTGAACGAAAGTGCCACACATCCTTACATGCTGTTCACCTTTGTCCTGCGTACATTTTCACGCTTCAGCCTATTGATACAGTCCCTTGTGAAATGGCTATCATCAGAAATAACAATATTTATAATCACTGCAACTTCACTTTTGCTCCAGATAAGCTTGTGCACCATCAACGCATCGGACACTCAAAGTTTTTTTTTTTTTTTATTTCACTCATAACACATCAGTTTACGTCTGTCCAGATATACCATCATCTCATACTTCAGCCTCAGGATTATACATAGCACCAGACTACTGTGTGGTATTTACACCAACATGTCCACTTTATCCACCATCAATCACTACGCCATCCTCAATCATACACACAATCATTTCCACCCACTGCCTGATATGGACTTAAACATGAGCACAAGTATTAAGTTGACTTCACCTAAGTTTGAAACTATGCAACTGATCAATGAAACAATGAAGCCCTGGGAAGATCTGAGTTTGAGTATGTTCAACCCATATTATGTGTATAGTCCAGCACCGACTGTCTTTATAATCTTCTGTATTATATTTGAAGTAGTGCTGTTCGCAATGCACTGAATGCATGCAAGAATTGTTAATTTGGAGTCAGTATTTAGTGGGGGTAGAGTCAGCATCCAAGCTAACCCCCCTGTATGAAGTGTACATATTTTGTATATAGTATTAATTTTATTTTAAAAAGAAGAAGAATGACCCATGATATAAAAGTATACAAGTATCATTATCTCAATATGAAATATTAATAGCTCTTACCATAATCTTAACTTTGAACCATTTTTTGTTTTCATATATGCATTTTACTATTATACATACACATTTTACAAAATGTAATACAATAACCAATTTAACCATATTCAGTTATGTATACAACTTGTTTAAAATGTAATATTACTGGATCATTGTAATATTACCATGAATATTATACCTGTACAATACTATAATCAATATTATGTACTAAAAGTGAAGAAGAAGACTATTATGTATTAACAGATTAGCATATGTCAATGATGATTGCTGTCGGAGGACCGCCAGCTACGTGACCGAGCGATGTCAGGACTCCATATTATAAATACAAATCATAACAAAATGCATGATGGATAGATAGACAGATAGATAGACAGAGCACCAGAAAAGATGTGGGAACGGGAAATTAGCTTGCAACTCTTTAAGTAAAGGAATGTTGATCATGCACCGGAAGCAGTACATACACACAGACATACAGTGTTCTAGAAGCTTCCACGACAGTAGAGCACACGTGACACGACCCCTGTTACACCAGAATGTAGGATTCTGAGATCAGAAGAAGACAGGCCATAGAATCGACAGGTAATGGAGAGAGCGAATAAGAAGAGGGGTTCCAACTAGACTTACTTAGTATATTAAGTCTCTGTATAATACATACGCTGCTCAACTCAGACTTTCTCTGAAGATAATAAATCAAGATCAACTCCCTGTATTCATCTTTAACTCCTCCTGCTCTTCAGTTAACTCAAGACTCACCTATTACAAGAATTAAGAGTTACATAAATAAAATGTTGGCTACAAAGCTTTAACATAGTTTTCTGTACACCAGAAAACCATTTACTACGCTGGGTGGTAACCATAGTGGTTTAGTGGGTAATTATTGTGCTCCAGTCGGATTGAGCCGGTGAAGGTTTATATCCATGGGGTGGTTGGGGTTGAATGCTCATGTAATGTCACTCAAGGGTGAGTGAGGCTGGTCACTCTCATCTTAAATGTCGGGACCAACTGCCTAGCCCTGGGCTCCTACGTTCCTCATGAGACAATGTAGGATTGGATTATGGATATATATATATATATATATATATATATATATATATATATATATATATATATATATATATATATATATATATATATATATATAAGTAACAGAACAGAGGAAGGAAAAACAAATGAATAAAAAATGAAAATAACTCCATGCACCAGATTACTGGTGTCCTCTGTTCATAAAATATCTGTAACAGTTAGACTTGAACAGCAGTACGTTGAAGTTTGGAGGGAAACAACTCTTGGGAAGCGAGTTCCAGAGAGATGCAATTCAGGGAATGAAAGAATTCTGATAGGCAGAAGTTCTGCAGTATGGCTGAGTGACATTTCAGTCATGAGCGCTGCCAGCTCCCCGTGTAGCACGAGGGTGGGCATTGAGAGGTGGCACAATGGACGCAACTTCGTCTGAGCATTTGCTATAGAAATATCTGTAAAATAATGAAAAAAAGGCGACATTTCTTCTTACTTGTATGGGAGGTAGTTTATTATTAATAGCAGGGATATTAATAATTCTAACAGCTTTGTTTTGAATTTTGTCTACTTGTTTTAATGCAACCTCTCCACATCCACTCCCAAGGGTGAGCAGTATTCAAGCTGAGGGCGCACATGACTCTTATAAATTATAACTAACTGCTCGTCAATGAAGAAGTTACGGACTCTGTACAATAAGCCAAGTTTCTTTTAGGCGGTTTTAGCAAATGATCTGACATGAGAGGTCCAGTTGAGAGCATTGTTAAGCAAGACGCCGAAAATTTCAGTACTTTTGGAAATGGGAATAATTGTAGCAATGAAGGTAATACACGATTCTGGCAATACCTGTCTATTAGTAAATTGTATATATTAAGTTTTACTAGCATTAAATGAGAGAAGGTTATTTTGTCCCCATTCACTGATCGTGGATAAGTCTTGATTTAAAGAAATGGATGTACTGAGTTGAGAGTTAGAGATATCAGACTTTGTAAATGGATGTCTCAGTGTGAATGAACTATTTAGTGTTGAGTCATCTGCATATGAATGGATGGGATTGAACGTGACAGATAAGAGATCATTAATTTGAACGAGGAACAAGGTTGATGCTAGAACTTATCCCTGCAGCACGCCGGCGTTAATTGACTGGAAAGTGGAATATACATTATCTACTTTTACTCTTATTTTTCTGTTGCTGAGATATGAGGAAAGCAAAGGAACAAAAGAGTTTAGTCCATAGCAAGGGAGTTTGGACAACAGGGAACGGTGCCACACTCTGTTGAAAGCTTTAGAATATCCAGGGCTACTGCATGAGTTTCTCCATATAGGTCAAAGTTAAATCATATATATATATATATATATATATATATATATATATATATATATATATATATATAGATAGATAGATAGATAGATAGATAGATAGATAGATAGATAGATAGATATAGATAGATATAGATATATATAGATATAGATAGATAGATAGATAGATAGATAGATAGATAGATGGATAGATAGATATAGATAGATATATATATATATATATATATATATAGATATAGATAGATATATATATATATATATATATATATATAATTTGACTTGACCTCCACTCCATACCTGTTCCTCCTAACAGCAGTAGAATCAAATTCTTGTACTGATTTCCTATTACAACTCAATATTCAAGACTAATAGATGCCAGTTTCAGACCAATTTTGCGTTCGCAAAGCGAGAGGGGCTGTTATGCTTCAACGATGTGTGTGTGTTCTTACCTAATTGTTCTTACCTAATTGTATCTTTACAGGAATGAGTCAAGCTCGTACTGTCCCGTGTCTTAAACCATATTTATCGTACATATCCTTAAATTTGTGAATTGTTTTGGCACACACTATTTCATTCGGTAGTTCATTCCATTGATCAATTGCTCTGTTTGGGAAACTGAATTTCCTTACGTCTTTATCACCTCTCTTCTTATGCAGTTTTTTTGCAGTGTCCTCTTGGTGATGCTTCCCCATAGGTTAAGTAATCATTTATGTCTATTTTCTCCTTCCCTGATATGCATTTATATATCATTATCATGTCACCTCTTTTCCTTCTCTCCTGCAGTGTTGGTAGATTCTGTTTATTTAGTCTTTCTTCATAGCTTAGATCCGTTAAGCTTGGTACCCATCTGGTAGCGGCCCTTTGAACTTTTTCAATCTTGTCTATGTGTTTTTTTTAGATGAGGACTCCAGACTACTGATGCATACTCCAGGGTTGGTCTGATGAATGATGTTATTATCCTTCTTAGCATGTCTTCATTTATGAATGTGAATGCTATTCTCATATTTGCAAGCAGCGTATACATGTTCCGTACCTTCTCATTGATGTGGTCAGCCGGAGATAGTCTGTTATTGATAATCACACCTAGGTCCTTCTCTCTTTCTGATGTGTGTAGGGTTTTATTTCCTAACGTATAATCCCAATCAGGTCTTTTTCCACTTTTACCAAACTTGATTACATGACACTTATCCACATTGAATTCCATTTGCCATGTATTACTCCATTCATGAAGTTTATTTAATTCTTCTTGTAGCTCTTTACAAGAGTCTGTGTTAGTAATTCTCCTTTGTATTTTTGCATCATCTGCAAACATATTTAGATAGCTTTCATTTCGTTACTGTCTGTATCATTTATATACACTAAAAACATGACTGGTGCCAGCACTGAGCCCTGTGGTACTCCACTAGTCACTTCTTTCCATGATGAGTAATTTCCCCTTAGTACTGTTCTCATTTTTCTTTTAATGAGAAAATCTTGCATCCAACAAAACAGTTTGCCTTGAATTCCTCCTTGATGGTACAGTTTCCATAAAAGTCTTTGGTGTGGTACTGTGTCAAATGCTTTCTTAAAATCTAAATAGATACTGTCCACCCATCCTTCTCTTTCCTGTATTGTGTCTGTTACTCTGTCATAGTAGCTCAACAGATTAGTAACACATGATTTTCCTTTTCTGAAACCAAACTGTCTTTCTATTATCATATTGTGTTCTTCTAGATGATTTACCCTAACTTTTCTTATAAGGTTTTCTAATACCTTGCTTACAACACTGGTCAGTGAAACTGGTCGATAGTTGAGTGGATTTTGTCTATTCCCTTTCTTGAATAAGGGGACAATGTTTGCTTTCTTCCAAATATCAGGTAGTTTACCTTAACTCAAGAGTTTCTTGAAAATTAAAAATAATGGTTTACTTAACTCCTTTGCACATTCTCGTAGCACCCAACATGAAATTTCATTAGGACCATTTGCTTTCCCTCTGTCTAAGTTACTTAACTCCTCCTGTATTACTTTTTCTGCTATTTGTATATCTGGTAGTATGTGTGGGCATGAATGTTCCACATAGTCCCTCTCAAAATTTTTTTCTTCTGTAAAAACTGATTGGAAATTCTTATTTAGTGCTTCACAAATATCCTTCTCTTGTGTATAGGTGATTCCCTCGTCCGTAATGGATTGTATTTTATCTTTTACTTTGGTTTTGCTTCTGATGTAGCTGTAAAACAGCTTCGGTTGATCACTACTTTTATTTATGATATCCTTCTCAAACTGTTTTTGGGCTTCCCTCCTTATTCTTGTATAATCGTTTCTTGCCTGTTGATAATTATTATATGCCCTTTCACTATTGTGTCATCTGTATCTATTCCACAACAAATCTCTTCTTTCTTTTGATTTTTTACGTTCTGTATTGAATCATTTATTTATTTTCTTTTCTGCTTCTTTGTGCTGTGGGATGAACTTCTGGACTCCTATTTCATAAAATTCACAGAATTTTTTATATACAGCATTTAAATCTTGTCCTCTAAGCTCATTTTCCCAATCAATTTCTAAGAAGTACTTCTTTAGGTTATGATAATTTCCCTTTTTATAGTTTAGGCTCTTTTTGTAACTTTCATTGCTGTTAACTATGTCATATGCTATCCTGAAGTTGCAATTTAGTATTGCATGGTCGCTTTTGCCGAGTGGAGGGTGACATATTAAACTGGCAATATCATTTTCTTGCCTTAAATATGAGATCTAGCATTGAGGGTACATCTAGTCCTCTTTTTCTGGTTTCCCTCACATGTTGCGTTAGGAAAAACTCTTGCACGAGATCCAGGAGCTTTTGGTCCCAACAGCTTTCTTGGCTTATTATATCTAGAGTATTCCAATTTATATTTGTTTTAAAATCTCCAGTTAGTATAATTCCTTCCGATTTCTCTTCCATTTTATGTAGTAATGCTCTTAAACTCTGAATTGTACTCTCTGCCAGGTCCTCATATTCGTCTCTTTCTCATGTGTTTGATCTGGGTGGCATGTACAAATTGGCTACAATTACTTTCCCTTCAGATGTATTGATCTCTACTGCAATCAGTTCTACTTGTGAGGGTATATCTAGTTCTATTTCTTTGACTTTTAGATTTTTCTTAGTTAATATTATAATTCCTCCTCCTTTTTTTAAGTTCCTATCTCTTTTCCATATGTTATATTCCTCTAAGTTTAGTATGTCATTGGATATCCTTGGTGTTAGTTTTGTTTCAGTTAGGCATATAATATGTGGTTCATTTTCTCTGACATAATCATTCATCTCTAATAATTTAGATACCATTCCATCCACATTTGAGTACATCAACTTAATCATCTTGTTTATATACTTGTCATGACATGATTCCACTACCTTCCTTCTTTTTATTCCCTCCTGTTTATGTACCACTTTCGTACCTGCAATCCTATTACTTTGTATTCTTCTCCTCTTCTGATCTTCCCTCATTTTTTGTTTTTGCTTCCTCCCTCTTCTCTTTCAGTAATTCCAGTTCCTCTTGTGTTAGGCATCTTTTTATCCAAACATTTTTGAACTCCTCTTTTTCCATAAGATTCTTTGCATTTTTTAGTATCTCCTGTGTGTGTGTGTGTGTGTGTGTGTGTGTGTGTGTGTGTGTGTGTGTGTGTGTGTGTGTGTGTGTGTGTGTGTGTGTGAAAGTGTCTGTTTGTTTGTTTGTTTGTGTTTGTGTGTGTATATGGGTGTGTGTGTGTGTGTGTGTGTGTGTGTGTGTGTGTGTGTGTGTGTGTGTGTGTGTGTCTCCTCTCTCTCTCTCTCTCTCTCTCTCTCTCTGAGTGTGTGTGTGTGTGTGTGTGTGTGTGTGTGTGTGTGTGTGTGTGAAGTTGAAAGCCATGTTGTGTCTGGGTGGGTAGGTTAGTGAACGGATAGGTGGAGTGACTGGCCAGCGTGTGTGGGGTGAGTAGGCTGGATGGGAGAAAGGATCAGGAGGGTGTACTGGGTAGGTAGCTGTGGTGGGCGAAGTAGATTGAGTAGGCGAAATGAATGTGGTCGGCGAGCTGGATTGGTAGGTGGGCAGTGTAGGGTCGATGGATTTGTGGAATGGGTTAGGTGGGTGGTTGGGCGGGGTGCAGTGTGGGCTAGGCGTGTGGGTACAGTGACTGCGCTTTGTGAGTTGGTGGGTGGGGGTGATCTATGGCTTTCCAGAGGACAAGTAAGATGACTGGTTTACTACATATGGGTGAGTGAGTCTGGGTGGCGTGGTTGACCGGTGGTTGGGTGGGTGGGTGGATGGGGTAAAATGGTTCCACTGTGGAAACCAAGGCAGAAATTTGTTAAAAGGCACATAAAATGGTAGCACTGCCGACAAGTTTGTCCATAATATTGATCATGTGACCTTGGACTTATTTGTAATTATAATATTGAAGACATGATACTGTAAATAAATACTGACGGTGTGAAGGAGTCTTAACATCAAACGATATTCTTCTGGTTAATGTCAATCGATGTGTCATACATACCGTCGTCATACCCACACCAGCCAAAAGGCTAAAAACTCTTCGCAACGAAGGACTATACATCTATTTATTTTATTTGTTTTGAACAATACTGTTGAATAGCACATACGAATAAATGGATAAAAAGAAAGATTACTAGAGGGACATATACACTGAAACATTAGTACATAATTTTTTTTTTTTTTTTGAAAATTAACAGAGGAAAGAAAAACAAATGAATAAAAAACTAATCCATACACGAGAAAACAGGTGTCCTCCATTAATTTAAAATAATACGTTACACTACAAACACAGGCACTCGCTCCACGTCCACTCCCCTTGATGATCACCCTATCACGAGCGATTAGTTGCGCCTTGCGCTATTTCAAGGCAAGGCAACTACCCCGGGTAATGACGGGATCACCTATGTCACACTAAGACTCATCGTGCAAGTCCCTGGCAATCCCTTACTTAGACTGTTCAACCTGAGACTTTCTGGAGGCAGTCTCCCTGCAGAATGGACCCGTAGCACCATCATCCCCATCCCTAAGTCTAATTCCTCTGATTTCCATCCCACTCCCCTAACTTTCTGCCTGTGCTAAGTCCTCGAGAGAATTCTTTCAGCAAGGCTCCACGATTTTCTTCAGGACCAGCTCTCTCCACATCCCTCTGGTTTCCTCCCAGGCTCAAGCACACAACATCTCCTTGCAGAATTACTCACTCACCTCACACCCTCCTCTTGTACAGCCTTCCTTGACCTCAGTGCTGCATTCGACGTCGCAAACCGTGACGTCGTCCTTGACGATTTTGTCCACCTGGGTGTCTCTGGCCGCCTGTTCTGCTGACTGGAACGCTACTTATCCCATCGCCACTCTCGGGGTCTGTTTTGTGCGGTGGTCAGTGATTACCGACCCTTCAATCTTGGCACACCTCAGGGTGGGGTACTTAGCCCGTCTCTCTTCAATCTTCTCATGAACAGACTCCTCCGTCTCTTGGGTTCTATCCCTGGCTCCTCTCTGATCATAACAAATGTTGATGATATCGACATCCGCTCCTCTTCCTCCGTCATTCTTCAACATCTCCAAGTTAAGTTCAGCCAGGCAGCATCTCCTTGTTGATTATCAACACAGCCAAAACCAAATTGTTAACTCGAGCCCTCGCTGACAGGTTTGCTTGCACGACCATAACACTCCTCGGCTCTCATCTTGAGGTAGTACAGGATTATGTTTATCTCGGAATCCCTCTCTCTTCTCTCTTTAACCCCTCCCAGTATGTGTCTGCTGTCTGCACCCGCCTCCACCACAGACTTAAACACCTTAGCACACTCTCTTGTGACACGCATGGGGTTAGCATCCTCATCACTTGATCATTTTATCTATATATTTTCACTCTCTTCTTGATTATCATGCTATCCCTCTCTCTCTTGTCCCTCCAGCACAGCTCCAACCACTTGAAGTTGTACCAAATTGGGCAATGAGTCTCTTTCTTTGTTGCCCCATGTTTGCCAGAGTAGTCAACATGCTTCCTGAGCTCAGTCTGTCTCCCATTACCGATCGTATTCATATGCCTGGAGTCTGCTTTGCCACATAGTGTCTGACCACATATTTTCTGTCTCCTGTACCATCCTTTTCCTCCCGAATGGTTGATACTCTCTCAGATATCATTCACCTCGACCGGATCCGACACACTCACGTCCCAGGCTTGGCATCCTGGCTAAAAAGAATTCGTTCGGTACTCAACTGTCCTCTCCAGCATTCTAGCCGAGATCCTGCCAGTATCCATGCTGATCTTGTCACTCCCATCCCCACTGACCCTTTGCCTCCTATCTGGACACGTACAACTCCTGTTGTGCACTGCACACCTGCCACTGCATCTGACCGTTTACCAATCCTTTCACAGCTCTCCATCAATGAAACCCTTACCTCAATAACCTGCAACTACCCTTCCCATCCTATTCACATCTACACTACGGTTCTGTTCTCGCTAACAGCCGGGCGGGAGCTGCTTGCATTGCCTTTTTTTGACTCTGCTTCTCCCATCTTCTCCACCTCCCATGCCTTCCCAACTGGGCCAGCAGTAGGCCTACTCAGCGTGAACTATTTGCTATACACTCTTCCCTTGACTTCCTTCTCTCTCAGCATCTACCAGATCTCATCATCAGCGATTCCCAAGGTGCCCTTGCCCTAATTCGCATCCTCCCCCCCTTACTCCCCTCCCCTCTCTTCGCCTCCCTCTACTCCCACTTCCATTCAGGCTCATGTTCTTGGTCTCAGGGTTTCTTTTGTTTAGCTCCCAGCCCATGTTGGTCACACCCGCCACGACCAGGCAGGTCGCCTGGCCTGAGCTACCTATAACCTTCCCCTAGCTGCCATCAGCCTCCCTGTGACAACAACGATTGTCAGGAGAATCCTTCTTGAGGAGTTCAGGGAGGACCTAGCCTTGCGTACAAATTCTGAACGTCCCACTAGTGTCACCATTCAGCATTATGACAACTACTGTGGCATGCGACACACCTATGGCAAGCATCCCACTCTCACCTGCTGCTGTGATATGTCCGTCGCCCACATTCATCAGAGGAAGTCAACGGACGACCAGCTGCTAACAGGCCATGTAAACTCCGTCATAATCCCATGGATGAAGCATTATCCCATCACATTGTTAACTGCCCAGTTATTGCCCCCTTCAGACCCCCTGGATTATTGTTTTTTGCTCTGTGTACTTGCTTGATTACAAGTCTTCATGCACTCGAAGACATTCTCACCCTTCACCCCGACTTCCTTTCACTGTAATGGCCTGGCACTCAGAAAATAATGGAAGATTTTGGTATACATATCTGCAAGCCTGTGTGTGTGTGTGTGTGTGTGTGTGTGTGTGTGTGTGTGTGTGTGTGTGTGTGTGTGTGTGTGTGTGTGTGTGTGTGTTCTTACCTAATTGTATCTTTACAGGAATGAGTCAAGCTCGTACTGTCCCGTGTATTAAACCATTTTTATCGTACATATCCTTAAATTTATGAACAGTTTTGGCACATACTTTTTCATTCGGTAGTGCATTCCACTGATCAATTGCCCTATTTGGGAAACTGACTTTTCTTACGTCTTTGTCATCCCACTTTATATGCAGTTTTTTGCAGTGTCCACTTGCTGACCAAATACTCATAGATGTCTATTTTCTCCTTCCCTGAGATGCATTTATATAGCATAATCACGTCTCCTCTTTTCCTTCTCTCTTGCAGTGTTGGTAGGTTCAGTTTTTCTAGTCTTTCTTCATAGTTTAGATCCTTTAAGCTTGGTACCCATCTTGTAGCGGCCCTTTGTACTTTTCAATCTTATCTATGTGTTTTTGAGATAAGGATTCCAGATCACTGATGCATATTCCAGGGTTGGTCTGATGAATGACGTTATTATCTTTCTCAGCATGTCTTCATTTATATAGGCTATGTGAATTAGATTCTCATATTAGCAAGTAGTGTGTGCAAGTTCCGTATCTTCTCATTATGTGGTCAGCCGGAGACAGTCTGTTATTGAAAATCACTCCCAGGTTCTTCTCCTCTTTTGATATGTGTAGAATTGAACTTCCTAGCTTATAATCCCAATCTGGTCTTTTTCCACTCTTACCAAACTCGATTACATGGCATTTGCCCAAACTGCATTCCATTTCCATCTATTGATTCATTCATGAAGCTTATTTAATTCTTCTTGTAACTCTCTGCAAGAGACTGTGTTTGTAATTCTCCTTTGCATTTTTGCATCACCAGCATACATATTTAGATAGCTTCCATTTCCAATGTTTCTGTCTATATCATTTATATATTTACGATAAACATAACTGGTGCCAGCACTGAGCCCTGTGGAACTCTGCTTGTCACTTCTCTTCATGATTAGTAATTACCCCTCAGCACTGTTCTCACTTCCCTTTTCCTGAGAAAATCCTGCATCCAGCAGAACCTTGGATTCCTTCTTGATGGTACAGTTTCCATAAAAATCTTTGGTGTAGTAATCTGTCAAATGCTTTCTTAAAATCTAAATACAGACTGTCCACCCATCTCTCTCCTTTCTGTAGTGTATCTGCAACTCTATCATAATACCTTAATAGATTTGTAACACATGATTTTCCTTTTGTAAAACCGAACTGTCTTCATGTTATATTGTATTTTTCCAGATGGTTTACCCAAATTTTTCTTATTAGCTTTTCTAGTACCTTGCTTAAAACACTGGTCAGAGATACTGGTCTGTCTCTGAGTGGATTCTATCTATTTCCTTTCTTGAATAGGGGAACAATGTTTGCTTTCTTCCATATATCATGTAGTTTAAGGTTTCCTTGAATACTAAATAAATTTGCCAGCTTAACTCTGCACATTCATGTAGCGCCCAATCTGAAATTTCGTCAGAGCCATTTGCTTTTCTTTTGTCTAATTTACTCAACTCTTCCTGTACCCATTGTTCCGATACTCATATATCTGGTAATATGTGTGGGCATGCATACTCCTTATCATCTCTCTCAAAATTGCTTTCTTCTGCAAAAACTGATTGGACTTTTTTGTTTAAGAACTTCGCATATATCCTTTTCCTGGATATAGGTTATTCCCTCATCCATGATGGACTGTATTTTATCTTTAACTTTGATTTTGCTTCGGACGTAGCTGTGCGAAAAAGCTTCAGATGATCACTACTTTTATTTATAATGTCTTCCTCAAACTGCCTTTGAGCTTCTCTCCTTATCCTTGTATAATCATTTTTTGCCTGTTTATAGTTGTTATATGCCCTCTTCCTATTGTGTCTTCTGTATCTATTCCACAACAAGTCTCTCTTCTCTTTTCATTTTTTACATTCTGTGTTAAACCACTTTTTTATCCTTTTTTTTTTTTTCTGTTTCTTTGTGCTGAGAGATACCATTTTGGACTCCTGTTTCATAAAATTCACAGAATGTTCTATATATAACATTTATATCTTGTCCTCTAAGCTCCTTTTCACAATATATTTCTGCGAAGTACTTCTTTCGGTAATGACAGTTGCCTTTTCTGTCGTTTAGGCTCTTTTGTGTAACTTTCATTACTGCTAACTATATCACGCAATCCTGAAGTTGAAATTTAATACTATGTGGTCGCTTTTGCTGACTGGAGGGTGATACATTATGCTGTCGATATCATTATCATGCCTGGTAAATATAAAATCTAGTAATGATGGATCAACAAGTCCTCTTTTTCCTGTGTTTTCCTTTACATGTTGTGCTAAGAAAAACTCCTGTATAAGATCTAGGAGCTTTTGATCCCAATAGCTTACATATCTTCTTACATTTTGAATGTTCCAATTTACATTTGTATTAAAATCTCCAGTTAATATAATTCTTTCATATTCTCTTCCATTCTTTGCAGTAGGGCTCTTAAACTCTGATATGTACTTTCTGCCAGGTCTTCATATTCGCCTCTTTCTCAGGTGATTACGTTGGGTGTCATGTATGAATTTGCCACTAGTATTTTCGCTTCACATGTGTCAGTCTCTAATGCATTCAGTTCTGCTTGTGACAGTATATCTAGCTGTATCGCTTTGACTCGTAGATTTTTGTCTGTTAATACCAGAACTACTCCTCCTTTTTTCAAATTTCTATCTCTTCTCCATACTGTATATGGTAATCCTCAAAGCTCAGGGTGTCGTTTGATGTCCTTGGGATTAATTTTGTTTCAGTTAAATAAATAATATGAGGTTCCATTTCTTTGGTATAGTCTTTTATCTCAAATAATTTGCATATCATTCCGTCTACATTTGAGTACATCAACTTACTGATGTTAACTTATTTGACAAGTGAGTCTACTTCCCTCCTTTTTCTTAATCCCTGTTGTTTATGTACCATTTTCTTACATGTAATCCCACTACTTTGTTTTAAAAATATTGCTCTTCTCTTCTGATCTTTCCTCATGTTTTTGTTTTTCCATCTTCCCTCTTTTATTTTATATAGTAATCCCCATTCCTCTTGAGTTAGGAATCTTTTTATCCATAATCTGTACTTCATCTTTGCAATTTCTCATCATTTCATTCACCTGGGTTATCTTCTTTTCAGTATCATTGCTTTGGTCTATCAGACTGCTTGCTTGCCGAAATGGCCTAATTGTCTCTATATCATTTCTGAACTCCTCCATAATACCCTCATGGTTGACAACTGTACTCGCTGTTTCACTAGTCTTCTTTCTATGTGAAACTACCTCAACTGACAGCTCATATACTGTTGTGTCTTTTTTGTTAATTCCTTTACCAATTTTTCATTTTCTTCCTACTGCATGCGTAGTTCCTTCATTATTTCATCTATTTCCATTTGATGAGTGTTCTCAAGTTTATTCACTTTCTCTACTAATTTATTATGTTTCCATTTCAATCAGTTCTGGGTAAAAATCAACCTCCTGTTTCCTACCTTTATCCCTTCTCTTAACTGCTTCCATTTTCATTTTACTAAAGATAGTACTCATCTCGCAGAAAGATAATTCTTATTTAGAAATATAAATTTAACAAATTTGCATTTTCCTGCTATCCGCTAGGTGATAATGACGTCACCCAGTTGATGCTTCAGAGGATTCCTCTGAATGCACTGACTTGGATGTATTCTGTTATTTGGACAATTTTTTTGCTTACACTTTCTCTACTACATTAGGACACGACTTTATTTAGGCTAGTACAGAGCTTGGATCATATAAAGGGTAGTTGCCAGTGTTATCGGAGCGACTCGACGCGCGTCCTCTTTCTCTTGCCGCTGTCGTATGTTTGTGTATGAGTGTGTGTGTGTGTGTGTGTGTGTGTGTGTGTGTGTGTGTGTGTGTGTGTGTGTGTGTGTGTTATTCACACACGTACACATCAGGTGCATGTGCATGTAATATTTTTGTGCTGGTTTTCGAATCAAGAGATAATTTTACAATGCATATTGTTTTTATCTGTCTACCTGTGTATGTGACTATGTATATGTATCTAGAGTATATATATATATATATATATATATATATATATATATATATATATATATATATATATATATATATGTGTGTGTGTGTGTGTGTGTGTGTGTGTGTGTGTGTGTGTGTGTCCAGTGTTCTATTCAAGACCAGGCACCTCGAGAATAAGACCAAGACCAGACCCTCCGAGACCAAGACCAAGACCAGACCCTCTGAGACCAAGACCAGACCCTCCGAGACCAAGACCAAGACCAAGAGGTCGAGGAGATTCTGGGAAGACGACTACTAAGAAGAAAGAAAGACAGAAGAGGGCAGTGGGGATAATTCCCGGGGCCAAAACTCAAGAGTATGGAGGGACCAGGGCCCACACCAGAACTGTGACAATTTTGCTTCTTTTTCTGGCCCGTGTCAAACGTCTACCAGGCACCACAGGGCGCGGTCATAGCTCTCTACGGCCATGCACACCAATGTTACAGCTTTGAAGGTTTTTTTAAGCTTTTAATCTTTTTAAAGTACGGTTTTGAAGTTATAATGTACGATTTTGCATATTTTGTCGGTGCCATCGTACTCATTGATAGCTGTATATTCCTCATGCGAAAGCTGGTTTTCGGAAGACTTATTTTCTCACTTCTCTACGAGCTTTACCCATGCCCAAACGTTCCATACACAACATATTCATCTCTCTTGTCTCGTGAACAGTCGAGCGGGACTACCTGTTTTTCAGGATAACTACACAAGAGACCGAAGGGGTTTCGGGATACAGAGGTGGGAAGCAAAAAATTATCATGAATATAAACTATATATTTTACTTCCCTAAGTGCCCCAAATACTTCTTACGGTCGTACCCACTGTTTGTTTAAGAGAACAGATTTCACTAACTTTCCTTCTTGAAAAGGGCCCTCATTCGAGTCTGCTCAATGCCCTTTTTGCTACACACACACACACACACACACACACACACACACACACACACACACACACACACACACATACTATGTGTGTGTGTGTGTGTGTGTGTGTGTGTGTGTGTGTGTGTGTGTGTCTCTCTCTCTCTCTCTCTCTCTCTCTCTCTCTCTCTCTCTCTCTCTCTCTCTCTTTCTCTCTATGTAAGTATCTATCTATCTATCTATAATATATATATATATATATATATATATATATATATATATATATATATAGATATATATGGAGCCTCTATGGTACAGTGATAAAGTGTGCGTTTTCGTACACTGAAGAACGAAGGTTCGTGCCCCCCCCAGGGTAAAAAAAAAAAAAACTTTAGGAGCGTTCTTCTGGCCACGTACTGCATTGGCGGACACAAGGGGTGCTTTGGTTGAACCAGTGTCGCATACTATAGAGTATGCTTGCACCCAGTCGGCTTGTGCTGGTCGATTGCACTTGGTTCACAGACTACATACACATCCAAAGCCATTCCAACACAACAATTACACTTACAAGCACTTCTCACCCTACATTCAATCTCTACTAGACAGCCTAAGCCACTTGGTAGAGATATATTGGCTGTATCGTCCCTACTTCGGTAGGGATAGGCCGGTCTTGCAGTGGACACTCAAACGGAAAGTTATTTGGTAAGGACTTTTGGATCATTGTTCTTGCACTATTGTTTTCAGACCACTTTGGGGAATCCGATCTTTTAATGAATTGTTGATTGGGTATGAACAATTCCATACCAGCTCGTATTAAGTCACTGATGTGGGACTGGACAGAATTGATGTCAGTGGAGAAGAATGACTGCCGTGGAATATCAGCAATATAATTTCCAAATTCATCCCAGTCTTCCCTTTCAAAATGCTGCAAACCAGTAAAAGACCTTTGTCGGCAAGGTACGAGCGAGGCCATTTACATCCGAAAGCATTGAAATGTCGCCTTCCACACTGAGGATGCCCAGAGTATATTGATGGCTCTCTACCTACCAAGGTTCATGCCTTGATGACAAGCTGTCTTGCCTGTGGTCCTATTTTGAAGATTTTCTACATGCTGCACTTGGCGTGTGTCACGTGCCACGTGCACCACCGGGGTGTGATGAAGCCTGTCAAAAACAAATCTTAACGAATAGGGCTATCACATGGTGCAAACCACGCAGTGATCAGCCTTGTGGTTGCTGAGATATACGCTTCTCAAAAGCGTTATGGTCGGGCCGGGTCGGGCTGGACAGGGTTGGGCCGCTCATATGTGAGAAATTGCCAGTACTTGACAAGAGACTAGCGAGGGCTTCACCCTCGCTCTTAATAATCGTTACAGGCACTGAGACACAAAAACCATTAATAACATCATCCTGACTTCCTTTACACGATTTTTCTCGTTGTGGAAAAGCTCCTACAACATGAAATTTAACTTCCTTGCCCCCTTTTTGGATATTACATGATTTTAAGCGATTATTTTTCTCATAATTCAACTGTGAGTTCTAAATAAATTGTTCAATGCACCAAAATTCGCCTCAGTAATATTCAGCATCACAGCCTGGTCGCTGCACAAATTTGAACCAATGAACAAGAGCCCCAACTCTCCACCCACTGCCCCCCCCCCCTCACATTTCCCCAGCACACTCACGCTCCTCCCACATGCTAAGTACGCCTTTTCTCTAAGCAAAGATTAGGCTCCTTATCTAGACTGACAAATTTTCCAAGTCTGGGGACTGTAGTCTTAGACTGTACGGCTTGGTCCCGCACATCGACAATTTCTGCATCCACTGGATCTATGAATACAGGGGTGAAGAGTTTATTCTCACCTTTCCAGCAGGAGCTTATGATATTAAAGCTATTAATGACACACCACAAAAGCAGCTCTCACTCAGTGGTCATGATGATGCATTTGACATCGTAGTGAATACCCTCAAATGTGTGATCCACATTAATAAATTCCAGGTCAAAATATTCTTTAATCGCCCCCACTCATTGCTAAACCTTCTTGGGTTTGGATAGTTGTCAACAGCTTTGGTGAACATGAGTACGAGAACTTGTTGGACATCTTACCCATAAACTCCGTTCTCATTAACTGTGATATCAGTGAGGGATCCCATGTGAATGTGTCGCTGTATCTTGTGCTCTACACCTTATTCCCTGATGTCCTTCCTGGCCATTAAAGGAAAGAAAAATCAATCTCCACGATTACCTACCTATTGCCCTTCATGTAATTAACTCCATTCACGTATGGTTAACGGATTACAATCACAAATTTCTCAGTCATTTAGGTGAAAATATAAACTTTCGACTACATCTGAAGTAAAAATATTTGCCTTCAATAAATGGAGTATCTCAACTGGCATCATGGTTTGGAAGTATATGACTCAGTCCAAAGACTGGAGTACCAAGAATATACGGGGGCTGATATGAATAAATCAGGCGACATTCACATCGTTATCCAAAACTAGAATCAAATTCTCCTATCAGAAGAAGCTGATGGAACGCAGTTTGATTTAAACGATGGTGCAATATCCCACACCAATAGTGGCCTTATGTATCTATTCGACTGTATCGAGTACAAATTAGGAAACGAAACTATTGACGGCTATTCCTGTCCTGGACACATATCCATAAAAAAAGTCACTCATAACCTGTCAATAGGAGTATGCTTTATGTGGCACACTGACATGAACGAGGGTTTGACAGATTATGAAAACAAAGGGATTTCAGAGCAATAAAACTAATAGATAAAGCATGCCTATCCCAGTATGGGGAATTTCAGTTGAGCAATTCTCCTTACTCACTTATCTGGATTCTGTAAAAACTTATAAGGTTCTGTATGGAGTCAACCACCAGTTAACGCTACAAAGGGAGAAGAGCCATCACGATGTCATGGTCAAATTTGGCGTTCAGGATGGTAACACAGATAAAGTTCTTAACGGAAAAATCACTCCATCGAAAATGAGTTGGCAATTTCCAGAAGTACAGATGGTCAAATTCATCATTAATGAAACTCTAATAGATGTTATTTTCATCAACAGACAGTGCAAAAGAATTGAGGTCAGTGCTGGAAAAACACAGATTGACTGGAGATTAAATACAACAGTTGTAGGGGAAAAAAATGAGATTTCTTTTTTTCATGCGAAGAAGGAACCAAAGGCTGTGAGCCTGCAATTGTTGTTCCTTCCAAGAGAAAAACAAAATACAAGAGAGAGCCAAATTCAAGATCCGATCATTTCGAGATGCCTGGACACACTGCGTTTGAAAGACTGGAGATCATAGGATGCAGGAAACACAGACAGAGGGAGACAGTTCCAGATTTGACTTGTTGCATAAATGAAGGACTGGGAGTAACGATCAACTTTTGCATTAAAAAGTTGGACAGAAAAGGGATGAGAGTTTGCTGCTAGACGGGTGCTACGCGCCCGTCGTAGTGGTGGAGGAATGCATGCAGGCAGTTCAGAAGAGCAGTGGCCATTGATGTAACGACAGAAAAGAGATAAAGATGCAACAGTGCGACAAAGAGAGAGAGGTTGAAGGGAGTCAGTAAGAGGAGGAGAGTTAATGAGACGAAAAGCCCCTGACTCCACTCCATTGAGAAGAGCTGTATGTGGAGAGCCTCCCCACACATGAGAGTTGTACTCCACACAAGGGCAGATAAAACCCCTGTATAGAGTCAACAATTGTGCTGGGGTAAAGAAGGAACGGAGTCGGTTTACCACACCTAATCTCTTGGAAGCAGATTTTACAAGAGATATAATATGATCTTTCCAAGATAAGTCCCGAGTAAATGAAACCCCAAGCATGTTCAAGGATGATGCAGGATTAAGCTGAATATTATTAAACATTAGTGGGTATACCTGTGGAAGATTTTGTCTGGTTGATAGGTGTAAAAACTGAGTCTTTGATGCATTAAAAACAACCAGATTATTTTTACCCTGGTCAGAGATACAAGCCAAGTCAGACATTAGGTGTGCCATTGCCTCATCCCTTGCTTGCTGAAGTAACTGCTGAAATGGGCGTTGAGGGAACCGAATGGAAAGATGAAGGGTGGAGTCATCAGCGTACAAGTGGATAGGGCCAGATGTACAGCGTAGAAGGTCATTGATGAATAAAAGGAAGAGAGTTGGTGATAGGACAGAGCCCTGAGGAACACCACTGTTTATAGATCTAGGAGAAGAATGATGGCCGTCTACAACAGCGGCTATTGAACGACCAGAAAGGAAGCTAGAGATGAAGGCACAGATAGGATAGAAACCGGAAGAGGGCAGTTTGGAAATTAAAGATTTATGACAGACTCGACCGAAAGCCTTTGAGATGTCAAATGCAATGGCAAAGCTTTCACCAAAATCCCGAAAGGAGGATGACCAGGAGTATGAAATGAAGGTGAGAAGATCGCCAGTGAAGCGATCCTGACGGAACCCCTACTGACAATCAGAAAGAAGGTTGTGATAGGAAAGATGCTTTAAAATTTTTCTATTACGAATTGAGTCGAAAACTTTTGAGATACAGGATGTTAAAGCAATTGGACGATAGTTGGAGGGTTGGGAATGGTCACCCTTCTTTAGGACTGGCTGAATGAAAGCAAACTTCCAGCAAGAAGGAAAGGTACAAGTTGACAGACAAAGGTGAAAGAGTTTGCCTAGGCAGGGTGCAAGCACAGAAGCACAGTTCTTGAGAACAACAGGAGGGACTCCATCAGGCCCATATGCCTTATTAGTATTGAGGCCTGTGATGGCAGAAAATACATCAACTGAAGAAATTTTAATGTCAGCCATGAGGAAGTCAGAGGGAGGAAGTGATGGAGGAACAGCACCGGAACCGTCTAAGGTGGAACTGGAGGAGAAAGTCTGAGCAAAGAGATCTGCTTTATCAGTAGAAAAAATAGCTACAGAGCCATCAGAGTAGAAAAGGGGAGGGAAGGATGATGAGGTAAAGTTGTTAGAAAGGTTTTTGGCAAGGTGCCAGAAGGAGCAGGAAGAACTCGTGTTGTTGGAGAGTTGAGATAATTCAGTATGGATGAAATTATTCTTAGCAGAGCAAAGAACAGACTTAGCACGATTCTGGGCAGAAACGTATAAAAGATGCGATTCAGGGGTGGGTTGGCTCCGGTACCTTTTATTGGCCCTCTTCTTGTTGCGGACAGCATTACAGCAAGTGTGATTAAACTTTGGCTTTTTCTTCCATTAGTCAAAGGATATGAGAAAGGAATGTATGCTTCCATGCCCGCGAGAATAACCTCCGTTATGCACAAGGCACATTCAGATGGCTCCCGGCCATGGAAGCAATAATCATTCCAGGGAAAGTCAAAAAAGTACTGCCTGAGGGCCCCCCAATCAGCAGCTCCAAAGTGCCACAGATGACGTTTCTTTGGAGGGTCCACAGGCCATACTGGAGCGATAGGACAGGTTAAGGTGATAAGGTTATGATCGGAGGATCCCAATGGAGAGAAAAGATTAACAGTGTAAGCAGAAGGATTGGTTGTAAGGAAGAGGTCAAGTATGTTGGAGCTCTCTCCAAGGCGGTCAGGGATACGGGTAGGGTGCAGTACAAGTTGCTCTAGGTCATTAAGGATAGAAAAGATGTAGGCTTGTTCACCAGGTGGATCAGAGAAAGGAGAGGAGAGCCAAAGGTGGTGGTGAACATTGAAATCTCCTAGAATGGAGATTTCAGAGAAAGGAGAAATGGATAGAATGTGTTCCATCATAGAGGTAAGATAGTCAAAGATATGTCATCCTAGGATTTCAATCGAGTAACATGCAAAATGCAGTTACATTCATTTACTGTAGCATTAACTATGCCAATTTTTACTTAATAGTGAGAGGTACCCTGAAATGGATCTAGACCTGATTTCGAGCAATATATTCACTAGAACATATTAAATGCTAATCAGTTACTATAACCATGTTATCCACAAAGTGGGCTGCTCCATCTCAGTGACTGAATATAACAAACTGTATCCACATTTATTCTTTGATGATATTAGGCAGTCAGAGAAGCTTAATCCCTACAGCTCAGATGACCCCCATCTTTTTGTTTCGTTTTTGAAGGCTCCAACATGCCTGTATGCGTTGGTTTTGGTCGCCTAATGGTGGTTGTCCATGCTGCACGATCTCTTGCAGCATCGCTGTGTAGTCCCTTAACCCTGGGGTCGCAATCAGTAACCTTGTCCCAGGTCTTTTTCGGTATACCTCTCACTACAATACCCCCAACATTAACACTTCTTACTTTCTGCACCTAATTATCATCCCCATCCTCCCCACAATTGTTGTTCCTTCCAAGAGAAAAACAAAATACAAGAGAGAGCCAAATTCAAGATCCGATCATTTCGAGATGCCTGGACACTCTGCGTTTGAAAGACTGGAGATCATAGGATGCAGGAAACACAGACAGAGGGAGACAGTTCCAGAGTTGACTTGTTGCATAAATGAAGGACTGGGAGTAACGATCAACTCTTGCATTAGAAAGTTGGACAGAAAAGAGATGAGAGTTTGCTGCTAGACGGGTGCTACGTGCCCGTCGTAGAGGTGGAGGAATGCATGCAGGCAGTTCAGAAGAGCAGTGGCCATTGATGTAACGACAGAAAAGAGATAAAGATGCAACAGTGCGACAAAGAGAGAGAGGTTGAAGGGAGTCAGTAAGAGGAGGAGAGTTAATGAGACGAAAAGCCCCTGACTCCACTCCATTGAGAAGAGCTGTATGTGGAGAGCCTCCCCACACATGAGAGTTGTACTCCACACAGGGACGGATAAAACCCCTGTATAGAGTCAACAATTGTGCTGGGGTAAAGAAGGAACGGAGTCGGTTTAGCACACCTAATCTCTTGGAAGCAGATTTTACAAGAGATGTAATATGATCTTTCCAAAATAAGTCCCGAGTAAATGAAACCCCAAGCATGTTCAAGGATGATGCAGGATTAAGTTGAATATTATTAAACATTAGTGGGTATACCTGTGGAAGATTTTGTCTGGTTGATAGGTGTAAAAACTGAGTCTTTGATGCATTAAAAACAACCAGATTATTTTTACCCTGGTCAGAGATACAAGCCAAGTCAGACATTAGGTGTGCCATTGCCTCATCCCTTGTTTGCTGAAGTAACTGCTGAAATGGGCGTTGAAGGAACCGAATGGAAAGATGAAGGGTGGAGTCATCAGCGTAAGAGTGGATAGGGCAAGATGCACAGCATAGAAGGTCATTGATGAATAATAGGAAGAGAGTTGGTGATAGGACAGAGCCCTGAGGAACACCACTGTTTATAGATCTAGAAGAATGATGGCCGTCTACAACAGCGGCTATTGAACGACCAGAAAGGAAGCTAGAGATGAAGGCACAGATAGGATAGAAACCGGAAGAGGGCAGTTTGGAAATTAAAGATTTATGACAGACTCGACCAAAAGCCTTTGAGATGTCAAATGCAATGGCAAAGCTTTCACCAAAATCCCGAAAGGAGGATGACCAGGGGTATGAAATGTAGGTGAGAAGATCGCCAGTGAAGCGATCCTGACGGAACCCCTACTGACAATCAGAAAGAAGGTTGTGATAGGAAAGATGCTTTAAAATTTTTCTATTACGAATTGAGTCGAAAGCTTTTGAGATACAGGATGTTAAAGCAATTGGACGATAGTTGGAGGGTTGGGAATGGTCTCCCTTCTTTAGGACTGGCTGAATGAAAGCAAACTTCCAGCAAGAAGGAAAGGTACAAGTTGATAGACAAAGGTGAAAGAGTTTGCCTAGGCGGGGTGTAAGCACAGAAGCACAGTTCTTGAGAACAACAGGAGGGACTCCATCAGGCCCATATGCCTTATTAGTATTGAGGCCTGTGATGGCAGAAAATACATCAACTGAAGAAATTTTAATGTCAGCCATGAGGAAGTCAGAGGGAGGAAGTGATGGAGGAACAGCACCGGAACCATCTAAGATGGAACTGGAGGAGAAAGAGTGAGCAAAGAGATCTGCTTTATCAGTAGAAAAAATAGCTACAGAGCCATCAGAGTAGAAAAGGGGAGGGAAGGATGATGAGGTAAAGTTGTTAGGAAGGTTTTTGGCAAGGTGCCAGAAGGAGCAGGAAGAACTCGTGTTGTTGGAGAGTTGAGATAATTCAGTATGGATGAAGTTATTCTTAGCAGAGCAAAGAACAGACTTAGCACGATTCTGGGCAGAAACGTATAAAAGATGCGATTCAGGGGTGGGTTGGCTCCGGTACCTTTTATAGGCCCTCTTCTTTTTGCGGACAGCATTACAGCAAGTGTGATTAAACTTTGGCTTTTTCTTCCATTAGTCAAAGGATATGAGAAAGGAATGTATGCTTCCATACCCGCGAGAATAACCTCCGTAATGCACAAGGCACATTCAGATGGCTCCCGGCCATGGAAGCAATAATCATTCCAGGGAAAGTCAAAGAAGTACTGCCTGAGGGTCCCCCAATCTGCAGCTCCAAAGTGCCACAGACGATGTTTCTTTGGAGGGTCCACAGGCCATACTGGAGCGATTGGACAGGTTAAGGTGATAAGGTTGTGATCGGAGGATCCCAATGGAGAGAAAAGATTAACAGTGTAAGCAGAAGGATTGGTTGTAAGGAAGAGGTCAAGTATGTTGGAGCTCTCTCCAAGGCGGTCAGGGATACGGGTAGGGTGCTGTACAAGTTGCTCTAGGTCATTAAGGATAGAAAAGATGTAGGCTTGTTCACCAGGTGGATCAGAGAAAGGAGAGGAGAGCCAAAGGTGGTGGTGAACATTGAAATCTCCTAGAATGGGGATTTCAGAGAAAGGAGAAATGGATAGAATGTGTTCCATCGTAGAAGTAAGATAGTCAAAGATATGTCATCCTAGGATTTCAATCGAATAAGAAGGACGATCACATGCAAAATGCAGTTACATTCATTTACTGTAGCATCAACTATGCCAATTTTTACCTAAATAGTGAGAGGTACCCTGAAATGGATCTAGACCTGATTTTGAGCAATATATTCACTAGAACATATTAAATGCTAATCAGTTACTATAACCATGTTATCCACAAAGTGGGCTGCTCCATCTCAGTGACTGAATATAACAAACTGTATCCACTTTTATTCTTTGATGATATTAGGCAGTCAGAGAAGCTTAATCCCTACAGCTCAGATGACCCCCATCTTTTTGTTTCGTTTTTGAAGGCTCCAACATGCCTGTATGCGTTGGTTTTGGTCACCTAATGGTGGTTGTCCATGCTGCACGATCTCTGGCAGTTTCGCTGTGTAGTCCCTTAACCCTGGGGTCACAATCAGTAACCTCGTCCCAGGTCTCTTTCGGTATACCTCTCACTACAATACCCCCAACATTAACACTTCTTACTTTCTGCACCTAATTATCATCCTCATCCTCTCCACATGCCCAAACCAACTCAATCTACCTCTCCTCATCACAACACCAATATACTGCAGTCCCATCCTACCTCTCAACTCTTCCATCGTAAACCTATCCCTCTCAGTCCTTGTACTCAAGGATGCACTGGACATCCACCTGTATGTCTGAGCCTGCGAATATCCTCCTCCTTTACTGCCCAAGTCTCACTATCATACAGCATTACACTCCTAACACATGTTGCATACAAAGATCACTTAGAAACGGAGAGAAAACCCTCTCAATGTCAGGAGAAATAACAACTCCCTGAACTTCTTCCAACCACTCCTCACTCTAGCCACAGAGGTAGCTCCTGCCCCACTTCCAGCACATAACATGGCCAATATTGAGGTAACAAAAGTGCAAAATGGAAAACTTTGTTTTTCGCTGAAATATGGTTTAGCATTTTCATATAACCTGGTCTATTTTATTCATTTGTCATTATTACATAAAACATGAGCTGGTCTTGAGCCAAGGTCTTATAGTTTTTTTATTATGAATATTTTTTGATGATTTTCTCTTCACCGGAAATGGGATAAAAAATCATGATGGGGGAAGAAAAAATTACCTTTATTTTGCTCAAAAAAGAGGTTTTACAATGAACGCCAGTACATTTTTATCATGAAAATGATTGATATTTCATATTTGTGCATTGCCAAATTAAATCAAAACATGTATTCTTCATTAATACACAAACTGCCAGTTAATTTCTTTCCTTGCAAAAGAAAGAAGTTAATCAGTGAACGCCCGTACATTGTTATCCTGAAAATGATTGATATTTCATATTTGTGCATCACCAAATTAAATTAAATCATGTATTCTTCATTGTTACATGAATTACATGTTCATAATTAGTTTCCTTACAAAATAAAGAAGTTTAACAAATGTTTTTTTCTTTCATGCAAATAAATCAAAACTCCTTCAATAGAATTATGAGATAATTATGAATTTACCTTCAAATTCTTTTCAATAATCTTCAGACAAGCATATGCCATTTCACCTGGGAATCTAAAAATGTTTTTCATTATCATGGGTACTTCTGGTCCATAGAATATGTATTCTGTGTCCACAGTGTCAATATCTTTCTTCTTGTTCCGCTCAATCCATGTCCACCCCTTTGGGTCACTCGAATTTTTTTTTTTTTTCTGAAGGCAATCAATTTCTACTTTGGTTACTGGACCATCGTCATCATCAGCAAAAGTTTTAACTATCTTTCACCAGAAGTAAATCATACGTGGCTCAGTATAATATACTGTGTAGTACATTCCAACTGAGTCATTTGTTATTACAGGAGTGTCTGATGGAACTGAGTTTTGTGCCTGTACTTCATCTCCACATTCCATTTCACTTTCATCTTTGTTCACAGTAAAACTGACATTATCAGCAGAATCACTTTCCATTTCTTCCATCTCTTCTTCAGTTGTGTTATCAGAGAGTGGTTCAGGTTCCTTCTTTTTCTTTCTTGGCACTCTGTTATACTTTCTTTTTTTCTGTATCTCATGCCCTGTCATTTCCTTTCTACATTCCTCTTGAGTTATGATTTGGCTGTGCATACTAATTTTTCTTCTTGCAACATGTGTCGTTCTACCTCTTCCCCTACGTTGCAAACTTCTAAAGTAGTTTCTTTTTCCTTCTCTACCAAAAGGATATTGAACTTCATTCCTGTAGGAGCCCTGGCTTGGATTTCATTAACAAGAGTCCTCCAGCTTAAATGTTTGGCATACAATGCACCTCGTTTTTCTATATCTTTCTTATCATCTTGAAGTTCAGTTTTGTTTCCAGTGTCAGTCTCATCCCAGTGACTACAGCCAGGTAATACCTTCTTCCTGAAGAGGTGTAAGTGATGTATCTGAGAGACCTTTCTCTACTTCTGGTTCAGGTACTGGTGAAGTGGGAACGTCTGGGGTATTGGCAGCAGAATGTTGTGACAGGCTGTTTTGATTTTCGGGTGGAGATGATTGTGAATCCCTGTTGTCTGTCTCCTCATCAGTTGTAGCAACATACAGTACAGGATTATTTTCATTATCCCTGGGGCTTTCTCTTTCAATCCACATCTTGTAGGTTTTCATTTTCAAGGGACAAAGGTGATCACTCTGGTACTTTTCTGGGTTTAGTGGTTATATTCTACTGTAGTTGCATAAAACCCTGCCTTTATAGTCTCCTGGGAAAGTCCATCCTTCCAGACTTGACACATCATATTCACAAAGCCACTCCTTTGTAATGGTGGTCGTGCTCCTGTTTGATGCACATGCCGTATCAATGCTGAATCATAGTAAGATATTAGAGGGGCAAAGCAGGCAACATCTAATGGTTGCAACAGATCTGTGCAATGAGCAGGTAGCTTCATTATGGAGATATTTTCTTGCTTTGCTATTTCTATTGTTGCTATTGATGAATGACTAAGATGGCCATCCAATATCAGAAGAGGATGAACCTTTTTAGTTTCTTCAGCAATTTTTTGGAAAAAAATCCTTAAAAATTACATGGGTCATCTACCCTGACTCAGATACAGCATACTGAGTTTCTGGTAGTGTATAGGTTCCAACCCATGATGACTGCATGTTTTTACCTTTGAATATGATTAAAGGATTCAGTGCTGTGCCATCTGCACAGAATGTTGTCAAAACACTGATGTTTTCACGGTTTGAACCACTAGTTATTCGCATGGTCTTAGCTCCTTTTGTGCCTAAAGTTTTTGCTTTTGATGGGTCTAGTAGGAAACCAGTTTCGTCGAGATTTCAGATACTCTCTGGATGATCCATTATCTCAAGTCTTTCCATTTCCTTTCTCAGAAGCTCGTAGAAGCCATAAATGACGAATGGATCACTTGTTACACTCTTCCTTGCAAGTTGCATCATTCCATCAGTCTTCAAAGTCATGTTGTGCCTACGCATGAAGGCGACCGCCCAGTCATAACCTGGCATGCCATCTTTATATACTATCTCTATTCCACTGGCAAGTAAATAATCTTTGACAATCTCACGAAATTCTAACAGAGTTGGCTCTAGTCCCATTTTCTTCATTCTCTTGACTGTATCTGCAATCTTCTCTTCCACCTCAGTAGCAAGTACCGTCTTCCTTCCCTGTAACACCAGCAGAAAACATATGTATCAAAATATGTTTTATTACATGAATTATGAAGTTGCGTAAGAGGTTATACTGTACATATATACATAAACAAATAAATAACTGAGAGAAATAACTCACCCTCATATCTTCCTTGCAAGGCTCTTCATTTTCAAATCTCTTAACATGCTTTCTCAAAAGAGAAAATGACATGTGATACTTTGCACTGGTTGCTCTAATGGAGGCGCCATCCTTTACTTCCTGCACAGCAAGTTCAATTGTGGCTTTCGTATATGGCTTTTCAACCTTTTTATATGTCCTGGGTATCGTGACACTTAACTCTACTGCTCCTTACTGGCTACTGATCATGCAAGCTCCTGTGAACAAAGGACAGAGTCATCTGAGTAACATGTTTCAACAAGACAGATCGACTGCCACTACACACCACATATCCCTAACATGTTTGAACATATGTGACACAGTAGCCTATGGGGTAATATAAAACCAAGATGGGGTGAAAATTAATAAGTTTTGGGTAAAAAAAAAAAATATCACGTTTGGGGTAAGAAAAAAAAAATGGATACCTGATCTTTTCTTACCCCATGTAAGCATACCCCTATGGTGTAAAAGATCACCCCCTCCTTCACCTAGGGGATGGGGGTAGAGGCAGGGGGATGCTACCGGGGTACTAGTAGGGTCCTCCTGGTTTCTTTTTAACCCAAACTGAGCTCGTCACCGTTCTTGGGGGAAGATGAAACCAAAATTTATACGGTACATGCCACTAAAAAGTTTTGCTGAACTTTTTTTCATGTTTTTTCTTATAATGTGTCCAGAACATGCATGTATAAGACAAATTTTATGAAACATATATGAAATCAATTTTACAAAAGTATACAATTTATACGGGGCATAAACACATCAACTGCTTTGACAGTTGACACTAGCAAGTTCAATCTTTCACACCTGGCAATATCTACATGCTCTCCCCGACACACTGCACACATGAAATCAGCATTATCTCGCAGTCTATCTCTAATACCACAACATCTCTTGTACACCCACTTATCACAAACACTGCCCTTGGCTGTCATAAAACAGGTGTTCAGGGCACCATGGATGATGGCAATGAACACTGCATTTCCCACCAGCATTGGAAGTTCTACCTTTTTTCTATGGTGCCCAGTGTGTGCCAATAGGATTCTTGGAACTACATGGATGCCAAAGCCAGTTTCACACTTGCCATGGTAGTGTACAGGAGGATGAGGTCTGAATTCCCATCATCTGATTCACTTCCCACCGTGAGAGGCCATCCAACCACTGCTACCTCCATGCCTACCAGTTCTCCCACTCATCCAGGAAAGGGGTTGAGTGACAGTGCAATTGGCAAGCTGTTGGAAATGACATCATCATTATCAACTGGTGAGATGACGTAGCTCCATGCCACCACTGGAAAGTGAATCTGACAGTCACCCAGTGCCTGCTGGCTTCCCCTACCCTTCTGATGCCTTGGGAGACTCCTCTGAGGCAAAGGCCTCTGACACTGATTATTGGACAGCCGGAAGTCATGTGGAGAATAAACACCGCATTTCAGTTGCCCAGCCTCCAACACCCATGCAGAGGCACGGTGGCACCATCATCCACATCGTCCCAGCCCGTTATTCTACAGGGAAAGTCTCCACAGCCTGGCCTTTCATCTACACCATTAGCAGCACAAAGGTAACCGTGCGGGCAGCTGCATGAGGCAATATCGACCCCAAGCCCTCATCAAGCATTGCTATATGGTGAACCATCATCCTCTGATTTGCAGTATTCTCCCTCCCCTTCCCGATGTTCAAGAGGCCGTACAAATATACATCATGGCCAGTCAAAAGGCTGAGGGGTATTTGGTGCACATGCCCATCCCCCCATTTTTCACTGGACATGTGTAGAGACAATGAAAACCTTTGTGTGAGAGGAAGGAAGGAAGAAGGGAATAAGGAAAAGTGGCATCAAGCTATTATAAGACTTTAAGGCACTGTAGGTGTAGAGGGAATAAAGGCCAGAAGAAACGTGGAAATATCAAGAAAAAAGGTAGGACAGAAGAGTACAAGAGAACAGTAAGGAGGTAACGACTGGAGACAAGAAGGCCCTTTTTAGTTACGTCTTACAACAAGCAGGGATACTGGGAAAGTATTCTTCCCCTCCTCCCCACTGGGAAATTGTGTGGGAGGAGAGGGAAAGTTTTCAGCTTGCAGTGGCTACCTTTGATGAGTCACATGCAGATGTTCAGGCAGATTTCCCTGGAGGAGCAAACTTGCACATCTTTGAATTTTTTCGGCACTTTTTTTCATTGTCAGTGATGGAATACCTGGTGAACAAGATGAACTATCACCAGGAAATCTCACTGGTGGCTGGACCTTCCATCATGTGACAGCTCCAACTTTAGGGGAAGGAATACACAGTGAACTGTACATATGGCTAGCTCTGACCATGTTACTGGCATACATAAATATGGCATACCATACAAGATTATTCGATCACGGTCAACCTTGCAGCTGCACCTATCCTTGGGAATTTCCTGGCACGGGACTGGTATCTTGCCATACAGTACCACAGTTACTGCACTTTTCCCCCAGTCTGGAACCTTGACCCACTGACAGGTTGTGGAAAATTTACCCAGTTCTGACCATCCTAAAGGAATTATGTACTAGCTTTTTCTGGTCATTCCAGAAAATGGTTGTGGAGTGTCAATTCTTTTGTTCTGGGGATAACTGGCATTTATCCAGCACATGTTGTCCAAGCATCATCATTTAGGCATCAAATACTTTGCTGTTTGAGATTGCAAGACTGGATATTTGCTTGACTTTATAGAGTACTCGGCATCAGATGTGGATATCCCATGTGACTAACCTCTCAGCCTCACAGGTGCCGTAGTGAAACCTTCTTCTCCTTTTGGCTCTCCCCTTAGGGATCGCCACAGCAGATCACCCGTCTCCATCTTACTCTGTCTTCTGCATCTTCTTCTCTTACACCTACCACCCACATGTCCTCCTTCACTACATCCATAAACCTTCTCTTTGGCTTTCCTCTCTTTCTCCTGCCTGGTAACTCCATTTCCAGCATCCTCCTCCCGAGTCGACATACTCCTCATCTCTCCTCCGCAAAAAGTGCTATCAACAAAAACCGACAACTTCTACACGTCAACATGTTTACCTCAGTTCATAAGGGTGGGATACATGCCACTGGGACGCAGACCGCAGGACGAAGGCGCCCATGATCAAGCATAATGTGATCAGTGATTGAAACAAAAACATGTTGATTGTTGACAAGTAGGATATATATTATAGTACATTGGCGTCTCAGGAAGTTATGTGATCCAAGGAGGCATCCCAACACCTTCTTGACATAACCATGCTCAGTGCATTCATATTGTTTGGTCTGGTTGTTGGCACAGGTCGTTCCCTAAGTGAGTTTGAGAAGTAATTACTGCACGAGTTGCCTGTATAGTATGGATGTGTTCAGCCAGCTGCACCAAGGACACAATGCTGCTGCAGTACCAGAGTTCCCCAGGCAGACTACCTCTACTGGCACTTCATGATGAACGTGGGGTATATAGCTGTGGCGAAAAAGCTGTACAGGTGGTGCCATGAATGCCTGAACAGTCAGCGATGGCAGCAGATACGGAGGGAAACACACTACCAGTGCAGTGGGGCAAGGTGGCACTGTTCATCGGGTGCTTCCTCATTTACCACACCGAGGTGAGATATTAGGTACTGGTGTGTGGGAAAGTGTAAAGAGTGTGAATATGTAGTGAATTTACTAGCTGCAGAAGAATTTAGAATATAAGGAAATGAAAATTATCCGGGGTTACAAATAAAGATCACTCGCAATACGAGTGCAAATAAGTGTCACAGTAAGATAATGCAGTATTGATGCAAATTGGTTTTGTTGTGATAGTAACACTTTAATAATTTTATACAGTTTTTGTAGTGCAGTAAGAACTTAGCAACATAGGCAAGTGAGTGAATTTTCTAAGTAAGAATTCAGAATACAAGGAAATTTACTGGGATAAAAAAAAAAAAAAAAAAAAAAAACTGAGGAATACAGTACAAGTGACCTCACAATACAAGTGCAAATTATTGTTATGGTAATATTGTGCAATACATGTGGAAACTTTGTTGTGATAGTAAACTACGGTATTTCCATTCTGTCAAGTCACTTTGGTTGCAGTCGGCTAATGAGTATAAAGAATGTGTATATGCCAAATCTTTAATTATAAATAACAAATCTGATATTATTAGCTGTTAACTACTTGAAAATGTATTTTATAAACTCTGCATAGATTCACTTATATGAAAAAGCTATATCGCTTTTATGAATGATTTGCTATTTGAGGATGAAAACATTGACATTGGATAAATTTCATAAGACTTGGCACGTTGTTTTTGCGAAGTTGGCAAGTCATGCGGCCTGACCCGGGCATGTTTGCCAGGTCTGTCCTTTTAAGGACACTGTCCTTTTTGAGATCAGGTTGTCCTCTTTATTTTGAGTACAAAAAGGACAGCCTGAATATGTCCTCTTCTGTCCTTTTTTCAGTCTGTCTTTACTTCTCAGCATCATTTACCCTAAATACATATATACATACAATTTTAAATGAGTGAGTGGGTGAGTCGGGTAGAAGGCTCGATGAGGTCCAGCACATGTTCGTTCGATAGGTATGGTGAGTTTGGTGGTTAGGCAAAGTTCGACTTGATGGTCACTTACACTAGCTGTCTTTATTACTTACGTCTGTGAAATTTCAATCAGTAGATAGTTTGCAGAGTTTATTAATATTGTTATTATTATAGTAGTATATGCTAAAAGCAGTTAGAGCAGTGATGATAATACCCAGACCAGAGAGGAAAATGAAGACTGCGTCTTTGACAAAATTATCTCGAATGAACTTTAAAAGTCCACACAAAATGGTACAGTATGTTAACTCTCTCTCTCTCTCTCTCTCTCTCTCTCTCTCTCTCTCTCTCTCTCTATATATATATATATATATATATATATATATATATATATGTGTGTGTGTAGAATTTCTCCTTTTGGGGGTCAAATGTCCTTTTTTAAACGTAATATATAGAATTTCTTCTTTTGGGGGTCAAATGTCCTTTTTTAAACGTATGTCCTTTTTGTCACTAAAGCATCTGGCATCCCTGGACCCCGAGCCACTTATTAGCAATACCCCGCCATGGACACATCTTCAGCTCGCTCGCGTGGTCTCCACAGCCAAGCAAGAGAAGTTATTTACAATGTGAATAAATATTTCTTTAAAGAAAAGGCAGAGAATGATTAACAGATCTCTCAAAAGCAGTTACACGAACGGCCAAAGCCACCAACGTAAATTGTTGTGTCCGCACTAATGGGTGAGAAAAGAAGCCAAGTATTCAGAAGAAAAGTGATTACAACAGTTGCAATGAGAGAGAGAGAGAGAGAGAGAGAGAGAGAGAGAGAGAGAGAGAGAACAAATGAGACAGTCGTACGTTTTCCACACATTTTCGCCTTCGCGGGGTATGAAAGGCTTCTCACGACAATAAAGTGTAATACACGTAGCAATTTAAAGGCAAGCTGCTAGAGAATACACACAAAATTTATTAAGAAAACAAACGTGAAACACATTATTCTCTCAACAGAGTTCTTCATCGGTCTAACTTCGCTCTAGATTCATGGTAATATCAAAGTTGCTACCAAGTACTAAATAACAAAAGTGGTATGTTCTCCCAGTTACCTTGCTTCAAAGACACAGATTAATATAGAAGAGACTGAGGACTTACGTAAGATGACGTGACAGACTGTTGCCTGGTTTTCCGTATGGTCAGTATTCCTCTGGTTAACAGCTTAATATATAAAGACTCATCCACTTCTTTTAGAATGTGAATATCAGATAAATTGCACCATTAACCCTGTCCTTGGTTCTGAATTTAATATTGATTAGGCAAATTTATATCTTTTTAAACGATCCTTTTTGGAAATTAGAACACATGTGGCAGGCTTGATAGCGTAGTCGTAGGTACTTGAAGGGAGATAGGGAGGTTGGTTGTAGATCATCAGAGCACTGCCAGAATAAAGTCGTGAGACACAATATGGCTCGAACTTGTCGCTGCTTATTACACGGTGTGTCGTTGGCTAAATTGAATAGGTAGGTCCCTTTCACTTTCTTTCTCACTTTCCCCCTTTTGTGTATCAGCGAAGTGAGTTAGAGCACTCTTTGGTTACGGAGTTTATTGTATACTTACATCGAATAGTGAGTTACAGCATAAAGTAGCATGACAGGAAAGCCTCCTAGCTGACCCTCATGGTATTGGGCCTTCTTTCCAACCCCTTCTCTCTCCTGCTTTCTCTCTTGTTCTCTCTCCCCTTGTCTCCGTTGTCTCTCACTTGATCTCTCTCTTGTTCTCTAACCTGCTCTGTTTCCTGTTCTCTAACCTTCTTACATGTGATAGAGATATCGGACTTATATCCCCTCTAGCTTCCGGCTAAAGTGTGTGTGCCAGCGTGTGTGTGTGTGTTGGTCATGCTTCCGGCACATAATCAGAGGTGTTTGGCATTCGTGATTAGTCTAGGCTAGGGAATGTGTAGTTGTCTCTTCATGGAGAACTCAGACATAACTACCTGTTTTACTTATTATTACCTATAGCTATGTAATTACACACTGTAGTTACATAATATAGTATTGTGTCATAACATATATTGCCCACATATTGCTCGGTCACACCCACTGTTGTACCAGCGACAGTAAATGCTGTCATAACATATTTATGCATATCATATACACATTACAATCAACTTGTAAGCTAATTAAGTGAAATGCTTAGTATTGTAAAAGTAACATAATTGTATGAATATTGTATAATTGCAGTTTCATTCATTCATTCATTCATTGCCAGACGCCATGTATCCCAAACAGGGTGGCCAAGGGCTTAGAGATAATTGTTTTTACAGGGAGGGGCACTAATCCTCCACCAACCCCACTTGACACGTAGGGAGTTCTGAAATGCTTGTGATATTTACTCTTTCGGAGATAATGGTAACAGTCTCTCACCAGTGCGCGTCTTTACATGCCTAGGGTCCAACCAAGTCCCACCACGTGTATTTTCTCCAGAGAATGCTCTATACATGATGCGTGAACAGTGCTCCCTGTCACCAGTGCGCGTCTTTACAACATGCCTAGAGTCCTACCACGTGTATTCCTCCTGAGACAGCTCTATAAATGAATGAATAGGTGTATTTATAGGAGTGTATTCCCAAAGACTGTGTGACTCCTTAAAAGTCTGTGCTATTCATTCTTATCGCAGCTGATGCATTGTGTTAATGCAACTGTAGTTACATTGTGTAAATGCAACTGTTACACAAGTGTGACTGTAACATAACATTGTGTTAATGCAAATGTTACACTCAAAATTGTAGTTACATCGTGTTAATGCAACTGTTACATAATTGTTGTTTGCCATAAACTTGTAGTTACATCTTGTTAATGCAACTGTTACATAACTGTGTGTGCCATAAAATTTTAATTACATTTTGTTAATGCAACTGTTTCATAACTGTAATGGCAATGAAAGTGTTTCATCTTGTTAATGCAACTGTCACATAATGTAGTTGTAACTAATTATAGTTATGTAATTGTAGTAATTGTAACAAAATTGCAGTAATGCTAGTGTTTTTAGTTACATAATTGTAGCAACTGTAACATAACTGCAGTAATGCTAATGTTTGTAGCTACATAATTGTAGCAATTGTAACATAATCGCAGGAATCACAAGTGTGGTCATTGTAGCTATACAACTGATACATAAGTATATAATTTATTCAATAATAGCAATAGAATCATGAATCATCCATATTTGATGTATTGTTCATTTGAGACCCTATAGGTGTATTGGCTTAGTTATGTTGCACAGGTTATATTTAAATGATGCTATAATTATGTAACCCCATATTTTATTTTATATAAAATTACATATACAATATGTACAAGATGTTCGGTATTCACTTAGTTTCTCTTGTGCCACACATCACTTGATACTGTTGTCATCCAAAGGTTGTGAAGTTAACTTGATATGTTTGTTCATTCTTAAATTAATCTTCAGGTATAAGTTGCAAGCACTCGTGTGTTTTTTATTACAGCACACTGTTCCTAGCTCCGTTTGTGTTAGGCATTTTCACTTGATTTTCCTTGTAACTGTAATATGAAGGATATGTATTTACTTATATTTTAATTCTCTAGTCTTACTAGATTTTCATGTATATGTATTATATGCTGTCATAAGGATATATATTGTCGGTCACTGAGTATACAAGTAGGGTTGTACATAAATGAAGTAGTACTATTAAACTAACAGAGTAAATGTTTGATTCACTGATATTAATTGTAGTAGTGGTGATAACAGTGATGTTGGCTGAAGGGTGTTGGTAGGGTTTGATTGAGGTAGGTCAAGGTCCTGGTATGACTGCGTCAGCACACGGTGTCATCTCTGTGGTGTAGGCAGACATGCTGGCAGGCAGGTGGGAAGGCAGGCAGATGCAGGATGGCCGGATGGCGTTGTCAGACACTTGCACTGATTGATGTGTTATGATGCTCTTAGCAAATGATGACACTGCTGAGTCTCTCCCTCACTCTGGTACTTGTGGTGAAGATGGTGGTGGTGGTAGAGTTGGAGAAGGTGGCGGTAGTGGTGGAGGGTGGTGGAGGTTCAAGGAAGGAGAAATGTGTTGATACTACATCACCGTGCTGGGTCAACACTATTGGCACAGAACAGATGCACTTCCGCCTACAGGTGACTTTACACTCCCTCTTCTGTCTTTCCTTCATTTTGTCCTCTTCCTTCTGCCTGTGGGTGACTCTACACTGAGTGACAAGCCAAATGGTTTACTGTACTCCAGGAAACCATTTACTACACTCGGTGGTAACCATATAACCAGATTTTGGCGCATGATGGTTTAGTGGGTAATTATTGCATTCCAATCGGATTGAGCTGGTGAGGGTTTATATCCAAGGGATTGTGGTTGACTGCTCGTGTACTGCCACTCAGGGATGAGTGAGGCTTGTCACTCTCATCTTAACTGTCGGAACCAACTGCCTAGCCCCGGGCTCCTACGCATCCCATGGAGCTATGTAGGATTAGATGATGGATGCATGGATGGATATCCAATTTTGTAGCCCAAAGGTAAAGAAGCCCATGATATAATTCACAGTGTTAAAACCCTTATTGTTATTAAGAAATGAATTTTGAAAAGTTACAATGGGTCTCACACGGTGACAGCATGTACACTCCGGCCCGTAGGCTGGGTATGTTCGTCTTTTGGAACTTTTCCCAAAATAATTATTTGCAAACGTAGGTTACTTTGCTTTACAAAAGTTTGCATAAGAAAAAATCAGCTTGATCATGCTTTCTTCGGATTTTTGATGCGACCTATACTTTTACCAGTATAATGACTGAGAGAATAGCAATGAAATGCACCATATTTTCCCCTTGAGAATGTATGGTAAACACATTTTATACCTTTAAATACAATAGTATAAAAACTAGACAAATAAGCTGGTTACTCACGTCCTCTAGCAGTGTTGTAGTGATTCTTGAGAGGAAATGGAGTTGCAGAGAGGAGGAAAGGTACGATCACAGCCTGTGTGTGTGCGTGAGTATTTGTATGTGTGTGTGTGTGTGTGTGTGTGTGTGTGTGTGTGTGTGTGTGTGTTTGCAATGTGATTTACTGCTGTATGCTTTCATCAGTATGGTACTGATGAAAGCATAGTCCCAAGCAGGACGGCACATAACAAACAGGACATATATAGCTGGTGTCCCTCCTCTCTTGTGCAAACAGCACAGCAAACACCACAGTCTTTTACTGTGGTGATAGGAGTGGTGGCAGTGGTGATAGTAGTGGTAAGACCAGTGGTGGCAGTGGTGATAGGAGTGGTTGTAGTGATGGCCTGCCATCATAGTTTCAGTGTATTGGAGGGAAATGGTCAAAATCTGTTAAGAAATTTCAAATTTTGATTTCTCTGAAAATATATAAGAAACACTTATAAACCTTCTTCACAAGCACACTGCACTATATATAACACACTATCACTATAATGCAAGTAAGGTATGGCCAGTTCGGTAATAGAAAACAAGGAATAAGGTGGCTTTCGCATGCTCACACATCCTCCTAGGCTGACTGCCGAGAGAACTCTGAGCCAAAAACAGGCCACGTTTCCTTGTGATAAGCTGGTGGGTGTTGCCATATATTTCCCTCAGACCTGGCTACCTTCACCTTTGACTCACCAAAATTTGGTGCACTTTCAGCCACACGAAAAGTTTCTACAATCATTTGTAGGCAAGCTGCATCATATTCTGTCATCTGTTACTCTTCAGATGGCAAGGACTATGACTCGCATTGCGTCATACTGCATGAAAGGGTTAACTCATAGGCTTCTAGGGCTGTCGAGAGATGAAGTTGATTGCTGCTATTGTTTCTCATAAATCATGGTTAGGAGCGATTAGGGATGAAGTTGAGTTGCATATAAACTTGTTAGGCATGGTTTGATTGTGGTTTGTTTTACCTCTTGAGGCGTAGTTTGATTGTAGTCAGTTCGTTTTTGCCACTCGCATGTCAATGGACATAATTTATTGTATTTTACCTTTATTCACCGGTGCTGCCAATATTGATGAACGTAGTTGGTTTGGTATTACAGCTTGCCACCCCTCTCACTGGCATAGTCGTAGGTGCTTGTAGGGAGATAGGGAGGTTGGTTGTAGATCGTTGGAGCACTGCCAGAAAAAGGTCATGAGACGTAGTATGGCTCGAACTTGTCACTGCTTATTACACAGTGTGTTGTCGGCTAGAGTGAATAGGTAGGTCCCTTTCTCTTTCTTTCTTTTTCATTTTTCTCTGTTTGTGTATCAGTGAGGTGGGTTAAAGCACTCTTGGGTTGCGGAGTTTATTGTACAGTTATATCAAACAGTGAGTTACAGCGTAATGTAGCGTGGCAGCAAAGCCTTCTATATGACCCGCGTGTTATTGGGCCTTCTTACCAACCCCTTCTCTCTCCTGCTGTCTCTCTTTTTCTCTCTCTTGTTCTCTCTCCCCTTGTCTCCACTGATCTCTCTCTTGTTCTCTAACCTGCTCTGTTTCCTGCTCTCTAAGCTTCTTACATGTGATGTTGGACTTATATCCCCCTCTAGGTTCCGGCTAAAATGTGTGTGTGCGTGTGTGTGTGTCGGTCATTTTTTTTTTTTTTTTTTTTATGCGAGGAAGAAGGAACCAAAGGCCATGAGCCCGCAGTAACAGTTCCCTCCAAGAGAAAAACAAAATACAATATAGAGCCAAATTCAAGATCCGATCATTTTGAGATGCCTGGACACACTACGTTTGAAAGACTGGAGATCATAGGCAGGAGGAAATACAGACAGAGGGAGACAGTTCCAGAGCTGGCCTGTTGCATAAATGAAAGACTGGGAGTAACGGTTAACTCTTGCATTAGAGAGTTGGACAGAAAAGGGATGAGAGTTTGCTGCCAGACGGGTGCTACGCGCCCGTCGTAGAGGTGGAGGAATGCAAGCAGACAGTTCAGAGGAGCAGTGACCATTAAAGTAGCCATAGAAAAGAGATAAAGATGCATCTGGCACATGATCAGAGGTGTTTGGCATTCTTGATTAGTCTAGGCTAGGGGATGTGTAGTTGTCTCTTCCTGGAGAACTCAGACATAACTACCTGTTTTACTTATTCTTACCTATAGCTATATAATTACATACTGTTGTTACATATAGTATTGTGTCATATTATGCCTACAGCAGTGTTGTAATTCACATCCCACTTACTAAGACTCTCTCTCTCTCTCTCTCTCTCTCTCTCTCTCTCTCTCTCTGTCTCTCTCTCATCTACACCTGCAAATTTTGTGCATCTTGCATGGATGCCTGATCTCAGTGGATGTGGGTGTTGCAGAATTACTCTGAAAATAGGAAACAAGTTTGAACAGATTTGCTGATACCTAGAAATGAAGGTCTAAAGAAGTGTGAAAGTGTTGTTGTTGTTGCTGTTGCTTAACCACGGTCTGTTTAGATAAGTAGACTTGTCAACCACAGGCCACCAACGTTCTCTGTGGGGCCTGCTTGCCTACAGGTATAGTGCAGTACACACACAATGGATGGATATGGCACTCACCCCCCCCCCCTGCCATGAAAGAGAGCAATGAAATATGAGTAGGTCTGACTCTCGGATGAACATTGCAGCTGCACCTCCCAGGGTACACAATATCACCACACGTAGGCTCTTCATCAGCGGTACTGTGAAAGTGTGAAGGATGCTAGAGGATGAATACAAACATATGGAAGCAAGTTGAGGAGCAGATGGGAAGAATATTTTAAAAGATGTGTGAACAGGAAAGATGACAGCAGAAGGGCATTAAACGTAACTGGTTTTGGAGGCGGGCAGAGAAGGAATGTAGAGGCAGGAAATGTGACACTGGCAGAAGTGGGTGATGCAGTTGAAGACTGGAAAGGCGGCCAGTGTTGATAAAGTGTATGCAGAGATGATTAAATGCAGTGGAGAGAGTGGAGATATGTAAGAAAACTTGGATGAGTGAAACTGTGGTACACCAAGGTCAGCAGATATTTTCGCTTGACAGAGGGCGGCACCATCGAAAACCATCAACCCTTGGTGTGGGCGTCTAGTGAAGCAGTTGGCTGGTCAAAAGCGAACTCCATCGCGCCCCTCTCCGCCTAGGGGGTTGCCAGATTTTTTTATGAATAATTGCTTCATCTTCTCTATCTATCTATCTATTGCCAGACGCCATAATCCCGTAAGGGGTGGCCATTTGATTTTGAGTTAGTTGTTTTACGGGGAGGGGCACTAACCCTCCACCAACCCACTTGTTGACACGTAGGGAGCACGTATGGTTTGGTTATATGGTTACCACCCAGCATTGTAAATGGTTTCTTGGCTTACAGGAAACCATTTGGCTTGTCACTCAATGTAAAGCCACCTGTAAAGGAAAGAAAAGCAATAAGAAGTGACAGGAAAGATGAGAGAAATAGGGAGAGAGGAGGGCAGGCACAGAAAAAGAATGATAAAGGCTAAGGAAGGCGTAGGCAGCACTACATCAAGTGAGTGGATGATGGTCGCCACCACTTATATCTTCATGTTTCATACCATATATAACAATCTTTACTGATACCCGATAAAGTTTTAAATAGGCGCATAAAACGTCATGACTGCTTATAGTAATATTTTCTACACTGATTCCCTAAGAGGCAAGTGTCAGCGCTTTAACCACACCTCTAAGGTCATAATTATTTAACCCTTCACATTTAACAGAATCTTTCGTCTTTTCCCTCAAGGTTCAATATCTGCCTCTGTGGAATCCTATAGGTCCCCCTGTGGCCGGTGCGCATCTGCTCTGTATTTTAATTCAGGAGGATGGCCCCTCAGTCTTTCAGCCTCTACCTCTTTCTGTTCCCGTTTTTTCAGCCGTTTTAGGAAACATACCCGTTTCGTGAGGAGAACCAGTTAGGGCAAAGAGATGTTTGAAGGAGGAAGTGTTTGAGTCACTCTTACTACGAATCTTAGCACGGACACCTTAGGCACTATTATCAGTAATTATATCTCCCCTGTATACATATAGCCTGTTTCACAAAAATATATCACCATTTGTTTTTGAGTGTGGCCCTAGATTCATGAACGCACCTATATAAATTAGTTTGTCTGAGGGAAAAAAAAATCAAGCCACGATATGCACACATGAGTAATTCGTAGACCCGCTCGCGCGAGTCGAGATCAAAGTAATGTTTTAATCAATGGATCTCTGTGTGTGTGTGTGTGTGTGTGTGTGTGTGTGTGTGTGTGTGTGTGTGTTCCTACCTTACCTAACTGCATCGTAACAGGAATGATTCAAGCTCGTATTGTTCCGTTTTTTGAACCATTTTTATCATACGTCTTAAAATGTATGAATAGTTTTGGCACACACTATTTCATCTGGCAGTGCATTCCACTGAACAATTGCTCTATTTGGAAAACTGATTTTAATTACGTCATTAATACCTCTGTTTTTATACAGTTTTTTGCAGTGTCCTCTTGATATTGCTTCCCCATAGGTTATATACTCATTTATTTCTGTTTTCTCTTTTCACGTGATGCATTTATATAACAAAATCATGTACCCTCTTTTCCTTCTCTCCTGTAATGTTGGTAGCTTTAACTTTTCGAGTCTTTCTTCAAAACTTAGATCCCTTATGATCGGTGCCCCTCTTGTAGCGACCCGTTTGTACCTTTTCAGTGTTATCTATGTGTTTTTTGAGATGTCGATCCCAAACTACTGATGCATACTCCAGAGTTGGTCTGATGATTGATGCGTGTGTGTGTGTGTGTGTGTGTGTGTGTGTGTGTGTGTGTGTGTGTGTGTGTGTGTGTGTGTGTGTGTGTTTTAGAGAGAGAGAGAGACTGTGTATCTGCCTTTGTGTCATGGGTCAGTCTATCAGTGTGTCTATCCGTGTGTCTGTCTGGGTGTGTGTAGCTATGTACGTTTCTGTCTATCTGCGTAAATTTCGATCTGTCATTCTTAAAGGTTATCCGTATCATTTTTTTTTTTTGCTTGACTGTGTGTGTGTGTGTGTGTGTGTGTGTGTGTGACAGTCTGATGTTTTAGCAACCTGTCTATGCTAATGAGTCTGCCCCCCCCTCTGTGTGTGTGTGTGTGTGTGTGTGTGTGTGTGTGTGTGTGTGTGTGTGTGTGTGTCTTTCTATTGGTTTACTTGTACCCATCTGTCTGTCTTTCTGTGTCTGTGCATAATTATGTGTTTCTCTGTCTTTTACTTGCTGCGCATCTGCCTTTTTGTTTGTACGTCATTTACTTTCTGCGCATCTCCTTTTCTGTCTGTCTGTATGTATGTTCGTCCGTGTATGATTGTATGTTTGTCAATGTTTCTGAATGTTCTCTGTCTGCCTGTGTGTCTGCCTGTCTGTACTTCTGTCTTTGTGTGTGTGTGTGTGTGTGTGTGTGTGTGTGTGTGTGTGTGTGTGTGTGTGTGTGTGTGTGTGTGTCTTTTTGTCTACTTATGTATGTGTGCGTCTGTTTGTGTGAGTGTCTGTTGTTACATGTTCGTGTGATCCTGTGTGCCTTTGTTTCTATTTGTCTTTGTGTATGTGCATGTCTCATTGCCAGTCTGTCGATCTGTATGTATTTATGTTTCTTTCTTTGTCTTTCTTTCTTTCTTTCCTTCTATCTTTATTCCTTCGTGTCCGTCTGTCAGCCTGTTATTATATCTGTGTGAACAATATATATACCAGTAAAGCGCACTTTGTGAGCGCGTGACGAGCGAGCGAGCGTTTGTACATACGCATATCATCATAATTTCCTCCTGGTGTAAACTTTCAACATTTCTGCTGAAGTAGTTTAACAATAACAGTAGAATAATTGAGCTAAAATATCTATTTTCTCATGTTTTCTCTCTGGATGTGCATATAATGAGGCACCGTTACGTTGATCGCACACACAATGATCAGTTCTCTACTCCCAGCTTGCAGTGTCAACGAACAGCATCGGTAAATGCTTGGCTATTGATCGAATGATGAAGCCCAGAAATGGGACAATTGCCCTTGTTGATTTCACCCCCTAAACATAGAAAAAAATGTTCATGTAAAATTATGAGCACAATATTCGATATTTGACTGTTAGAGTTTATTCAAATAAGCATAGTGTTACAACAGGAAATCTTTTTTAATTTGATATCATAGTAGAGCATGTCAAGTGAAGCCCTTGGTACATTCCCTTGAAATGCTAGGATTCCAAGGTGTTTCTTTGGTCTCATGAGTAAATGTATAGCTAAAAATACAATTTATTGAAAGTATCTACTACCTTCTGAAAGAGCCTATTCTCTACCTCACATAGCAGAAAAGTTATTAGCCTCTGAAACCTTTGCAGTGAGGCCGTGTCGTGTCGGACCGCTCATTTCTCAGCTGATCGTAAACATCCTTCGCTACGCTTGCTCGCTTCACTCTTTGCCGTCACCTGCTCGTAATCAAGCAGGTTATATCTGCTTTTAATGATTCGTGATGGAAGGGTTGAGTGGTAGTGAAGTGGATGGCCAATTGATCAAAGGTCGCTGGACAGTTATTACCGTTATCATCCGATTTTAATCAGTCTTGGTTTAAGGGATGAAGGTAGTGCCATAACCAAAGGAAAAAATTTATAACAGTCAATCCAAGCCAAAGGTCACAAGACATGGCTACATTTTGACTCATGAGTCAATGTGCGATTGTAACAGTTTTTATCTGTCTATAACCCAACTTGGTTGAAGGGTCAAAGGGTTGAAAATAAACCAAATTGATGGCGCAGTAGATATGAAATGAGTTGGTAATAGGTAGGGGTCATGTCGAAGAAAACTGTTTTTTTTTTTTAATTCTATTACACATCACAAAATATGTATCTATCTACCTATAGCCCGACGCCCTAATCCCGCAGAGGGTGGCCACAGACAATACGCCTCCAAGTCGCTCTGTCACCCACCATTTGACTACCCTCCCCCCAACTCACTCCCCTCTCCTACATATACCTCTCAACTCAATCCCTACAACTCATCCTCGGCCTTCCCCTCCCTCTCCCTCCCTCCACCTCGCCCACATACACCCTCTTAGTCAGTCTTTCATTCTCCATTCTCTTCACATGTCCAAACCAAATCAGTGTATTTCTCCTAATCTTAACAACATCCACTTCCACCCCACAACGTTCCTTCACTTTTTCATTCGTCAACCTGTCCCTCCATGTCACTCCACATGCTCCTCTGAAGTAACTCATTTCCACTGCTCTCACTCTTGACTTGTTCCCCTCTTGCAAGGTCCATGCCTCGCTTCCTTACGTCGGGGTAGGGATCACAATACTGTCATGCAATGACTTCTAAACTTCCATACTCACCTCCCTATTTCTCAACACTGCTTTCAGTGAAACAACAACCTTCCTTCCCTGCTGTACCCTTTCAAGCACTTCATCCCCAAAAGTTCCATCCTTACTCATCACATTAACCAAGTACTTGAATGCACTCACATTCTCCATATCCTCACCTTTCAACCTCACTGCACACTCTGTGACTTCATTCCTCTCAAACACCATAACTTTACTCTTGTTTATATTAACTTTCAGATTCCTCTTCCTACACACTGTTCCAAATTCATTGACCAAACTTTGTAACTCCCATTCATCTTCACTCAACAATACTGTATCATCCGCAAACAGCAACACCGGAATCTTCCAGATCTCACCCTCATTCATTAGACCCACCCCAACATCAACTGCCCTACCTTGCACCTTCTTTACAACCCCATCCATGTATATATTGTTACATAGCCTATGATTTCATCATCCTTTGTGTAATTTTAACGCACAGTATGCTGCATGTTTGATCACGAGCGTGTTCTGCCTCAGGTCCCCCCTTCTGCCGTTATAGTAGAGTGAGTCGTCCTTTCTGTTATTCAGTGCGGGATTGTCAACTGTTTGTCCCCATCGCTTCATTTGCGCGTCCTTCTTGCAAGTTGTATCAAGCTCTGCTGGCCCCTATATAATGAGCTCAGTCTCTGCATCATTGCCACTTAGATCTGCTCCTCATTTTGTTCACATCTCTGTCCTCCCCTGTACAGTTATTATTATTGTGAATTGCTCAAGAAATCTCCAAACATCTAGCAGCTGTGTGTAATTTGAGTATAACCGTTGTTGCATTTTGTTCTTGTACTGTATAGCATAAGTTTAATTTGTAGGCCTAGTGAAGTTTGTAATTTATGTAGGGTTCTTTGTCAGTCATTTTTGATAATAGTTTGTATCTGTAATAATTTATCTGGCATTCACTGAGTATTATCTGGTATCTCATTTTATCAGGGCTGACTTAGATAAATTTACTCTTGCTAATTTCATGTTAATAGAGGCTATTGCAGTTAACCATATATTTAACCTGTTTATTTGCCATTACATTATCCTTATGAGTCCTGAATGTTTTGTTGTTAGTTTAAGCATTAAACTTTAACTTGTAATTTTACCTAACTCTTTTGTTTTGAACCTGGAACTTTACGGGACAGTAGTGACTCTTAGTATTCTCACTTAAAGTGTACATTATCTTTCTCTGTTCCGTAACATAAATTTGGCGACCTCATATCAGGATATTCAGGATATTATCATAAGGATATTGCTTGATATTTTGTGACTGTTACTTATTAATTATGTCTACTATTACTACACTTGATGAAGCCAAAGATTTTTTGTCAAATGTGCAAACAGTGTGTGATGTAGAAAACAGAACAAAGAATGAACTTAAGCTTGTTGCTCAACAATTGGGAATTGCTGTTTGCTCTCATCATTCTAAAGATCAAATTGTTGACATGATTAATGAAAGCTTGTTTAATGTAACTCCTCCAAATGAGCAAACGCAGATTGAATTAGCTAAGTTACAGCTAGCCCTGCAGGAGGCCCGTGTTAAGGAGGCTGAGTTTCACGCACAAGGTGAACTTGCTAGGATTCAGGCAGACCATGAGTATCGCATGAAACAATGTGGAACTGGATCATCTAGCTCTGATGAGTTTGATGTGGCTAAAAATGTTAAACTTGTCCCTCCTTTTAATGAATCTGATTTAACAAAGTATTTTCAGTTGTTTGAGAGGGTAGCTGTAGGTTTTAATTGGCCCAAAAAGTATTGGCCAGTTCTCCTTCAAACTGTTCTCACCGGTAAAGCTCAAGTAACTTATGCATCTTTGCCTCAGGATCAATCTGATAATTATGATGTAGTTAAGAGCTTGATTCTTAAGGCCTATGAGCTTGTTCCTGAAGCCTATAGAGTAAAATTTAGGACAACTTACAAGCAAGATAAGCAATCCCATGTTGAGTATGCACAAAATAAAAGAAGATCTGTTAGAGCAGTGGTTAAATTCTAAGAATGTGGATTCTGATTTTGACAAATTTAAGCAGATGATTTTGCTGGAGGACTTCAAAAGGTGTATTAGTAAAGATGTAAGCCTATATCTTGATGAGAAAAGAGTAGATAATTTGTCTGATGCTGCAGTTTTACCTGATGAGTATGGTCTCACTCACAAGAGATATTCTAGAGAAAAAGGGAAAGCTGAGAGTAAGTACGTTGCCTCTACTCAGAGTACAGGTAACAGGAAAGAGAATAAAGATGATGTTTCTCAGGAAGTAAATACCAGCTTCACCTCTAGATTTCAGAAAAGTAAATGTACTTATTGTAGTAAGCTTGGTCATACTACGGAGAGATGTTTCAGGAGACAGCGTGATGTGAACAAAAAGGAGTCTTTAAATATTCAGTCAATTGGTCTAGTGTCCACTCTTGAGAGTTCCCAGAATTCTTTGACTGAGTTAATTGAACCTGCTTTGAGGGGTAACTTAAATTCTCATGATGGAGCTCCTCTTTTGAGCAGTAACGTGGGTGACACTCTCAAGAGTTCATGTGCTAATTTCCTATCTGATGGTTTTGTCAGTCCTCTGGACAGTAATGACAGGAAATCAGTTAAAATATATCGTGATACAGGTGCTTGCCAATCCCTTATGCTGACCAGTGTTCTAGGCTCTAATGTTAATTCCTCTGATGAAACTGTAATCTTACAAGGTGTAGGGAATAATTACTTCTCTGTCCCTCTGTGCAGAGTGAATTTAGAGTCTGGTTTTGTTAATGGTTCCGTTATGGTTGGGTTGGTTGAGACACTCCCAATGTCAGGTGTAACTTTCTTACTTGGAAATGATATTGGTGGAAGTCAGGTGTGTCCAGCTCCTCAGTTGTCTAGTGAGCCAGTGGCTGCGTCCCAGGATTGTGATGTCCCTGATGTGTTCCCTGCATGTGCTGTCACTAGGGCTAAGTCTAAAGTTACTGGTGATTTAGAGGATAATGATGATGATGATGTTATCCTAGCTGACACTTTTCTTGCTAATTTGGACCACTCACCAGATGAGGCAGTACCCCGTAGTGTTGATAATTTGTCTCGTCAAGAGTTGGTTGAGCTGCAGGTTGCTGACCCTGAGTTGAAAGGTCTAGCTAACTCTGCTTGCAGTGAAGAAGAGTCAGCCGGTGCTTCTGCTTGTTGTTATGTAAAGTCAGGAGTACTTATGAGGAAGTGGAGACCCCCAACAGCATCAGCCGACTGTGAATGGGAGGTTGTACATCAAGTTGTCATCCCTCGTGTTTGTAGGCAGGATATCATTAGAGTGGCTCATGATACCAGTTTGGCAGGACACCTTGGAGTGAGGAAGACTGTGGCACGCATTTTGAAACACTTCTACTGGCCAGGTATCTTCAGGGATGTTTCCTGGTATTGTAAGTCTTGTCACACCTGTCAAGTTGTGGGAAGTGTAATCAGACCGAAAAGGTTGCACCTCTAGTTCCCATTCCTCCTTTTGAGGCGCCTTTCACCCGTGTGTTGGTGGATATTGTGGGCCCTCTTCCTAAGACTTCTTCAGGATTTTCTTATGTGTTGACCCTGATTGATATGGCTACTCGTTATCCTGAAGCCATTCCACTTAGAAATATCTCAGCAAAGAACGTAGTTAAGGAAATGCTAGGGTTCTTCACAAAGTTTGGTCTGCCCAAGGAGGTACAGTCAGACCGGGGAAGTAATTTCATGTCAAATGTTTTCAAGCAGTCTCTGAAAGAGTTGGGCATCATCCAGATCACGTCTTCAGCTTACCATCCCCAGACCCAAGGAGCGTTGGAGAGATATCATCAAACACTCAAACCGATGCTCAAGAAATACTGTTTGGAACATCAGAAAGACTGGGATAAAGGTCTTCCATTCGTTGTGTTTGCCGTAAGAGAATCTCCAAATGAATCACTGGGCTTCTCACCTTTTGAACTACTGTTTGGCCATGAAGTAAGAGGACCCCTTAAGTTACTCAAGGAATGCTGGCTGTCGGAGGAAGATGACGTCAACCTGCTGGAGTATGTGATGAAGTTCAAAGAACGGCTGTCCACTGCTTTACAGCTGGCGAGAGAGAATTTAGGAGCTGCTCAGGAGAAGATGAAGACTTGGTATGATAAGAAGTCCAGGTTACGCCACTTTCAGCCAGGAGATCAGGTTTTGATTCTGCTACCAGTTCATGGGCAACCTCTTCAAGCCAAGTTTAGTGGCCCTTATTTCGTGGAGAAGAAACTCAGTGATGTCAACTATGTCATCGCCACACCAGATCGTAGAAAGAACAAGCAACTATGTCACATCAACATGCTAAAGTTATATCACAGGCGGGAAGAAAATAATCCAGTCTGCACTGTAGCTGTTCCACCCGAGTCTGCAAGTGAAGCTCTCCCATGCAGTATGAGCCTGAGTGATAGTTTGGGGAAGAATCCTGATATCATGAATGATCTCCAGACTAAGCTTTCTCATCTACCTCGCGAGGAAAGGCAGGAGTTTTCGGCATTACTGCAGGAGTACCCGCAAGTGTTCCGTGCCACTCCAGGAAGAACCACTGTGTTGATGCATGATGTCGATGTTGGAGACGCAAAGCCAATTAAATTGCCTCCTTACCGTGTGAACCCAGTGAAAGTTCCTCTCATCCAGAAGGAGCTTGGCTACCTGTTGGACCACAAGATGATTGAGCCCTGTCAGAGCGAGTGGAGTTCTCCTGTCACTCTGGTCCCTAAGCCAGGTGGGTCACAGCGGCTTTGCATCGACTACAGACGTGTTAATCAGATAACCAAAACAGACACTTACCCTCTCCCTCGCGTGGAAGATTGCATAGACAAGATCGGAAAGGCTAGGTACATAAGTAAGTTTGATTTGTTAAAGGGATACTGGCAAGTACCTATGACTGAACGTGCTAGGGAGATCTCATGTTCTGTAACATTAGGAAAGACATTTGCATGTTCTGTAATGCCATATACAGATTGTTTTAGAGTAATAAGAAATTTCCTTTGTAAATTTCTTTTTTCTTTGTGGGGAGGTGTTAAATAGCCTATGATTTCATCATCCTTTGTGTAATTTTAACGCACAGTATGCTGCATGTTTGATCACGAGCGTGTTCTGCCTCAGTCCCCCCCTTCTGCCGTTATAGTAGAGTGAGTCGTCCTTTCTGTTATTCAGTGCGGGATTGTCAACTGTTTGTCCCCATCGCTTCATTTGCGCGTCCTTCTTGCAAGTTGTATCAAGCTCTGCTGGCCCCTATATAATGAGCTCAGTCTCTGCATCATTGCCACTTAGATCAGCTCCTCATTTTGTTCACATCTCTGTCCTCCCCTGTACAGTTATTATTATTGTGAATTGCTCAAGAAATCTCCAAACATCTAGCAGCTGTGTGTAATTTGAGTATAACCGTTGTTGCATTTTGTTCTTGTACTGTATAGCATAAGTTTAATTTGTAGGCCTAGTGAAGTTTGTAATTTATGTAGGGTTCTTTGTCAGTCATTTTTGATAATAGTTTGTATCTGTAATAATTTATCTGGCATTCACTGAGTATTATCTGGTATCTCATTTTATCAGGGCTGACTTAGATAAATTTACTCTTGCTAATTTCATGTTAATAGAGGCTATTGCAGTTAACCATATATTTAACCTGTTTATTTGCCATTACATTATCCTTATGAGTCCTGAATGTTTTGTTGTTAGTTTAAGCATTAAACTTTAACTTGTAATTTTACCTAACTCTTTTGTTTTGAACCTGGAACTTTACGGGACAGTAGTGACTCTTAGTATTCTCACTTAAAGTGTACATTATCTTTCTCTGTTCCGTAACAATATTAAACAGCCATGGAGACATCACACATCCCTGTTTTAGTCCCACATTTAGATGAAAGAACTTACTCAGCTCACCATCCACTCACACCGTATCCCCAGCTCCTTCGTACATACTCTTCACAGCACTCAACAATTTTCTCTCCACTCCATACATTCTTAATTCCTTTCACATACCATGCCTATCTGTTCTGTCATAATCTTTCTCCAAGTCCACGAAGGCAGCATACACTTTCTTTCCCTTCTCTAGATACTTCTCCACTAAATAACTTAGAACAAATATCTGATCTACACACCCTTTTCCCTTCCTAAATCCCCCTTGTTCTTCATCAGCTAGCTCCTTTGTTATATGCCTAACCCTATCAATGAATATTCTATCATATATTTTTCCAGTCACACTAAGAAGGCAAATACCCCTATGGTTACCACATACTTCTCTCTCCCTTTTTCCTTTGTATAAAGGAACAATATTATACCTGATTTCCAGTCCTCTGAAACCCTTCCCTCTTCCCAAGCCAATCTAAACAACTTCCATAACCACTCGACAACAATCTCACCCCCATACTTCAGCATTTCACTCACACTCCATCAATTCCTGGGGCCTTTCCTATCTTGATCTTCTTCACTGCATCTACAACTTCCGTCCTACTCATCTCTTCCTCCCTCCTCTCGTCTCTTCTTCTCCCAGCCATTCCTCAACCACTTATACTCGCACTGCTATCACTCTCCACATTCAACAATTCCTCAAAATGCTCCTTTCATCTCCTCAATTTCTCTCTCTTCTCCACCAACAATCTATTATTCCTATCTTTCACCCCCCTATTATTTCCCCTTTCACGCTGCTTTACTTTTTTTACCTCCTTCCAAAACAATTTCTTACTTTCCCTCCATTTCACACTCAGATTCCTCCCAAACTCTTCATTCACCTTTTTCTTACTCTCCGTCACCAGTCACTGCACCTCCCTTCTGGTCACATATACCTCTCTCTTCTCTCTCTCATCTTCTCCCCTACCTCTGCTCGCTAGCCATTCACTATCTGCCTTCTTCTTTTGTTCCACAGCTAGTTGCACCTCATCATTCCACCATGCTGTCCCTTGCACACCCCTGCATCTCCTCCTCACTCCACAAACCACCTCACATGCTGCGCCTATCTCTTCCGTGACTATCTTACATACGTCTTCCAACCCTTCCATCTGCTCTAACTCATACCTTCCCAATTTTTCTTCCACTATGCTCTTATACTCTGCCATTTTCTCACTGTCTTGCAACTTCTCCACTCTTCTCACAGGAGCTGTTTCCTTCTGTCTTCCCCTTCATCACTTCAACCATTTTCTTTGCAGCTTTACCCTGGCCATCACTAAGTGATGGTCTGAGACTCCATTCCCCCACCCTCTCCACACTCTTGCATCCAACACTTGTCTTCTCATTTGCTCATCCACACACACGTAGTCTATCATTGCCTTTCGTTCAACAAGTTCACCATCCATCCTCCTCATTACTCTCCATGTATACCTGTGGCTCATCTTATGCTGAAAGTAGGTGTTAGCTATTGTCAACCCCTTGCCAGCACAGATGTCCACCAAAGCACTACCATTCCCATTTACTTCAGCTGGCACACCCCACTGACCATCCACTCCATCCACTCATACATTCCCAATTTTAACATTCATGTCTCCAGTCAAAAATACTCGCTCGCTCCTCTCAAACTTGTCTACACATGCTTCTACACTTGCCCAAAACTCATCTTTCACTCTTGCCACTCGATCCTCTGTCGGGGCATACGCACATACAATCGCCCCTGCTTGTATACCTACGTTCATCCTCACCCATAGAATCCTTGCACCCACTGTTCCATACTCTCTTATATTCTCCTTCCACTTCTTGCATATCATCAAACATACTCCCTCTCTTGCCCTCTCATTCTCATTAACTCCTGCACATATTCCTAAACCGTATTCCCATTCTCTCACCCTTTCACCTTTCCATTTAGTTTCAGTCAATCCACATATATCCACTCTTGCATCCTCAAGCACCTGAACAATCTCTCTCTCTTTCACTTCATCATTCACTCCTCTCACATTCCATGTCCCCAGCCTCAGAATGTCCCTTATCCGTTCCTTAGTCGTCAACGTATGGTCCGTCCTGGTCCGAGGCGCTTTATTCGCTTGTTTAGTTAGTTCCTTTTGGGGGGGTGGGGCACTAACCCACCACCAACCCTTTTAGTTGCCTCGTACAACAAGCAGGGATACTGGGGGATTATTCTTGAAACCCTCCTACCCCTAGGGGGCGCTACCCCCCTGTAAGGTAACCATAACGTGATTTGATTTCGATGACATACAGTTAAATATCAGTATCACACTGAGAGTTCAAAGGTCCAAGGAACAGGACAAGACAGCTTCAACATAACTGATCCGTTCTAGACTCAACTTGATGGAAGGACCCAGTGAGAGGGAAGAACGTAGGGCGACGCGTTTGAGAATCACTTAATGGTTATGGTCACAGGGAAACTTCAAATATTAAAACAGTCAAAACCTGCTTCAGTGACTGAGAAAAAACAAAAGATGTAGAGATTCGATATTGAGGACATAAAGATCAAGGTCATAGGGTATGATCATCTCAATAAGTTTTTATCCGAATAAAAAGAAAATTGCTGGAAGGCTTATAGGACAAGCAAGATTGATATCAGTCAGCTTTGAGAACAATTAGTCAAAGATCAACATCATACGTGAAGATCACGTGTTCGACACTGACTCCGTTATTAATCGACTTGGAACTAACCTGCTCGAAGGAATGATGGTACGCCAAAGATGAATACCGTAGAATTTTGGAACAGTGACTCAAAGCTCAAGGTCATAGGGCAAGATAATCGAAAAAAAAATAATCATCCAGTTCAGAACAAAGTTGGAAAATGGTTTAAAGATCATGTAGAGATGTGATAAATTGTTATTAAGAACAGATTAGCATGTTCGGCCCTTACAGTAGCTGGCAGCAGCGGCCGTAGCACTCTATGAATGGTCCTTTTTTTATATTGGATATCAACACCAGAGTGTAAATAAGCGACCCATTACATTATGCAAAGGCAACCCAAAAAATAATGTTTACCTGCAATAACTTCGCCGGCTATGTCAGTAAGTTGTCCCCTTCTTTCCCAATGATGTGGTTTATTGACCTTTTTTTTTTTAATATTTCTATACGTTATTTATATTTTGGAAAATCTATCGGACTACAGAAACATTTCACAGATATTTCTTTGATATCCAAATCAAGACGTCTCTCCAAAACTATTTGAGACTGTTCGAGGAATGTTAGCATTTAAAGTATAACGTGATAGGATTGGAGGGGTTAAAAACACGCAAAAAACTGATACTCATGATCAACTTCTATTTCAATGCAGTGTTTGTACATAATTCTTATGATTTACCCAAACAACAGTGATTCAATTAACTTATGACATCATGGGGAATAAATCATGTACAGCGTTCCAACATTCAAGAGATCACTGAACAGGGAGGAATGATTGCCAAATCAGCAGAGATAGGTGTCAGCCGGAACACCGTGAGGGCTTGGGTCCGACGATATGAGGCTTAGGGTCATGTCCAAACAAGACCAAACAAGGCCATGGCCTGGCCGACCTGGCATGACAACCCCGATGAAAGAAGAGAGGCTTATTACGGCGGCAACTGAGACTCCTTTCAAGACAAGAGTCATACTGGCAAGGTATAAGACTCGTCTAAAGTAATAAACGGACTTATAAGAAAGATTCTTTTTATCAATATTCATTTAGAATCGTATATGTTTTGTTATTTATTTGCTAATAATCTTCCATTTTCTTAGATGACTAATGTGTGTGTGTGTGTGTGTGTGTGTGTGTGTGTGTGTGTGTGTGTGTGTGTGTGTGTGTGTGTGTGTGTGTGTGTGTGTGTGTGTGTGTGTGTGTGTGTGGAAAGTTGCCAAATTATCTTTTAGGTGGAGCTTGGTAAACATGTTGGTAAGAGTGGATGACTAGGCTGGGTGAGGTGACTGGACTGATTGTGTGGTGTGGGGAGTAGCCAGTGGTCGCTCTGTGGATGGATAGGGTAAGTGACTGGGTGATTATTGTGAGTGAGTTGATAAGTGTGCAAAATGGGTAGAAAGGATGGATAAAGGGTAGTGGTGAGTGGATGGATGGAGTGGACAGGACTGGTTGGTTGGGCAGACTGAGTGGGCTGGATGGATGGATGGGTGGGTGGGTATGTTGGGTGGGTGGATGGGTGGGTATGTTGGGTGGGTGGATGGGTGGAATGTCTTAGTGGGTGGGTGGTTTGCGTGGGTTATCAGGGTGGATGTGTGGGTCGGTGGGTCGGTACAGGACTTTGTGGATGGGTCGGATGGTCAGTTGGGTGGGTTAGTGGGTGGGTTAGTGGATGGGTAAATGGGATGTCTAGGTGGCTAGGACTAGGAGGAAGAATGGGCATGCTAGGTGAGGCAGGTAGGTGGGTGTATCGGCTGGGTGAGTCTCTTGGGTGGGCAGGATGGGTCGGTGGTTGGCCTGGTGGGTATGTTGGCCGGTGGGTTGTTGGATTTTGTGAGTGGATATGTGGGTAATACGTTGGAGATTGTGTGAGGTTCTGGAAGACAAGGCAGGAAATTTGTTTATTTTCATAGTATTACTCTGCTGGAGCATTCACTTCAAGAAGGATACAAAAAAAGACATTAGGAAAGAGAAATTAACAATAATAATGTCATTCAACTAGGTAGCTGCAGCTGCCAGTAGCAGTGCTCACAACACGTGAGCGGTTGAGAAAGTCTGGTCTTTTTCATGCCGTGTTCCGGCTGTGAAGTTGTTTTTTACCCCGCTAAACAAAGCTACAAGGCTTAGGTTTGCCTAGGAATTTGCAGCACGAAAGGCAGATTTTTGGGAGATCGTCGTTTTTACGGATGAAACCCCATTATTCTTGTCTGTTGCTGCTCCCCGACGTTATTGCTGGCGTCAAAAAAAAAAAAAAAAAAAGAAGAAGAAGAAGAAAGAGGTTCCTAGAGAAAACTATTTTTCAGATAAGGTACATCAGCCAGGTTCTTGTTTCATACACAGCTGGATGTGGAATCGTGATGTGGGAAAATTAGATACTGTGGCGGTAATTTAAATACGGAGGATTATATAAACATATTAGAAATATGTTTATTGCCATCTGATCGAGCCTACGTCATGCCTGAGTCCCTCTCCATACTTATGGTTCAGTATGTCTCTAATCCACAGAAGTGGGACCCTAATGGAGTGGTTTGTTCAACACCCTGAGATAACCCTCCTAGACTGGCCCGCACGGGGTTATGACTTGAACCCTACAGAAAATCTATGAACAATAATGGTTCAGAAGTGGACGGTGGAGCAAAAAACTAACCCTGCGATAATGCTAAAGTGTCTTGATGTGTATGAAAGCCTCAGAAGGAGACCTGCAATATGTGATGTTGATTGCTTCTCTTCCAACACGTCGACAGCAGGTGATTGATGCAGAGGGAGGATGGACAGGGTACTGAGAAAGTAAATGGTAAGAAAAACAAATATATATATATTCTTTCACTGAACAGAAATAACTGCCTGTTATTTGCGATTTCATAAAAGTTTTTAAATGTTGTATGAAGAAACAAAACAAATTAGGTATGCTGCACACCGATCATAAATCAAACTATATAATTTGCGGGAAAAAATATTTCCATTCTGTCAACGAGGTGGCTCAATTGGTAGATCTGTGACCTGCAGTCCTAAAGTACCCAGGCTCAAATCCCCCCTGGGGCAGGGAACAGTTTATGGATTTGAATTTCATAAAAAGTACTTTACTAATCTACTAGAAGACCCGCCGACCTGGCTCAAAAACATCACTGCTGACACCAATACATCAGTCCTGTATGAGGCGCCCTAGCATGTGTTCAGTATGGACGGTGAGGGTTAGCACCGAAGTGGTGACATGTGGAGATGTAGGAAGACTACTGGGATTTGAAAATATGCACTGGGGATAGGCCCTGAGTCGGACACATAAAAATAAAAAAAAAGTATATCCCAGTGCATACGTCAGAAGCCATGAAACATGAGTGGCAACATAGATTTTCATGTAACTCAAAATATATATATTTATGTGTATACATTCTGCAAATTCCATATACATATATATATATATATATATATATATATATATATATATATATATATATATATATATATATATATATATATATGGAAACTCTGTGGTACAGTGGTAAAGTGTGAGTTTTCTTACACTGAAGAACGAGGGTTCGCGCCCCCCCAGGGCAATAAACTTTGGGAACGCATTGGCGGACACAAGAGGTGCTGTGGTTGAACGAGTGTGGCATACTATAAAGTATGCTTGCACCCAGTCGGCTTGCGCGGGCCTATTACACTTGGTTCACAGACTACACACAGATCCAAAGCCACTCCATCACTATAATTACACTTACAAGCACTTCTCACCCTACATACAGTCTCTACTAGACAGCCTAAGCCACTTGGTAGAGATACATTGGCTGTATCGTCCCCACTTCGGTCCTGCAGTGGATACACAAACGGCTGATGAGATGATATATATATATATATATATATATATATATATATATATATATATATAATCAGCTGTGTGAGTATCCACTGCAGGACCGGCCTATCCCGACCGAAGTGGGGACGATACAGCCAATGTATCTCTACCAAGTGGCTTAGGCTGTCTAGTAGAGACTGTATGTAGGGTGAGAAGTGCTTGTAAGTGTAATTGTAGTGTTGGAGTGGCTTTCGATGTGTGTGTAGTCTGTGAACCAAGTGTAATCGGCTCGTGCAAGCCGACTGGGTGCAAGTATACTTTTATAGTAAGCGACACTGGTTCAACCACAGCACCCCTTGTGTCTGCCAATGCAGTATGTGGCCGGGTGAACACTCCCAAAGTTTATTAATAAAACCCAGGCTGGGCACGAACCCTGGTTCACCCGTGTCCGAAACACACACTCTAACACTGTACCACAGAGGCTTCATATATATATATATATATATATATATATATATATATATATATATATATATATATATATATATATATATATATATATATATATATATATATATATATATATATATATATATATATATATATAAAGGCTGCTTTGCTCCAAGAAAGGGAGGCAGCCGAAACAGGACGACACACTCCCAATTTACTCATCCACACACACACACACATATTTATTCATATCTTAGCCCTAAGGGGAGATGGGACAGATCTCACCACACCACACCGCACGAGGGTTAACTGCACAGTGCAATCAGCGATATCCCCAGCAGGGCCCGACAGCAGAGCTGGTTTACCTTTACCATATCATCATAGTCCCATCCCCATACTCACAGCTGACCTGATCAGCTGAGAAGACCTAACGTGGAAGAATATCCCCTCGGGGTCAATTCACCATTTATTCATTTACAATTTTTCTCCCATCACTCCTATCATGTGCAGCCACTCTTCCTTGCTCAACAGACATCCCTTTCGCATCTAACGCTCTCTTCACACTGTCCATCCATCCTATTCGTGGCCTTGCTCTCAGCCTTACACCTCTCACATCCGATCCAGTTATTTTTTTCACCTTTAGCTCTTTATTCATTCTCTCCATATACCCAAACCATCTCAACACTCTCTGTTCAGCTCGTTCAGACATCTCCCGCACAAAGCCAGTTCTCCCTCACAATCATTACTCACTCGATCCATACGAGTCACCCCATGCAAACTCCTCAGACACCTCATCGCCATTTCATTCATACTTTTCCTCTCTGTTACACCCATATTCCATGTTTCAGCCCCATATAACGCAGTCGGTACCACAACACCTTCATACAGCTTTCTTTTTGTATCCAGTCTAAGCAAAAGACATCTACACACTTATTTCATACCTTCCAGCACCTTTCCTAATTCATTCATTCTAAACTTCTACATCTATTCTTCCATCCACAGCAACATGTGACCCTAAATACCTAAAACACTCTACCTCCTCAAGCAACTCACCATTCAAAGCTATATTCATCCTCCTACCGTCTACCAACCTTGGACACTTTATCACTTTACTCTAATTCCCATTAACTCTCAATTTCCTCCTTTCACACACCCTTCCAAACTCTTCTACCAATGTCTTAATCAACTCCTCCGAATCAGCCACCAGTGCAGTATCATCCACAAAGAGCACCTGATTCAGATTCCACTCTCTACCATCAGCATTCACCAGACTCAAACCTCCGCCTAGCACTCCCGCATTCACCTCCCTTACAACACCATCCATATAAATAGTAAACAATCAAGGCAACATCACACATCCCTGCTGCAGCCCCACTCTCAATGGAAACCAGTCACTCAGAGTATTTCCTAGTCGTACACACGCTCTACTATTTACAAAAAAAAAAAAAAAATTAACTCTTTTTGATGTAATGCTGCCTACTTCTTCCTTAGCCTTTACCATTCTTTTTCTGTGCCTGCCCTACTCTCTTCCTATTTCTCCCATCTTTCCTGTCACTACTTAATGCTTTTCTTTCCGTTACAGGTGGCTTTACATTGAGTGACAAGCCAAATGGTTTCCTGTAAGCCAAGAAACCATTTACAAAGCTGGGTGGTAACCATATAACCAAACCATACGTGCTCCCTACGTGTCAAGTGGGTTGGTGGAGGGTTAGTGCCCCTCCCTGTAAAACAAATAACTCAGAGTCAAATGGCCACCCTATACGAGATTATGGCGTCTGGCAATAGATAGATAGATAGAACAATCTACCATCAAGTCCATACAATCTCAAAATAGTCCCCAAAGCCTCCCTATCAATTTTATCATACTCTTTTTCTAAATCCACGAATGCCCAAAATACTTCCATACTTTTTGTTAAATACTTTTCACACACCTGTCTCACAACAAACACCTGATCCACGCATCCCCTCCCTGTACTAAAGTCGCACCGTTCATCGCCAGTCACTCCCTCTGTACCCTCTCTAACTCTCCTAATTAACACTCTGTCATACACCTTACCTACAATGCTCAAGAGACTTATACCTCTAAAGCTAGTACATTCATACTCATCACCCCTTACCTTTATACAAAGAAACCACACATGCACTTGCCCAGTCAATCGGAACCATACCGCTCACAAAAAGCATATTCAGCAATCTTACTAACCACTCAACAATAGTCGTTCCACCACCTTTCAGGCATTCCACAGCACACCCATCCATACCTGCGGCTTTCCCTGCTTTCTTCTCCTTTACTGCCTCCTACGCTTCCTCCATCGTGGTCAAAGAATCATTCAACTCTCCCAACACATTTATTCCTTGGTTCCTTCCATCTGCTACAATCTCAGCCTCCCGTTTCTCTTCTATATTTAACAATCTTTCAAAATACTCCGCTCATCTCTTCCTTACTGCATCTATCTCAATTAACATCTTTCCATCCTCTAATTTTACTCGCACTTCCTTCCCAGACTCTCCCTTTCGCACTCTTTTCACCTCCTTCCAACACATTTTCGTATTCTGTTGAAAATGTTGAAAATTCTCGGCCAACCACCTAACCCACCCCTCATCTGCTGCCACTTTAGCATCACGCACAGCCCACCTCGCTCTATTCCTCTTGTTTACCCCTTTCATATGACACCTCATCCTTCCTGTGCAGCCACACTTCATATGCACATCTCTTCTCAGCCACAGCCATGTTTACTTCCTCGCACCACCATTCACTTCCCTTTCTTACACCACACCCACTAGTCTCACACCACACAAGTCTTCCGCATGCCCCATCACAGCACTCTTAAACAACTGCCATTCCTCCTCCACACTGCCATTTTCCTGATCTTTCATTGCGTTCCACTCATCCTTCAAGTTCTCCTGATACTCTATCATTTTCTCTCTTTTCTCCAACTTACTCACTTTCAAAACCTCCCTGCCACACCTAACTCTCCTAGCTCTCACCCACCTCGTACCTACTCTCAACTCTCTCTTCACCAGGTAGCGTGGCCAGCCTTACCTCCACTCTTCCTTCTCAAAACTCTCACATCTAACAATCTTCCCCTTACATTCCTGGACACAACCACATAGTTCATCAATGCTCTGTCAACAACTTTTCCACCCACCTTTCTCACCCATGATTGCTTCTAAATATCTTTCGTCTCAAACAAGGTATTTCCAATCACCATCTCCCGCTAAACACTCATCCCTATCATTCGTTCCTCATTTCATTTCTTCCAGGTACACCATGCATACAAAGTACATCTTCAACTGCTACACGTCCCACTCTATTCAGATCTCCCATCATTAACACATTCACATTCGCTCCAAAACTCTGCAGACACTCATCAAAATCATTCCAGAAAGACTCCCCCTCTTCTGCATCCCTTTCACTACCAGGCCCATATTTACTCACAAATACCCACAACTCACCTTCAAATTTCGCTTTCATCCACATCAGTCTCAATGACACCTCCTTCTATTCAGTCACACACCGCTGCATTTCCGGGCTCACTAACAAGGCCACACCTTCTCTCGCTCTTCCTCTATCAGCACCTGACATTCTTCCATTCACACTTCCAAACTCAGACTCATCTTTCCCTTTCATCTTTGCTTCACTCAGAGCTAACACATGCAACTTTCTTGTCCCAAACATTCTCCCAGTCTCCTCCCTTTTAGCCTCAATCACACTACATCCACCCACATTCATAGACTCAATCTTCAGGGTACGGGGATAACTCAGTCCCTAATCCCTTCCTATGCCCTGTCTCATTGTAGGAATTAAAAAACAGAGGAGGGAGTCCCTAGTCCACTCACTCCTCCCCTTTTAGCCGCCTTTTACAACACGACAGGAATACTGTGGCAGAATTCTTCTTAACACAAGCTGGCCGCAGAGTGGTAGTACCACCCTATAGTGCGGCCACACTGTTTCCCCCCCGGTCACAGGGGGGGACTCTCTCTCTCTCTCTCTCTCTCATTATATATATATATATATATATATATATATATATATATATATATATATATATATATATATATATGGAGCCTCTGTGGTACGGTGGTAAAGTGTGCGTATTCGTACACTGAAGAACGAGGGCTCGGGCCCCGCCAGGGTAATAAACTTTGGGAGCGTTCTTCAGGCCACGTACCGCATTGGTGGACACAAGGGGTGCTGTGGTTGAACCAGTGTCGCATACTACAAAGTATGATTGCACCTAGTCGGCTTGCGCGGGCCGATTACACTTGGTTCACAGACTACACACACATCCAAAGCCACTAGAACACTACAATTACAAGCGCTTCTCGCCCTACATACAATCTCTACTAGACAGCCTAAGCCACTTGGTAGAGATAGATTGGCTGTATCGTCCCCACTTCGGTTGGGATAGGCCGGTCCTGCAGCGGACACACAAACGGCTGATGAGATGATATATATATATATATATATATATATATATATATATATATATATATATATATATATATATATATCAATCAGTCATTTCCTGTGGCACCCCACGGGATGCATAGGGCCTCGATGAGAGTTCAAGATTTCTTAGGCAGAAAAATATTTTACCATGGAGCCAATGGCAGTGGCTCGCAGGAACCAGGCAGTGGAGAGAGGAATTTAAATAAAAGAAAATCAAATGCAGAGGGTTAGGGCAAACAAAGTACAAGAGAATGAGAGACAGCAAAAAGATTGTAAATAAAAGTGTCCCTTTTAGTCGCCTCTTACGACAAGCAGGGAATACTGGGGAAGTATTCTATCCCCCTTTCCCAAGGGGGATATATATATATATATATATATATATAGATAGATAGATAGATAGATAGATAGATAGATAGATAGATAGATATTTATTTATTTATATTTATATTTATATATTTATATATATATATATATTTATTTATTTATTTATATAGATAGATACAGATATGCATGTACATAGAGACTGATAGATAGATTTATATAGATAGATAGGTAGATAGATATACATATACACAGATAGATAGATAGATGGACAGAGGTGTGGAACACATGGAAGTTCAAGATGCAGTATGCTTTTCCATGCCCGTCCCCAGGTGGGATTGAGCAGTGGCCAGGAGGATTTGTTGAAATGATGATCTACCAACAGAACCGAAGGAGGGTCCAGTCGATGAAAATAAGCATGCAATATACAGTAATGACAAATTATCCGAAAGTGCTTTATTACCTTTGTAGCAGGTCACGCAAGAATACCAGTGCCCATAATTTTTAAAGGTATGAAAACATTGTACGTCCCCGATTGCATTATATGATCTACAAAACTCCACCTGTCTTGTTCAAATTAGAGCGAATTTCCACAGCATATAAACTCCAACCTGACTTGGCCTTTTTATTAACACAGTTTTAGGGGAAAATAATTTTGCTTTTATTAGCTAATGATGACAACTGGCACAGGTACATGCAAAAAAAAAAAAGAAGTAAGGCACGTCATTATACAGAACACCGTGAAACAACAGGTGGTTCAACGAGCAATAGAACGAGAAAAACAAATTAAAATCATCTAACATTAGCCAGACTGATATAAACATAGTTCACAACCGCATGACCTCGGGAGTTTCCTATTTGGCAAGTAAACTTGTCTCCTGTCATCCAGAGTGAAACTGACGTCAACGTACCACAACAGCATCATGTTTACTTACCTTCATCAGCCCCTAGACAAAGAAACATAAAATAAACACACACACACACACACACACACACACACACACACACACACACACACACACTAAATAAATAAATAAATAAATAATTAAATAAAAAACTTCCGATCAGTTTTTAAAGAAGAAAATAATTTTGAAAGAGATGATATGGATCATGCATGCTCACACATATTAAAAGATCAAATATCATAGAAGAAGTACAGGTAGTGTTAAGTAAATCAGTACTGACCAAATTTCAGGTTGGGTGCTACGTAAATGTGCAGAAGAGTTAAGCAGACCATTATATTTAATATTCAACGAATCCTAAGGTTAAGATAATCTACCTGATATTTGGAACAAAACAAACATTGTTCACCTATTCAAGAAAGGCACTAGACAAAATCCACACAACTACCGACCAGTATCAATGACCGGTGTTGTAAGATACTAGAAAAGCTGATAAGAAACGTTTGGGTAAACCATCTAGAAGAACACAGTATGATAACAGAAAGGCAGTTAGGTTTTAGAAAGGGAAAATAATGGGTTACAAATCCATTAGGTTACTATGATAGGGTTACAGAAACATTACAGAAAAGAAAAGGATGGGTGGACAGTATTTATTTAGATTTCAAGAAAACATCTGACAGAGTACCGCACCAAAGACATCAAGGAGGTATCCAAGGCAACCTGTACTGTTGGATGCAGGACTTTCTCAGAAAAAGGGAAATGAAAACAGTAGTAAGGGGAAATTACTCACCATGGAGGGAAGTGACTGGCGGAGTTCCACAGGGCTCAGTGCTGGCACCAGTTAATGTTTTTTTTTTTTTTTAATAAGTCAAAGGTCAAGGTAACAGGGGTAGGTCACCTTAAATAATTTTCACTTGACACAGACGAAACTTGATAGAAATGTTAATGGTAAGCCATGGATAAGTGGATTCAATTTTAAGAACAGCTAGTCAAAGGTCAAGGTCACAAGGAATGGCTAGAGTTCGACTTGTGTGTGTTACAGTGTACTAGTATTTACTCCATCTTATCGGCATCCATTGTGATTCCCTGCACAAGTATTTTATGTATCCGGCTCTGAGGTCGGACTTGAGAGTTTGTCCCCTAACCACAGGATTATGTATATAGCTGAACAGTTAGGCATGCCGGTCGCCACTGGAGGTACAAATTCCTAAAGGGCTAATTGAAATATTTGGCTTTCCAAGCTGGTTATCATTATTCCAGTCATTGCTGCTCATCCTTGCCACCACTGACGTTTAATTAATGCCACTGGAGAGTGATATTCCAGCCACGGGTTTCGTTGCCCTAGGGAGAAGACTTCAGGGCTGTGACTGGCTCATGACATAAGTTTGATGTAAGTATGATGCTATTGGCGTTAACTGTAAAACTATGGAGCTTTTCAATTGCGGGGGGCGGGAGTTTCTTAACCCTTACACCGCGGGCATGTTTCCCAATGTTTTGCGTGTCCCGCGGGGTTATTCGAGCTCTGACAGACTCTCAAAAAATATTTGCCAAAAATCAGTTATTAGTCCTAGAATATTAAAATTACATATGCATATGCCACATACCTTCAGCTTTCTCCTGGGATGTTTGTTGAGCCTTCGTCTATTACCGTAGGACTTGTGGAGACCTCTAAAGTTGGGTAACGAAGTCTCCACTTTACACTTCCCGACAACCCGTAATATGATTACCACAGCCAGATATTAATACTATAAACACAACTCTATGATTATCAAGTAGTTTGGGATCCATACTCCAAAAGAAAACCACTGTGAAAGCAATGAAAATTACGAGCGCATATGACCTTCCCACTTGCGCTAGTTCGCTGTTGGTATTCTGTTATTTATTATTCATAAAACCACTCACACTTTATATTTCTATTACTATATAACACTTATATATATCTGGAGTCTTTATCCATAAGTTTCCTTCAGTAGTATTAGTTTATTGTCACTGAAGTCACTCAATTTTTCATTCAGTAAAATACGTAGAGAGCCACGGATTCACTTTCACTGTTATAACCTCACGTATTTGTATTCATATTCTTATATTACTAATTACTTACATTTCTATTTACATTTTCTATTGTATTTTCAATATTTACACTTCTATTTTACTTACACTATGTTATTCACTGTCACTTTCAGGAACATAAAACTATATTACACTGTTCAATCATATGTACTGTACATCCATTGCTTTCACTTGCTATTTACACATTATTTACACATTATTTACACATTATTTTCCCATTATATTTCTTTCCCACTTGCACTTTTACAACTGCTTCTGGCTGTGGTAATCAAAGAAGCAGGTAACACAGAGGGGAACCTGGCACTCAGTGCACTACCAAGAGGTGCGTTTGTGCTCAGGTGTGCATCGGGTGGTATGTACACACACCTGGCACCTGCGGATCGCAGCCTTCCTCTTGCCTGTGGCAGGCATTTGCACCAGTCTGTGCCGATCCATGTACGTCCTCTGCTCAAGTCTGTCAGGAAGTGTTACTGGATGGCGCCTTGGAGTTCCTGCTGTCACCCTACCATATCTTTCAAGCAGCTACTGAACACAAGTCCTGGCGAACAACCTCAGGGAGAAGGACTTGGGTGGCTTGACCTTCATCTTGTACAGGATGAAGGCGTTCAGCATCGTCATGTCTATGAGATGCAGAAAAACTTTCCTGTACCACCTAGTATTCTTCCTGTGGCAGTCGATCTCTCCAATCATCATGTCAGACTTGTCCACCAGCTGCATGTTGATATTGTAGTCCAACACAGCATCAGGTTTCCTCACAGGTTCTCCTGTCCTACGGTCGACCTTCCCACTGTCTGTCATTTCCCCCTTATGTACGGTGGTGAGCATGTGCATGACCCTCTTGTCATGCCACCGTATTGCCAGCATCTTCTCAGACTTGCGTAGGTGCACGGCTCCTCGCTGCGAGGTTCCTGCCTCTGGGAATTTAGGGAAGTGGGCACGATTACTCTTCACAGTGCCGCAGGAGCCGATGCCGTGCTCTAAAAGGTATTTGGCAAGTTTTGGTGCTGTATAATAGTTGTCTGTATACAGCACATGATTCCCACCAAAATACCTTTCAAGGAGCACTTTCACTACACAGCCTGAGAAGCCAAGGGGGTGTGTTTTATCAAGATCAACAGTGCTGGCTGAATAAATGACGAAGTCAAGAATGTACCCCGTCTTACAGTCGCACAGTACAAAGAACTTGATTCCAAAGCTATGGTGTTTGCTTGGAATGTACTGCACAAACCTAAGACGTCCTCTGAACAAAACCAAGGATTCGTCAATGACAACCTTCTGAAAGAGGTGGAAGAATGTCATAAACTTATCCTTCATTCTGCTCAGAATCTTCCGGATCTTCCAGAGTGGGTCGGTTTGGGAAGGTACATCGTTGTCGGCAAGGTGCAGGTTTCCCATGATGTTCCAGAAGCAATCTCTGGCCATGTACTTATTGAAGGTGGGTGAGGGTAGTAAGGGGTCCATGGACCAGTATTCTTCCAACTCATGCTTCTTTGAGTGTGGCATGAGAAGCAGGAGGGCGAAGAACACATACAGCTCCTGCACTCCCAGCATGGACCACTGTTGCATCTTGGCTGCACCTATACCACTTGCAACACGTTGTGATTCACACCTGTTGGTCTCATCACATATGTGCTGCATGACTTCGTCATCGAGGAAGGCCAAAAGAAAGTCCACACACTCAGCATCCTCGTCAAGAGTGAAGGCAGACTGTACTCCTGAGGAACTCTCGTCAAAATCGAGATGTTCAGGGACAAAATCGGACTCTTCCGTCCACGCGAAGGCGTCCAGGATTCCCTGTCATGGCGGTGTAGGGTGGGTGAGGGTGGAGGGTGGCTGTGAGGCAGATTTATCAGGTTCAAGGTCACTCGCACTGACCCTGGGTTGCCATACAGCACTAGCAGCCCTTACTCTACTAGCAACTCTACTTTTATGGGTCAGGGATTTACCTTTTTCTCTACGGCCTGCCTTCACTGTTGACGCTGGTGGTGACTCCGATGACGAAGACTCAGGAGAAAATTCAGCGGAAGAAGAAAGAAATGAGTGAAGTGGGGCTTGGGAAACGGGGAAATGAATCAACTCGGGACTCATGGTGGGCTGGGTCACGAGGGGCCATTGTTCCAGGGCTAGCCCGCCGCCTTTTCACTCCCTTCCCAAATTCCCTCCCTTGCTGCACGAACGGCTCCTTTCCCTTGGAGCTAGGGATAACTTGGGACACTGAAGCACTCGTACTAGTAGTTTCTGGCACAATTTCCTCACCCGGCTCATCACACGAATCCCCCGAAGGGTCAAAATCACTATCCATCATCACCATTGATAATTCGGCTAGTTCACGTTCCACTGCAGTCACTTAGTCCTTTCCTGCTTCCCCGACGAGTTTTTCTGGGTGTAGAGGTCACGGGGCCCTTTGCAATGGGCGCAGAAGCGGCAGAAATGGTGGGGCGCGAGTGTGACATGCTTTGACCACAGAGGAGGACAAGGAACTAAATGCCGCGGCTTATCTGAGAAGGCAAGGGTTGACAGTGACAATGGGGCTGACAGCTGCTAACTTACATGCTAATAAATTATTAGTAGAAAATCTCGGCAATACATAAAGAAATAGGTAGTTCCAGGTGAATGTAAATGTCACTTAGGCTTCTCCCTTCCTTTCTGATATATATTTTTATTACAGAAATAGATTACAAGACATAATTCAAAGAGAAAATTACCATGGTAATGTAGCAAATGAATGCATGTGAGGTGTTGTCAGGTGATAATTAGCCAATTCCTGGTGTATACCACTATCACTTACCTTTTTTTTTTTTTTGTATATATTATTTTGTATAAGTATAGGGCATAGGGCTTATTTCAATGGATGAAATTGTCATAAAAGACTTTGTGGTTCCTTTGTGGTTGAGATATATATATATTAGACTTGTGGACGAGCGGTTATTATACTGGAGTAGCTTGTAGTAGATAATCTTCTTTCCCATTTGTCATGTAGTGACAGGAGAGGTAAAGAATAGTATGGGACTATTTTTATTTGTCTTGGAAATATTAACAAGTCTCTCACACAGAGCGAAGTATAGAGTCCAGTCCCGCTAGCTATCTCTCTGTCTCGCTCTCTCTGTCTCTCTCTCAAGTTACCAAGCCCTTCTCCCTGCGACCTGTCTCTTCTAAGGCCTCTCTCCTTCTGAGCTCTCTTTCCTAAATTCTGGTGAAACAGGAGACGTATCACGTGTGTTCCTTGTGGATGGAAAGTTTAAGAAGCCTGTGTGTGAGTATGTGTGTATGTGTGTGTATGGTCACTAGGGCTTTGTTCACGGGTGGATTGCTGACAACTAACTGCATCATCTCCTTACTGGCCACTGTCGTCAGCTTTCCTCAGTGTAATTTGCAGGCTCATTTCCTATTCCCAGGCTCGCATAGAGCTGTCTATCTATCTATTTATCTGTCTATCTTTTATGATTTGTAATTATAATATGGAGTTCTGATATCTGCATATATTTGTATATATTATTTTGTATAAGTATAGGGCATAGGGTTTATTTCAATGGATGAAATCTGTGGAAAAATCTGGGGGAGATTTGCTTAGCGCAGCGCGGCCGGGGAGGTGAGAGGACAGGGTAATGGAGGGGAGGTAGGAAGGGGAGTCAGGAAAGGGGGAAAATGGCTAAAATGTCAACAATGGATGGGAGTACAGATGAGATTTGGAGTGCTGACTAGTGTTGGACAATGGCAGTACTGATAGATGATACAAGCCACCACTTGAAAGCCCGGGATAATTCAAAATTACACAGAATCACAAAAGTGGCGCCCCATGGTTAATGGGTTAATGGTGTCAGCTGAGTGTTTGATATTCGAGGATTGAAATATTACAGGATAAAAGAGTAATTTTATAACCTTCGATAACCATAACTATGTATGTGTAACCATGAATGTGTGTAATAGATACTGAAACGATTACACTCATTTACTGCTACAGTTATGTCTACGTAAACAAGGTAACATTATAGTAAAACTATCAGTGTGTTAGTCTTAAGTATTTACAGAGCTTCATAGTTCTAATGGGCAAGCTTTATAAAGCTATGGTAGACCAGGACTTATGAAATGATGTAGAATGTGACACAATGGTTGTGAGCACTAGTTACCGGCATGCAATGTAGAATTAAATGCTTCAGGAAAATGAAACAGTGAACAAGCTATTACAAAATATCTGTGCGCATTATTTTTACGCGAAGCATTCTGGCACCAAAGAGACTGGATACTTTATAAAGATCTTTTGGTCTTTCCCGACTTTGGTAGTCTTGATTTCATGGGAAAGCCATACACAGCTGAAAACATTCTCTGGGTGGTAAATATTTGTATTGTATACACTTGCAGTCGTTGTAGCTTTTATGGTGAAAGTGTCGCCTGCAAGCATCCATGGTGAATGCCATGACCATGACGGTCTTACAATTACTTTGTAGAAACTTGTAGTGAAGTTTTGTAGATCAGTTATACATGTACTACACTCGTGGACGAGCGGTTGTTATAAGGGAGTAGTTTTGTAAGTGGATAATCTTCGTTCCCTTTTTGTCATGCAATGACAGGAGAGGTAAAGATTAGTGTGGGACTATTTTTATTTGTTTTGGAAATATTAACAGTCTCTCACACACGAGCGAAGTATAGAGTCCTGCGAGCTAACCTCCCTGTCTCACTCTCTCTCTCTCTCTCTCTCTCTCTCTCTCTCTCTCTCTCTCTCTCTCTCTCTTCCATCCTCTCGCCCATGTTGCTAGGCTCCTTCTCCCTACTACCTGTCGGTTCTATAGCTAACCTCCTTCTGAGCTCTGCTTCCTAAATTCTGGTGTAGCAGGGGTCTTGTCACGTGTGTTACACTGTTGTTGAAATATTCTAGAAGCCTGTGTGTGAGTGTGTGTGTATGTGTGTGTATGGTCACTAGGTATTGTTCGTATGCTTATCTCGCTGACACACAACCTATCTCATCCCCTGACTTGCTGCTTCCAGTGTATTGTCAACATTTCCTCACTTACACTTGCAAGCTTACTTCCCGTTCCCAGGCTTGCCTGGTGCTCTGTCTATCTATCTATCTATCTATCTATCTATCACGTTCTCTATAATCAATTGTATTTATAATATGGAGTCCTGACAACGGTAATGTCCGATATTAGACACTAATATTGGGAACGTCGCGTTTTTTCGGGGTCGTGTTTTTGTAGTACAGGAAGCTTCGTAACACGTTTTCCTTACAAATTTATTTTTGATATTACACCACAAAATTGTCTTGTATATTTCTATTACAAACTACATCGAAGTTATATAAAAATATCATAGAAAACAGTATTAAAATGTAATATGTAAAGTAAGTAGCTAAAGACTCTTTTTTTTAACAAAATCTCCAAACTCAGGAAAAACGAACACGCGTTCCTTGAGTAAAGTGAATCACAAGTATGGAAACAAGTACAGTCAGTGAGAAAGTTCTGCTGTTATTCCACAGACTCAGCTTCACAGTCAGGGCAGATTCATCATTTTACTCCCTGACACTTCATGTCAAAGGCCATTATATACTGACAGAGAAATGTCGATTAGAACAGTGTATTACACCAACCCTCCCGACACCCACCCATCCTCGGTATCCTTCAGTAGAACTGATCTAGTTCAACTAGACAGGATTCGATCCAGACACCACCTAGCCCTCCTCAGTTACCAGCTCACATAAGGGTTGGGTGGAATCACAGATGGTATGTACTGTGCTGATAGAATAGACCCACACAACATAACACACATTAAACAGTACCCCACAACATATGCCACACTAAGACGCAGACACAGCATCAACGGTGCAGAGAACTTTTCAGACGAACCCATTGGGCAATTGCTTACCTGCTGTCGACGGGTCTACTTGGTCAGGTAGGCTGGGGTTAAACAACAACAGCAAGTAACCTACTACAGTGTTTTTAAGCTCAATTCCATTTTTGTCTTCATCTATCCACTCTCTCTCTATACTGAGGTTTCCAGGAATTCAAGAAAAGTCAGATGTAAGTTATGAGGTTTCCCCTTAATTGTCAGTTTATTTAATTCACAGGCTGTAAAAAATTCAGTACAGACCAGATACATCAAAGTCATAACCTGAAGTAAATATCAGCTCCCTGATTAAGGAATTGATCAGTAATTGTTCTTTTGTTGTGTTATGTAATTGTCGATTTATCAGGTTATGTCAGTTCTCGTTTGCTTTCAATTCTTCATTATGTAAGAGCCATTTATGATTTTAATATTGATTCCCCAGATTATTTACTCAATTTCATTAATGGTGTTGTCTTTCTTTATGTGGGAAAATATAAATATTCCTAATGTTCTTTTACTGGTGTTGATTATATGATACTTTTCTCATAAATCTCCCTTCATGTGGAGACAGGGAAAGCCATAAGATTTTTTTTAAAGATAAGACAGTTGTTTTACCTGTTCTCATTTCTGCAAAGCATTGATACTTATTGGTTTAACTAATTATAAACAATTAACTGAATATAATGAAAACACTGTTATTGGAAACACTATAATATTGGCACTTTGTTATGGGGAATTACTTTCATTCTCAGAAGAGAAGAGGAACTTTATATCTGCGTGCAGTTGATGCATAAGAGGATATTTCATGACAAACGTATTCCTTATGGGTAACAAGATTCTTGCAGGAAAATTTATGTTGCAATACCTTCGCCAGAATTACTGAATTCTTGAGAAGTAAAATGATGCTCATTAAAAAAACTCCAGGAGGTATGAATTATGAAAGCCAATAATTATCGTCAACTTTAGCTTCTTTGCCAGTGAGGTGCACCAGCAGCCGTAGTAGTAGTAGTAGTAGTAGTAGTGGTACAGTAAAAGTCCTCTAATCCGGCCACCAAGTCCGAAAATCCCAATACTCCGGATTTGTCTGGGCGAAAAAAAAATAATTTTTATGGTCTTTTTTCGAATTTTTCTGGCCTTTATATAACAATTTATCTGGCTTGGACTTTCTCTTGGCCTTGGATGTACCTGCCTGCAACTATTCATCTACACTTCTATGCATTTCCAGTGAGTAAAACAATAACCCATATCATTTTAAATGTTTAAGTAATGATCATGAACACTCACTATCACTAATGTCTGCTTAGGGGTGCGCTCTTCGTGCCCCTATATACCCTGGGAAGAGGGGAGGGGAAACGAAACGATCCCACCTACCTCTTCCCCAGCTCCCAACCCTCCCCATACCCCTACCCCTCCCCCCTCCACTCGTCATTTTTAACTGGCAGTTACATTTCAAGCTAACCTCATACTTTTAACTCATAGTCGCATTACTAATACAGAAACAAAACACTAGGATATGTAAAAGTATATATGAGTATGAACACGCTGCAGCAAGAAATTAATGCATTATAACGTTGACAGTAAAACAAAAACATTTACAACGACCATCCCAGGCCTCATGCGTTGGGTGCTTGCTTGCGTGCCAGTCTGTGCCTGCTTGTGTGTGTGTGTGTGTGTGTGTGTGTGTGTGTGTGTGTGTGTTTGCAAAGCAGTGCACCCAACGCATGAGGCCTGATATGGCCGTTGTTATCGTTTTTGTTTTACCGTCAACGTTATAATGCATTAATTTCTTGCTTCAGCGTGTTAATAGTTATATACATTTGACATATCCTAGTGTTCTACGTTTGTATTAGTAGTGGGACCAAGAGTGTTAAGCATGAAATCAGCTCGAGATGTAACTGCCAGTTAAGAATGACCGGTGGGGTGGGGAGGGTTGGATAGGAGCATGGGGGAGGGTCGGGAGCTGGGGTAGTGGCTGGTGGAGATCATTTCTTTCCCCCATCCCCTCTTCCGTGGGTATACAGGGGTAGGAAGGGGGTACCCCTGGACAGAAATTAGTGATCGTCAATGTACTGAACATATGTCTAATGTTTTCAGAGGTCCTTCCTAATAGTAAAAAAAAAAAGAAAAATAGTCTGAAAGACCCTCGGTCCCCTGCCATTCGGATTATAGAACTAAGGCTGCAGTAGTAGTAGTAGAGGTCAGTGGGGTGGTTGTAGCGGTGGAAGTTGAATACGTTGTAGTTTTAGAGGTAGGTGGCGTGGTGGTAATTTGGGTGGTGGTAGATGGGGCAGTGATGGTGTCCGGGGCACAGGTTGTGGCGCGCACGAGGCGGGCGGAGACACGGGCGTTGAGGACGAGGGTGTGGAGCCACCCCTTCTGCGCCTCCTCCAGGTTACCGTTCCTCCTCATCACGCATAGGTCAATATAGCAGGTGTCTGGGGAGTGGAACATCCACAGGTATTTGGGTAATGCGAGTACAAGGCTTATACACCCGCACATTAAATACCAATGATTCTATATGTAACAAAATATCAATAGTACACACACACACACACACACACACACACACACACGAGCCAAAAAAAAATTGAAGCGAAAACCTAACCCAACGTCAAATAAAATCATGTGACAGCAGGGTAATCATACAAAATAATAAAGAACACTCATCTGAATAGTACCGTTTGGTCAGAATCATATTAAAACACTTTAGATTCCTTAAAATTTGATGCAATGATAGGAAAAAACAGAAGCAATAACCCACATCACTTAAATACGCCATAGATAAGCATGATGAATACGTCAGGCTGTGTACTCACCCATAAGGTAGGGGTCAGCCAGGTGTTGTAGGAACTGATCGCAAAGAACTCTGGCCGCTTGGTAGTTGGGATCACCTGGGACACAGGCGTCATCTGGCTGTTGTGGAAGGGAGAGAGGGAGGCCGTAGGTTAGGGGAAGGATCCTCTCTCTCTCTCTCTCTCTCTCTCTCTCTTTCTCGTTATTATCAGTGTTGACAGACTCTCTGAGACCACAATCCATGTTGTCTGCGCTTATATTATAATAGTATCCCACTTTCTGTGAAGGATTCAACTGCACTTACCAGTGTTTCTCATATACTCATATACTTTATTCGTTTTTTATATTGTACCTGTCTTCCTAATCTGCCCCATCCAGAACTATACTCACCCGCCACTAATGCTTACCAGAATCTGGATATTGGCAGAGCAGCCCTTGCCGTCTCCAGTTCCCTCACATGGCTCCAGACATTGTTCGTCCACCTGGTCGTTCGTCTGGATGTGACAAAAATTATATATGACTGCAGTTGAAAACGTTATTGAGTAAGAGAAACATGAGAAACACGTGAGGATACAGCAAAATATGGATACTTTCAATACATTCTAAGATTACCATCCTTTCCGAGGATCTATTTTCATTATCCATCTGTCCTTACTGACCAGTAATACTGCACACTCAATCAAAAGCCAGTGTGTCCAGTCAGCCATAGTCCTAGCCATGTATGTACACTTGCTCCCAAAAGTATCGGTGCACAACATGTGTGAAACATTTTGGACCACAGAACGAAGGGTACTGAAATATTAGTATCCGACCTACCACACGTTGGTAGCCCTGATGTCGGGAGGTGTCATATATCACCAACTAGCAATATCCTCTTGCAAACATATAGCAAATGTCATGTTTATATAAACAGACACTGATGATACACAGTGAGACGTTGGTAATGTCAGCAGTTGTTTGAACCTTTTCGGTAGGCATCGCACCCCCTGTGCACAGATGCTTTTGTGATCCAGTGTACCATTTATTCACTCTTAGCTTACTATCCACGTCGGAGGGAATCTGACAGGTCTGGACTCAAGCGGATGGACGTGTCCCGACCTATCCGTAAAGTCGTCCTGACGGTAGGAGCTGTAGTGGCCACACAAGCCATCCAGACCATCCGTGTGGCTAGGATGAGCCCAGATGTCCAGACGGTAGGGACATTGCATCACCTGCGGCCGGCAGGGAAGGGATATGATGAAGAGAGAGCAAAAGACACGGGGCTGGGATGATAGGTTAAAGATTGAAGTAAGAACGCAAAGCTAAGTGTATATATGACTACAATGATGAGGAACATTGAAGATTATAACTGCATACCAAGAAAAATGAATGTGGTGGGTTTGGTGAGATTTGCCGTAATGAAGTTAGATTGATATTGTAAGATGATATATTTTTACGCGTTGTTTTCTGATTAAACAGTAACCTGTCATTGGAAGTATTCATAGAAAAGGCTTCTCTTCAGCATTTGATATCTTTCTCCTTTTGCTTCACCATCATCCTCTCAGTCTTTCCATTACCATATATTTTCATTCTGATGTCGTTTCGTCCTGTTTCAACTTCAGCGTGTCTAAATATTCTCGCTAATCATCAGCCGATCGGTCTTGCCTCACCCCATCGCTGCACTCTCTGTATCCGACTTCATCTCTGGTCTGTGTGGTCCATGCCTCACCTCTGCTTACTTTCACGCCCAGCCTACCATCTGCACCTACTCAACACATGCCTGTTTGTCTTTCCTTAACCCTAGGCTGTTGCTTCTTCATCCTCTGCCTGTTTGTCCTGTTTCACTGCATGGTTGCCTATCCTCCCTCAACCAGATCAGCCCTGTTCTGCCTAACCCCCAGCTGTCCTATCCTGCCTCACCGTGATCCTGGAGGAGCCGAGTAAGACAACGCAGCCGTGGTACTGGAAGGCGAGGACCGGGTGGTAGACGCCACACTCTGGGAAGGCCAGCTGGTGCACCCCAGTTGCTGGCACCACGAAACTGTTGCCGTTCACACCGAGCTGGGGACAAACATGATTAGTAAAACTTGGGGGCGGGGGGGAAATCGATATCTCTCTGCCAGAATGTTTTTTTCTTCTTCTTGTCGCTGGTATCCGTAGCTTACCATTTAGCCAGTAAGGCATGCTAGATGGCATGCTAACTGTCCAAAAATCTATCACACAAGGGCCAGTTCCTGAGATTATTCTGAGTTAAACAATATTTGACCACGTCCAGTTTGGGAAAAATCACGAAATACTGTAAGAGTCACAAACATATGATGGCAGGCAGATAATGTGCCTCAGTTGACACCCACCACTGACTCAGTTAATGCTACATTTTATCTGACAAACTCAGCTAAGAATGTCCAGAAAAAATGTTATTAATCTCACTTCCAGGATGAGCAATGTTCACTGAATAACTGGCAAGTAATTATATGTTGCCAATAGCTAATAAGGATATGAACAGCCATGACTGCCATGTAGAGGCAAATATTGTGAGAACATGTGTTGTAATCCCTGCAGTAGGAAAAAAGACATTTATTGTAGTTTCAGTTACTTTGCCATCTAGGTAATTAATTCAGTTAACCCCTTCAGTGCAAGATTCATCCTCAACTTAACTGACATTGCTTCTAGCCTCTTTAACAAAAGGGGATTAGTCCTGCACTAAGTAAATCGTCTGTCATAAGGTAAACTGTAGGACAAATTCTAAACTAGTGTTCATGGCGTTAATAAACTCTTATTCTGTTAGTAAGAATACCATACAAGAATAGTCAAAGTACATAAAGATTTAAATAAAGAATCTCGTACATATCTTGTTTACTTTTATTGCCATAAAACTGTAAAGTGGGAAAGAAACTGCATAAAATGCCAGGCTTGTAGACTCCTTGTTTCACAACAGCTTCTTGTACAAAGTAAGCTAAAAACTGCTACAACACTAGTGAATAAAGTTGTTCAACGAATCTGTCAACTCACAGTGAAGACAGTGTCGGCGTGTAGGTTGATGACTGTATTCGAATTGTCCTTGAAGGTGGACTCGTCCAGGCACGAAGCACCTCCGTAACACGGCTCAAAGTCACTAAACACGCCCACCTCGGGGTTGTCGGAGCGGTCGGTCTGGGCGAGGGAGTAGTTGCAGGTGCCATGGAAGTCATACTTGTGGTCGTCGAAGGTTACGAAGTGTGGATCCGTGTGCACGTAGCAGTGGCCGCCTGGCGTGCACGGTGAGAGAGGTTGATTTTTGTTATGAATACCTTAACAGGTACTGAAACTGTCATGTTATTGAAATATATATATATATATATATATATATATATATATATATATATATATGTGTGTGTGTGCGTGTGTGTGTGTGTGTGTGTGTGTGTGCGTGTAAAATGTATCGTTCAGAAAGGCTGCAATATGCTTGTATGCGTCGGTCTTGGTCACCTAATGGCGGCTGTCCATCCTGCTCGATCTCTGGCAGCCTCCCTATTCAGCCCCTTATCCATGAGGCTACACTCTGTGGCCTCGCCCCAAGTCTTTTTTGTCTGCCTCTCTCAGCCCTACCCCCAACGTTCACATTCTAAATTTCCACACCCAATTGTCATCCTCTGTCCTCTCCACATGCCCAAACCATTTCAATTTGCCTCTCCTCATCACAGCACTATTAAATTCCAGTGCTATCCTTGCTCTCAGCTCTTCAATCGCAGACAGCCCCTCCAAGCCTCGCATTCAAGGATGCATTACATATCCATCCGAACATTGTCATATGTGTACCTTTGAGCCCACGAATATCCTTTCTCTTTACTGCCCAGGTTTCACTACCATTCAGAATTACACTCCAAACACATGCTGCATACAAAGATCCCTTAGCATGAAGGGAGAGCCCTCTCAATGTCAGGAGAGGCAACAGATCCCTGGACTTCCTCCAGTGTAGTTCCAGCCCTACCTCCAGCATATAACTTGTACCCCAAATAACAACGCTCTTCCACACACACAAAAGACTTACAAGCAAAATCAGTCCTTTCACTCCTGACAATCTCTATATGCCTCTCTGACACACCGCACTCACGAAATCAGCATTATCTCTGAGTCTGCCTTTAATACCACTACATCTCATATGAACTCACTTCTCATAAATACTGCACAAGCCCACACTTGGCCACTCTCCATATGCTTTGACAGTACCGCCACGAGCCCAAGATACGATCACTTTTGTCTTATCCGTATTTACTCTCAAACGCTTGTATCCCATTCCGTCTCTCCACTTGCTAAAACTTTCCCCAACCTCCCTTTCATTCTGTGCAATCAACATCAAGTCATCAGCATAAAACATCTACCATGGGAGTCCATTTCTAAAGTCACGTGAGACAGGTTCAAACACGATGAAAAACAAAAAGGGGCTCAAGACTGACCCTTGAATTATGCCAACATTCAGAGAAAACTCTTCAATCAAATCTCCATTTACACTCACTTGGGTGCAAACACCTACATACATAGCCATAACCACTCTAACCAGCCACTTCTCGATCCAAAGCTTTCTCATGTCCACTTCACTACCTCCCTAGGGACTCCGTGAAAGGCCTTTTCCAAATCAACAAAAGCTAAGTACAGATCTGTTTTCTTTCCTATATGTTTTCCTGAAGCTGGGAGACAATGAATCAGTGGCCCCATCGCCTGGTATAAACCCAAACTGCATTTCGTCAATATTCACTCTTTCCCTAATCGTACCTTGTAGGACTCTCTCCATTACGTTCAGTACTTATTCCAAAAGGTTTATGCCTATATAACAGGACATCACCATTCTTCTTGTACACATTTATAATCACACTCTTCAGCCCATCATATGGGACAACGCTCTCATATATAATCGTAGTTATCAAATTAGTAACTAACCCCAGTCTTTTGAGGCCTCAGCATTTCAACAGTCAGCCAAGACATACCTGCTGAATTGCCCAACTGCATCCTGTCTCATTGCACCAGCATCAGTCAAAGGCCGAGGGCCAAACACTGGATCTGCTGACAAACCCTCCCTGTTCCAGTCAAACTCAGCAACAGGTTATAATGCTTTCTCTAGGTGTCCTTAATATCTTCACTGTCCACTACTACCTCCTCATCATTCTTCACACACTGCTCGCCTATGATATCCCTGTTTTCATTTCTCATCTGATTTGACGGCTTAAAAATCGTGTTCTTCCTTTCAGTGCTATTTAGGTTATGCAGTATAAGTCTCCAAGACTAAGATTTTGCCCGGTTTATTTCCTTTCCAGCCTTATGCTTGGCAGCCAAGTATTCCTCTCTGTTAACACCCCTTTCCCATCCCCGAAAAGGCCTTCTTCTCTCCTTAACTATGACTTCTACACCCTTAACCCACCATGTTACCTTATGTCTTGGAGTGCCCCTTGTTCACCCACACACTAAGTCAGTAGCTCTCAGAATATTGTTCCTGAAAGCTCTGAATTGCTCATTTACACATCTGTCAACAGTTCCCTATTCAGCCACAACTCTGATATTCTCGCTATACTGTAGAAGGCATCCCTCGCTTTTTTTTTTTTTTTTTAAATCTAGATCAATGCAGTATTGAGGTACTGTCACCACTTGGATCCACTGACCACAATCTCATCAAAGCCTCATTAGTTAACCCCCCCGCACCTCCCCGTTCTGAACCTGTCGGGGTGACCCAATGGCACTTTGATAGGGCAAACTGGGATGAATTTAGAAATAATCTTGCTGACATTCCATGGCAGTCTTTCTTCTTTAGTGATCCCAATTCTACCCAGTCCCACATTAGCGACTTAATTCTAGCTGGTATGGATTTATTCATACCAAGTCAACGGTTCACTAAAAGATCAAACTCTCCAAAATGGTTTGATGGCAACTGTGCCAGAGCAACAGCCCAAAAGTCATTAGCATATAACTCTTACTTAAAATCAAAAACATCTGAATCACTCTCTCAATTTAAAATTGCTAGAAATCATGCAAAAGCTGTAATATATCTAGCTAAATCAAACTTTCTTCAAAAGCAAGCATCAGAACTACTTAACAACCCTAATGACAATAGAATATTATGGTCAACTCTTAATTCTTTCAATAATAACTTTAACAAATCATTATCTATTCCCCCACTAAAATCTTCAGATAGAAACATTACAAATGACCCACGTGCGAAAGCAGATATGTTTGCCAGTACAGTAGCCAAAAATTCTACCATAGACGATACCAGCCAGAACGTCCTGGCACTAGAACTTGACTCTCCCGAAATTGTTCCACTTAAAATACAGACAAGATACGTAAAATCCATCCTAGACAATTTACCTACCAACAAAGCTCCAGGCCCAGATGGAATTCCGCCAATTATTTTTGAAAAAGTATTTCCCTGAACTTGCCTCTGTTCTTGCTAAATTATTCAGACTATGCATACGTACTTCTTCATTCCCAAATTCATGGAAAGAAGCCAATATCCACCCAATTCCGAAGAAAGGAAATTCCTCTGACCCCTCTGATTACAGACCATTAGCAGTCACATCTTCTATTGGTAAGGTATTTGAAACTTTAATTAATAAGCACATTGTTAAACATCTTGAATCCAACAACTTAATTAGTGATAGACAACATGGTTTTCGCCATGAGTTCCACCATTGACATACTCAATCTCCTAACTCATACCATCCATCAATCAATTGACTTACATGGAGAAACTCACGAAGTAGCTCTTGATATTTCTAAAGCTTCTGATAGAGTATGGCACCGTTCCGTGCTGTCCAGACTCCCTTGCTTTGGACTAACGTCTTTTGTTCCTTTGATCTCCTCATATCTCAGTGACAGGAAAATAAGAGTAAAAGTAGATGATGTATATTCCAATTTCCACTCAGTTAATGATGGCGTGCCGCAGGGATCAGTTCTGGCCCCAACCCTGTTCCTGGTTCATATTAATGATCTCTTATCTGTCACCCACAATCCCATTCACTCATATGCAGATGACTCAACACTATATAGTTCATTTACACTCAGACATCCATTTACAAAGTCTAATATCTCTACCTCTCAACTCAGTACAGCCATCACCATAAATCAAGACCTATCTACGATCAGTGAATAGGGACAAAACAACCTTGTCTCATTTAATGCTAGTAAAACTAAATATACCGTATACAATTTACTAATAGACAGATATTGCCAGATTCGAACATTACCTTCAGTACTACTAATATTCCCATCTCCAAAAGTATTGAAATTCTCGGCGTCTCACTTAACAATGCCCTCAGCTGGACTTCTCATGTTAGAACACTTGCTAAAACCGCCTCAAAGAACCTTGGATTAATGTACAGAGTCTGTAACTTCTTCGGTGACGAGCAGTTAGCTATAATTTATTAGAGTCATGTGTGCTCTCAGCTTGAATATTGCTCATCCTTGTGGAATGGATGTGGAGAGGTTGCATTAAAACAACTAGACAAAATTCAGTACAAGGCTGTTAGAAGTATAAACAACCCTGCCATTACAAATTAACTACCTCCCCTACAAGTAAGAAGGAATGTTGCCTCCCTTGCATTATTTTACAGATATTTTTATGGCAAATGCTAAGAGGAAGTTGCGTCCATGGTGTCACCTCTCCATGCCTTCCCTCGTGCTACACGGGCATCTGGTAGCGCTAATGACTGGAATGTCACTCAACCATATTGCAGAACTACTGCCTGTCAGAATTCTTTCATTCCCCGTACTGTATCTCTTTGGAACTCGCTTCCCCAGAGTTGTTTCCCTCCAAACTTCAACATACAGCTGTTCAAGTCTAACTGTTACAGATATTTTATGAAAAGAGGACACCAGTAATCTGGTGTATGGATTTTTTTTTATTCAATTGTTTCTCCTTCCTCTGTTCTGTTATTTAAGAAAAAAAAAAACAGAACAGAGGAGGGAAAAACAAAAGAATGAAAAAAATAATCCATACACCAGATTATTGGTGTCCTCTGTTCATAAAATATCTGTAACAGTGAGATTTGAACAGCTGTAGGTTGAAGTTTTGAGGGAAACAACTCTGGGGAAGCGAGTTCCAGAGAGATGCAGTACGGGGAATGAAAGAATTCTGATAGGCAGAAGTTCTGCAATAGGGTAGTGTGACAGTCCAGTCGTGAGCACTACCAGATGCCCGTGTAGCACGAGGGAAGGCATGGAGAGGTGGCACAATGAACGCAATTTCGTCTGAGCATTTACCATAAAAATATCTGTAAAATAATGCAAGGGAGGCAACATTCCTTCTTACTTGTTGGGGAGGTAGATTATTAGAAATGGCAGGGTTATTAATAATTCTAACAGCTTTGTTCTGAATTTTGTCTGTTCTTTTAATGCAACCTCTCCACATCCATTCCACAAGGGTGAGCAGTATTCCAGCTGAGAGCGCACATGACTCTTGTAAATTACAGCTAACTGCTCGTCATAATATTTTCCCCCTAGGTGCATAAATCCTCTTCTTCATCACCCAGTCCTTAAGAACTGTTTCACATAGCAGTAATCTGTGTTGCTGCACACACTTCTTGCTCCCTATATCTTTTAATATCCTTCACCAACCTCCTACTGTATTAGCCCTCCTGACAAGAAAATAGTCAGTCTAGCCACTGTTTCCTCCCAGACTCTGAATGTAATCAACCCAGTCTCTCTTTCCCTAAAATGCATGTTTCATACTGTCATGTTAACTGCCTCCCCAAATTCAAGTATCCTTTTCCCGTCCAGATTCCTCGTACCATATGCGTATCCCCCATGGACCCTTTCACACCCTACAGCTGTTTCACCCACATGACCATGTAAGTCCCCTCCCAAAACTACAATCTCATTATCCTCCATATCACTTACCGGATGTATCAAGTCATCCCAGAATTTATTTTTTTCTACATCATCCAAGCTAGCTTGTGGGGAATACACTGGTAAAAATATCATTTGAGTCAACTCTCCAATATTTTCACTGATATTATATTTTCCTTCACATTTATTACATTCATGACACATTCCACTCATTTTCCCTCAACCAGCACACTCACAACACCATATCCATCTTCACTTCTCTCTCTCTCTCTCTCTCTCTCTCTCTCTCTCTCTCTCTCTCTCTCTCTCCGTGTGTATATATATATATATATATATATATATATATATATGTATGAAATCAGTTCCCCGTATCATAGTTATCTTCGGGGCTGGGGTTTAGTTGCACTAGCTATCTTATCAGCAGGGGCATTATCTACTATGTAATATTCTATCTGTTTTCCCTCAAGAAAATGAAAGAATGATTAAAGTGTGCAAGAGGACAGTAAGTTGTGTGAAATCAAATCAACATTTGGTGTAAACTCACAGCAGTCGTCGATGCATCCGGTAAAGACCCACTCGCTGGCGTTACACACTAGCTTCCAACAGGATCCTGGCAGTTCCGTCCCCTCGGGGTACATGTGTCCATCGAACTCACAGCCTGGCCACAAGCATTAAATTGAATGTTAAGTTGGTGCCAGACTAGAAATATTTACCTATATTTATCGTAAATCTGTATGTGTGATCCACTCTGGGACAGCCCTCGTTCATGCTGGCTAAGTACGAATCGGGATGAGGAATCTGACAGTAATTTGTCTGAAATTCGAATTGTTGTTTTGACCTTGTTTGTGGAATAAGATTCGGCTTAAGATGTTGGCCATTTTAGAAGAAGGATTAAATTCCTGCTGTTATAACCTTTCCCTTGCGTTCTGCAATGCCTCATCATTCCTGGTTATATATCAATGATTCTAAAGTTAGTTCTGAAGGAGGCTACTTTTAACTGTTGGTCAACTATGGCAGGATTTGGTTTGTGGTGTGTTCAGTCACTTTCCCTTCAGAATGATGCACATGTTATGTTTGAAGGCTGCCAAAGTTAGGTCGGAAAAATGTCAGGGTAGGCCTGACATACCACCAATAAATTACTCGTTTACTTTTTAATAATAGTAAAGAACACACGCCTTTAACTTGCAAAACATGTTTCTTCTAATTTGAACTAAGGAAAGACAGGAAGGCAAATTCAAGAGTAGTTAATTTCGAGATGCGTGGACACACTGCTTTATCGGATTGATGATTATTATAGGCAATGGGTAATACAGGCAAAGGAAGACAGCACCAACCGCATACCTGAAAGACTGAAAGTGCCGGCTGAATTGTGCATTAAAGAACTGGACAAGAAAGGGGTAAAGTGTGTAGCTAGACGGGTGATGCGTGCTCGCCATAATAAGGGAGGAACGCGAGCCTATACTTCAGAAAAACAGTGGTCAGAAGTGCACAGGAGAAAATAGTGAGATGTAACATTATTGGAAAGAGACTGGCTGAAGAGAGTCAGTGGGAGATGAAAAGTTGGTGAGACAAAAAGTCTTTGACTACATTTTATTTAGTGGTCAGACTCCCCAACACATGTAAGCTGCTTTCCACACATGAGCGAAAAAGGTCCCAATGCAAAGCTTGTGACGAAGAGTAGTTTGAGAATGTAAGGAGTTATTTCAGCACAACAAACCTTAGCTACGTTGTGTTTACTAAAGTAGTAATGTGAATTATCCAAATGTCACGGGTTCACATAAACAAGGCATTGAATGGGGTTGTATATGTAAAGACTTTATGTCTTTATTGTATATGAACATAAAAGCAGTAAAATTCACTATTGATTCAAACTTTACTTTTCAATAATAACAAAGAAACAAATTCGTTTAGTGCACGTCTAATCACCTGGCCGCTTGCCAGATGTTTACCTGCTTTTTCACTTTTAAATCAATCACTGTGGCTGCTGAATTACCCTTCACCGCCGTTTGATTTTAAAAAAAAAAAAAAAAAAAAAAAAATTACTTGGAATGATATCAACAACAGCCTTGTAGGATAATCAAGTTAGAGACGGCTGAGTTGAAAAATGGAGGAACTGCGTTTCACTGACATTAAAAGCAATAAGTTTTGTTTGATCTCAACAGAAATGAGATAAATCAGACCATAGATATGTCGAAACTTCATTGTTGTGATGGATGCTGTGAGAAGCAGTTGAAAAATAGGGGGTAGTCACCGACATATGAGTGGATAGTATTAGACGTACACTCAAAAAGTCATTGGAGAACAATATGGCGATAGTACTTGAAAGGACATAACCCTGAGAAACACCACCATTGATAATAGAACGCTTAGAGAGGAAACTTCAGATGAAGGCACAATATGATGACTACAGCCAGTAGCAGGGCAGGTTGGAAATGAAAGATTGTGCCAGGCTTTGTCAATAGCCTTTGAGATCTCCTGCGCAATAGCATAGGTTTCAGTGTAATCTCGAAAAGAGGATGACCCCAAACCTGAGAAAATGTATGAAGATCATCAATGGAGCATTTCTGACGGGTCCTATACTGGTGGTCAGAAAAAATGGCAATGAAAGGAAAGGTCTGTCAAATATTCCTATTAGGGATAGATTCAAAGACTTTAGAAATACAAGAGATTAAAGTATTTGGGCAATAGTTAGGTGGATGGGAGCGATCAACCTTCTCCACGACGGCTCATTTAGGTCAAACTTCAAGCCGAAAGGAAAATCGCAACGTGAGAGACAAAAGCACAAGAGTTTTTTTCTTTCTTTCTTTTTTTCTTTTTAGGCAGGGTGCCATCACAGAGGCACAGTTCTTGCGAATAGCAGGAAGGACCGTTAGGGACAGTGCGCCTTCTTCATAATAACACCAGTGAAGGAAGAAATTGCATCTTTTGAAAAAAAAAAAAACAGTAACAGACATCAGAAAGACAAGGAGAGGAGGAAATGGAAGAACAGAGCCTGAATCGTCCAAAGTATTAGTGGAAAAGCCTAGGAAAAGATTTTTTTTTTTTTTTCAAATGAAAAAAACAACTCCAGTGTTATTGAGTGGTAAAGAGAGGGAGGAGAAAGGAAGAATAAAAGTTATAGAAGTTTTTGGCAAAGTGACAACAGGAATGTAAATAAACTGCAAAGGAAAATTCACTGCATTTTAAATGAATAAAATTGCTTCCAGCAAGGCGAAGAGAAACATACAACAGTTCCGGGAAGAAACTTCAAACGCACGTGATTTAGGGTTTGGTTGATGAGGGTACCTTCTAAAAATCACCCATTTGTGTAAGGCAGCAATAAAAAACACAGTATGATTAAACCAAGTTTAGATTAGTTAGAATGTAAGAGAAAGGAATGTTTGCTTCCATCGGGAGTGAACAGCCTCCGAAATGTATATAGCACATTCAGATGGATCTCGACCATGGGAGCAACGAGCACCAATTTCAGCAGGTCAAAGAAGTATTACCAGTGGGATCCGAAATCTGCAGCGCTGAAATGCAACGGGGTGGGGGGAGGATCCACAGGTCTTACTGGAGTCATAAAACAATTTAATAAAGCAAAAAATTTTGATCAGAGGAGCCGGCTTAGATGTAAGAGAGATATTATTAATATGGTGGCATTCTCTTCAAGGCAGCCAGGCAAAAGAGTTGGGTGCTTTGCAAGCTGCTCTAAGTGAATGAGGCTCTAATGGTTTTATCTTAACTTGGTCCAGAGTTTTGTCCTTTTACAATTTATTTTACATCAATCAGTGGCAGAATAAGTCAATAATTGGCTCTGCATCTCCTCCACAGCACTTCTACATGACCTGCATCCTATTCTTGCGTTTACCTCCTGTTACAACTTAGTAATCAAGATGGAGAGATGGCAACGTTAGGTCATGTTACAGTAAAACCAGTACAGTTAATATCTGCTCTTGTTCACCAGGTAGATCAGTGGATGGAGAGGAGACCCAAAGTCGTTGGTGAACACTGATAAAAAAAATAAAAATAAAAAAAATATATTTGTGAAACGCAAAATGAGAAAAATGTGTTCATCTTTAGACATAATATAGTAAGTTTAAATACAGAACGGAGAAATATTCCAGAAAACGATTATTATATGAAAATTCGAATTTACGACAAAATGAATCTTTACCTGTGTTATTCTGTATAAAGGGTGTGATCACATGTTAATACTGCAAAGTAAATACTATCAGTGCCCTCTCTGAATGTCTGTCAAGTTTTAGGCTTCGAGCATAGTTTTAGGGCCGTGTGGAATGCAGGAACCACTGATACGCCGTGACCTAATAAAACAGGCACTTCATTCAGCAATATGAATTAATCTTAATGCCATCTTTGTGCATGTTTTTTTTTTTTTTAACATCCCTCTCTGTTCTTATTACATGTGACAGATGCAGGATGATAGTATATATACATATAAAAATATTATCCTACTGTACCAAATAAACAATAAACGTAGCGAATCATATATGGAGCTCAGTAGTTAGAATGTGTACTCACATCCATGGTCTCCTGGCTGGTTGAAGTATTGCTTGGTGATGTTGCCGTCCTCACATCGAAACTGGAGGCAGCACTTGGGCAGACTCTCCACCACCTGGCCGTCCAGGTAGCTCTCACTCCCGTAGCAGCAGGGGGCGGGTCCGGCGGGGAACTCTGTGCTGCTGTTGTAATCCGCCCTTTCCAAGTCTGTGTAAAAGACATCAGGGATTTTACTTACTTAGGCTGAGGAAGGAGGAAGAGACATCATGGCATAGAAGTACCGTTTTCGTATAGGTATTGAAAATTTGTATTACAGAATGACTTTTGATTTCTCTTCCACTTTCAACAAACTTTAGGATTATGTGTTTACTAGTGCTCGGAAACACAACAGACCCTCAATATAGTCTGTGACATTCTTCTTAATCCATAATTGTGTCATTACCACTTACATCTCTGTGAGGAGTGGGAGACGACAGACAAGAGAAGTGATACGAGAAGGGAGTGGGAGAATACCACTGACTCTCCCATCTTAGCCCACTGCAAGGAAGAGAAAAGAAAATGATTAAAGAAAGGGGAGGGGGAGAAAAGGATGGTGAAGGGATGGGATGGTGAGGGTTGTGAGGAGATTAGCTAAGGGACAGTTATTGGTAGTTGCTGTAGATGGAAGCCTTCATGCAATGGCACCTATATATTTCTGCTGCCCAGTTATGCAAGCGTCCCTAGGCTTCCCCTCTATCTTTCGAAAGATGGATGATGGACTGCCAGAGAATGGCAACTTCAGCCTACTCTCCGTCAGGTTCACGTTTCAGATGAACTGGGGATTACAGCTACTGCCGGTACTACTACTAGAAAATGTGAACTGTAAAACTCAGGCCCGAGGATACGGGTATGGGTAAAATATGTGGAAAAGCAAAGTAAAATAGTTTACATATTGTTAATGGGGAACCGTGATAGAAATCCAAATTGGTAACGTTAAAGGAGAATTTAACCATGAACTAAGCTAATTCCTTTGGTGTAGTGTGGCGTGGGAAGGTGATTCCGTGTTGTGTGGTATGAAAAGGTGGTGTGGTGTGGTGTGGTGTGATGTGGTGTGGAGTGGTTTCCTTTAAGTCGGTAAAGTCTACGGAAGTGAATTACATTGCTTCCGAAAACTGTTAGCAAGAGGCAGACGGACAAGCCTTTACCAGACATGCTTCCTTATCTAAATATTCGACAAACATATACTGTATGATGGCGAAGTTTACGATGGGTTATGTGGAAACATGAACGCTGAAGTTAGAGAGGAAAAATATCAGACCACGATAACACGGGCCCTATTAATTTTAAGCCTTTGCACTACCGACATAAACTTAACATTTTACGATCAATGCAGAACAGGAATAGAGTCTCTCCGGTTCCACCACTTATTGTGACTCGTCAATAAGCAATTACAAATCATAAAAATGCTATACATAAAGGAAAGAAGCACATTATTTTGAGCGGGAGAAATGAATGCACTCTGTGGATGAGCTTTAGGGTACATTATGTTTTTGAAAACATTGAAGGAAGTCAGAAGTGGGTGAAAACTATAAAGTACAAGGCAGGTCAGTATTTATGGGAATCTAGGAAGAATTTAAGCTGTTTATTTTATGTGCCGTGATTCACAGATTTATTAATAGTTGATTATTGATGTAGTAAACAACGATGAAGATAATCATAATATAGAGAAACATAATACTACAATCAAAGCTTTCAGACATTACGGTAATGGCAAACACAGCATACAAGACACCTACCAAATATAACACACTGCCTCCCTCACATCCTTACCAAAGAAAGGCTAAACAAGGAGCAGGTATGATGCGACGTGGGCCAGGGAGGAGGGAATGGATCACTGTGAGGTGAGACAGAATGCATGAGTAATCCCAGTTTGTGGTCTCTCTTTAATATATAGGTGTCGACTGTACACCTGCTTTGCCTCCCTCACACACCTGTGCTCAAGTCTATGTACTTGTAAGTCATGTTTGAGTAATAAGCTTCATTATCATTGGGGCTTCTTTCCTACGTCATCACTTGCTGTTGGCCAAGAAAGCCTTACTAGTCGATATATGATCAAGTAAAGTCTTTCGTCATCCAATGTAATTGGTCTGTTTTGGTCTGGCAAAACAATGGAACAGTCACAATATGATTACCAGGTAGTGTTTGCATGAAATTTGTAGAGCCATGGTTTTGATGTAGGGTTGAATCTCCCTGGTTTGTGGTCAAACCAAACCTCGAATCTGATAACATCCTGCCATCAGCTGGAGTGAAATGGGTTAGAGTTCTTTTTCATATTCCCAGATTTGAGTAAACCGACAATACTGGTGGTCCATCCTCTTTCACTCCGTCCTGGTGGTTGGTTAGATTGTGAGTTTCTGTTTTATCATTATGTAAAAGAATTATACCCTGTATATATATATATATATATATATATATATATATATATATATATATATATATATATATATATATATATATATACACACACACACACACACACACACACACACACAATAGTATTCGAGTATATTCTGTACTTTTGGTTGATTGCTATCTTTCGATTCTTCTCTTTGGTGTTGAGGCAGAGCACTTCGATAACAGCCTCGAATGATTAATATATATTTTTAGTTAACAGAGGGGGTAATTAATTATTGTGTACATCTCTTTTAAACCTTAAAATTTGATATTTCATCAATAATATTCCAAAGAAACTAATGACCCCTATCTGAAATACGGCATGAAGACTCAGTGCTTCCACAGCAAAAATTTTCTTTACCCCAGACAGTTCTGTGAATTACCCTAGATTACCCCAAATTAAAACTATCCATTAATTCACTATATATATATATATATATATATATATATATATATATATATATATATATATATATATATATAATTTTTATTTTATTATTATTATTATCATTATTACTATTTTACTTATTTCTCTGGCAAATAATGGAACTGAATAAGAACAGTATTATGTAAGTCAAAGTTACCTTTACGTTAATATTTAGGTATTTCTATAAAAATAACAAAAAACAATACTGAACATGTGTGTAGGAAAAAGATACTGCAACATTTTAGTAACTACAGAAGCTCATATGAAAAATGAAATAACCTGTGACAGAATGAATGTGAAGCTTTATTTTTCTTCGTGACACCTCTGTTATACAGTGATACTAATAGAAACACATTTCCTTTATAAGACTTAATGGCTGTACGACAGCAACAGAAGCAAAACATTTTTCTTTGTTAAATATACTGTGGTCCCTCGTTCACAGCAATAATACCGAAATACTTTATACCCAATCTACCATGCAAGTAAAGACAGGTTTTCATATTATTGTTACATGCATATTCCATAGAACCAAAAGAGTGCATTATACTGCTATTAATTTAACAGTAATCCAGAAATTAAAGACAGAACTCCAGTTTCCAAATAGGTGCAACATGCTATTATATGAAGTACTGGAACTCGATTCTTCCCTTAGAGCAGCAGATTCTTTGCAAGTAGCACTGGATAGAACATCATCATACCTGTCTATCACAGATTCGTTATTTATTAATGTCAAACAATAATAAGTATTCTAAATTGGTTTTGGTTTAAAGGAATGTGAATGTGTCTGATTACCCTATATTCTATATTTATATCCCAAAATTTGCCCAATTACCCTAAAAAAACACTACCTCAAACTCTACCCCAACAAAGGCTTGATTACCCTAAAATAGGATAATTACCCTAAAAGTGGAAGCACTGCATGAAGTACCATAGAATTTTACTACCGTGCTCATAACCGTGATACATTAATGTTAATACTAAATTCTGCACTTTTGGGTGACTGATATTGTTGGATTCTTCCGTTTAGTGTTGATGCCGAGCACTTTGAAGTCTGCCTCGAATGACTGATATATACTCGTAGTTAAGGGTGTAGGTATTAATTTTTGTGTGTAACTCTTACATACCTGAAAATCTGTGATTTTCCTTCGATGATATTCCATCGAAAATCATTGTTTGCCATAACCATAACAAACACCTTACCCATCAGTACTACAGTAAGTGGGCATGTGCAGGGATGGTTGCATTGACGTTTCGGTGAAACTGTTATTCGAAGGATCATCTGAATGATCTAGCACTGGTTTGCCAGCGTTCACGGTTAAAAAAAAAAAAAAAAATCTTTAAAAATGTTTATCCTACAACGATCACGTTCATACGAACGATATATGCTGGAAATTACTTGCATTTTACTATATATATATATGTTTGTGTGTGTGTGTGTGTGTGTGTAGGAAACTCGAACGACAGTCGAACAAGCTGGAATTCCTGAGGTGAATGGAGAGTTGGTGACAGGGAGAACCGTTTTTCCCATTTCGTCATAAGGATCCAGTTCTTGACCATCTTCCTTTTCTAATCTTAGCCAGTGTTCAGTAATATGGAGAAAAGTCCAGTATACTTTCCTAAACATTTTTGCCTCATCCTCCCTGGGGTTCTACCTTGAAACTAGGTTCCTGCACTAGGCCGGTTCCTGTCACCAAATGCTAGCCTACAGTGCCATGCCAGGTAATCAGTTTCTCTTGTGTGCCCCTCATATTTTTTCAATTGTCCTTTTTAGTCCTTTTAGATCCTCCACAAACTTTGTGAGACATTCTTCCTCCTTCTCCCCTTCCCTCCATTCGTGACATGAATACAATGCGTTATTTCATTTAGCTAAGTTATGTGTTTTTCTGAAGGTCCAGCAGGAAACTGCTTGCCTGTTCTAGTTCCTCTATCTACAGAAAGAAGGTAATAAATGCATATAATACTAACGTCAGTTACTATAAATACACGAAAGGACACTCAGAAATAGCAACACTCATACCCTACAAATGGTCAAAGGACTGAACGTATGACTTTACTCTAACATTTTGACTTCTAACTGAATGCTGTCAAAATGTGGTTTCTTCATTCTTGCCGGACCCCAAAACCTTCAAATATGTTTTATCCAAACTGGGTAAAAAATGTTTTAGTTAACCTTGCCATGTGACCCTACATTTCACATACTCTCAAAATTAAATATCTTTATACTTGCCTGACCCTTAACCACTCCCACAAGTTTCGTCCAAATCGAATATAAACTTTTTAAATTAAAGAGTTAAACATTTGACCGTCCCCGCAACCTAGTCTTTTAACAGATTGCACTGAAAAAGGAATCCCTTCATCATTGCCTTACCCTAACACTTCAACAGCATTTAGTTTTGGTCTAACCTGGATTAGAACTATCTCAGTTCACCGTGCCATGTGGCCTTGGCATTTGACCTTTTGTCCTAAAGAACAATTGGTCAGCCTCTTCAGTAACTGTCAACCCTTCCATCAAAGTCTGACTGCATTGGAAGTGTTTCATATATCTGATTCACACACACACACACACACACACACACATGAGACAAACTTTGCCCTTAGCCTGTGAGCTTGGCCGTTATACATCGTCTTAAAATCGAATCCCATCTTCTTTCATTGACCATCATCCCCGTGATCAAATTTTGTTTAAATCAGATAAAATAGTATAAGTTGCCTTTGATATGTGACGACCTTTGCCTTTTCCTGTGATCTCGATCTTTGCCAGTTCACAAAATCAAATAATTTCATCCTTGGCTTACTCTAAACAGTTCCACAGAGTTTGATCTAAATTAGATAAATCTGTATAAGTTGACCTTGCCATGTAACCTTTATCTTTGACCTATAGTTGTCGAGAACAGTCAGTCCCGTGGCTCACTCTAAACTTTTCTACAAACTTTAGTTGAAGTGATTTTAAAGCTGCATTGTCCACACACCAAATAGATCGACGCTGTCCTCTGAACCTTGACCTTTGGTTTATGAATAAAAAAAACAACATGAATATTTTCTTCTGCTTTCCCCTCATCCCTTCCACCTAACTTGGTGTAAAAGCGGTCAAAGCTGTTGAAGTAGACCTTAACATGTGACCTTGAACTTTGAACAATTGTTTAAAATGATAGGTTGCTGAGTTGCAACCTTTCCACCAAATCTGGGTAGAATTCGATCAAAATTGTTTTCACACACACACATACACAAAGCAAAAATTCCCCCTCTGGACTATTGCTTGTCTGGGAGCCTCTCGGTAGGGGTGGGGGGATGGGGAGACGAAAATAGTTGCCCCATCTCTGGTCCCAATTCTGCTGACAACCAGTTGAGATGTCCAGGACCACTGTTTGACTAAACTTCACCTAAACTTCCTTAACCCGCCCAATCCTGACCATTTTTGGAAATTTTTTTATTTTGGCTCAAACCTCCGCTTTTGGTGAGAAACATCGAAAAATCATAGAGAAATTGCTCACCTGAGGTTTAAAATACTCGATACAGGTAGCAGTACCTCCTCACCTTACTGTGTTTTCTATCAGGCTGGCTCCAAAGAAAACGAGTTCTATGGGAGTGTAACCATTCCACACCGCTCAAAATCGGTATTTATTTATTTATTTGGTACAAATTAATATGTAGTATGAGAGTATATTGGTTTTCACACAGTACTATAGGCAATATAAGCATTGTTTCACTCACGAAACACATCAACATACCTAACCTTTTTTGGCGACATTACCTGATCATCATTTCTGACTGCTTCTTCCTCTAATGTTATGTGAAGTTTGTCCTCCACATTGTCATCGATTGGGGAATCACTCTGGCCCTAAATTTCGTACCGTGACACATGTCTTTACTGGCCAGGTCACTGGTAACAGGTGAATCGCCGAGACAATGGCGTGTGGGGGGGGAGGAGGTCATGCTGGGTAAGGCATCGTCCCTGCCTGGCATCTTGTAGAGGAAAGTGTCCCGTGTATACGTACCGAAAATCATTCGTGAAAATTAAAAATTGTGCAAATTACGGACTTTGCAATTGATTAGCATTTATGTACGTCAACGGGATTGGCAGTGACAAAATGTGTGGGCGTTAATTCAAGTCAACGGGATGCAGCGGGTTAAACTTCTTTGTTTTTTACTTACCGATTCACCGTTGATGGAGGCAGATGATCACAGCTCCTATTCCGTATCCTCTTATTTCCTATATATATATATATATATATATATATATATATATATATATATATATATATATATATATATATATACATTATATATATATTTATATATATATATATATATATATATATATATATATATATATATATATATATATATCCATCCATCCATCATCCAATCCTACGTTGCCTCATGAGGAACGTAGAAGCCTGGGGCTAGGCAGTTGGTCCTGACATTTTAGATGAGAGTGACCAGCCTCACGCATCCTTGAGTGGCATTACATGAGCAATAAACCCCAATCACCCCTTGGATATAAACCTTCACCGGTTCAATCCGACTGGAGCACAATAATTACCCACTAAACCACCAGGCACTTAGAAGAATATTAGGAGTTAAGTGGTGGGAAAGGATACCAAATAGTAGAATTAGAGAAATAACGGGAGTGCAGCCGATCGATGAATATGTTAGATTCTCACGATGGAAGTGGCTAGGACATGTGTATAGGAGACAGGGAATAGTACGAGGTACACCAGGGTGGGTGGCACTTGGTAGGAGAGGTAGAGGAAGGCCAAAAGAGACGTGGGTGAGGACAATGAGACGGGAAGCTGGAGATGAGTGTTGGGGAGATCTTGAGGAGTTAGCACAAGATAGGATGTGGTGGTGTGAGTTCATCGAGGCCCTATGCATCCCCGAGGGTGCCACAGGAAATGATTGATTGATTGATTGAAACCACCAGGCGCCAAAATTTGGTTATATGGTTTCCACCCAGCATAGTAAATGGTTTCCTGGTGTACAGGAAACCATCTGGCTTGTCACTCAGTGTAGAGTCACCCACAGGCAGAAGGGAGAGGAAAGAATGAAGGAATGAAAGACAGAAGAGGGAGTGTAAAGTCGCCCGTAGGCAGAAGGAAGAGAAAAGAATGAAGGAAAAAATAGACAGAAGAAGAAGGAAGGAAACAAGGAGGGAGGAGAGGACAGGGCAGACATCCGAGAGCAGCACTACATTGAGTGAGTGGATGGTGGGCGCCCCCACCTACCTACATATATATATATATATATATATATATATATATATATATATATACATCCATCATTCAATCCTATGTCGCCCCACAGAGGAACGTAGGAACCCGGGGCTAGGCAAGTTGGTCCTGACATTTAAGATGAGAGTGACCAGCCTCACTCATCCCTGAGTAGCATTATGTGAGCAATATACCCCAACGATCCCTTGGACATAAACCTGCACCGGGTCAATCCGATTGAAGCACCTTAATTACCCACTGTATATATATATATTTATATATATATATATGCAGTATATATATATATATATATATATATATATATATTTATATATATATATATGCAGTATATATATATATCCCATTGGAGCCCAGTGTCTCGAGTATTGGATATAACTGGGATTTTTCAAGTCATTATAAAGTAGGGAACCCCCGGGTAGGGACCTATGAGCTTCGCGACTATGAACCGGTAGGTGGAGGGCGGTACGCTTAGTACCCTCACAGTGCAATGCCTCGCCCAGCACCCCTGGGATCCAATGGGATATATATATGTTTCAAAGACAATGGTGGTGGTTGCTTGTAAAGTATATATAATAAAAAAATATAACACGCTCGTATTCCCTGACATATTTTCTGTATACTCGGCTGTCTTACTCCGACCATCAAGTCAGTCTGACAAAATATACCTCTGCGTTATAGTTATCTTCTGTCTCTACTGACTGTCCAAGACTATCTACCATACTTTCAAATTAGAACTTTAGTTTCATCTATCAATCTATCTATATATTTTTTCTAAACATCTCTAGTCAATGCTTGCCACTAGCTTTTGCTCGCCTCTGTATTTGCCGACTCACCTTGTGAACAAACCGATATCTTTTCCATTCCTAATACGAACAGACTGTATACCGCCTTCCCCCCCCCCCCAATCCCTGCTTCTTTGGAGAGTTCCTATATTTTACGTCTCTTCGTTACTATTAATCTTTCTTCTTGCTCTGTCTCTTTTCCAACCCCACAGCATGCCCCAGGAGTGGGAAAGTTTTTTTTTTTTTTTTTTTCCGGGCATAGGAGGAGGAGAAGAAGTTTGAATTGAAAGCATTACCTTGTACGAACTACAGAAAACGATTTTGGGACTAACTTTGTTACTGTGCCAGAAATTTCTTTGAAGCTATGTTATTATTTGACTCTCGTGTGAGTCTATTGGTTTCATAGGATCTTCTGCTCTGGACTGGGGCTGCAAATTTTGTTGTGCTTGTTTTCTTTACTGAGTTCCTATTTCATTAACTTGTCCTCTCCCTTCAAGTAGGCCTTTGCACCCTACAAAGAATCATCCCATAAAGTGATTTGGTGCTTTAGGTTGAGCCATCCTCGGTCAGCTTTTCGCTGACACTTGCGTGAAAATCTTTATTATTCCAAGTCCACCAGCCGTGTGAATGTGCTTTGTGCATTACAGAGGTTATCCTCTCAGGAAATGAGCCATTCATTTCAAAATCTTACTCACTGACTAGTGACAAAAAGCCTTGATTTAATCACAGTTGTTCTAATGCCTTCTGCAACAAGGAGGTGGCTTTTCACTGGGGCTGGCGTTAACTTACCGCTGAAGCATGTGTACAATCTCTGCCCGGAATGATGCCCAGGTCTTTTGCTTCATGAAAAACAACAAAATCCGATATACAGTATGTGTAACGAACTTTAAAATGCAAACTCTTCCTGCTTATTTATGTACTTTATCAAAAAAAACATTCCAGTAACATTAAGTTCCCCTTTCCTTTCTCTTTTCCACTCGAAGAGTTATATAGCTACAGCATATCTTCCTTTAATAATGCTAAGGTTTTCACTTGTACCCTTTCCTCTGTCCAGCATGATTCTGGGGCTGTTTCTCCATCTCCTTCTCACACTGGCTTCTTTGCGGCTGTCATTAAAATTTCTTCAGTGCTTTCTGCCTTGATTAGCCTCTCTAACAGTAAGTTGTATGGTCATGATGAGATTTCTCTTGTTTTCTCAAGAACTGAGTTTCCATGCTGAAACCCTGCAAACAAATATAACTTGCCTTTGTCATTCACATTCCATCTTTCCGTCGTGTTGTAATATTTCTTTCATTCAGCCTGTCCAGACAATGGGCAACCATTCCCAATCCTGTTATTATTCCTCATTTGCTTTAGTAAAAACTCTTGTATTTCTATAAGTCATTGAGACTCTCCCTAGGATTAACATGTAATGTATCTATTATTTTTTAAACTTTTTTCTGACCATTAAAGAAAGTTCCATCAGCGGCACTTCACTTGTGATCTTCTTATATTCTCCTGAGATTCTTGGTCACTCTCTTTCGAGGAATGTTCTCGAATTTTTGCTAATTCGCTACACATCACAAAGGCCTTTGACAGAGTTTGAAACATATCTTTAAGTTCCAAACTATCCTCCTCCGGGTTGTATACTTAAAATAAGTCTTCATTCATTTAGTCTTTCTGTAACTGCTTCTGTACAGGGTCAATGATTTTCTTTGAAAACTGTCCGAAGTGTTAATTCAGAGGGTTTTATTCTGTCAACCGTTGTCTTTCTTCTGTTCATCATCAATGACATTTTTTGTGTACATCTAGCTCTAGCCACACATATACTGCTGACTTCACCCTTCACATGTCCACCCGTTTTTCTCAGAGTCCATCATGGGAATCAATAAAGGAATTACTGGATAACCTTTTGACGCACCTAACCTCTGATTTATCCTCCTTGGTTTAAGAGAAAAAAAAAAATGTTATTTAAACATATCACAGTCTTCAATTTATCAAATCGCTTTGTCAGTCTTTCATTATCCCTGAATATCCATGACATCTTTTTGACTCGTTATCTCTTTTGGAAAGATCACATTACTTCTTTGCAAAATGAGCTTCAGAGAGGTTGTGTGTGTTAAAACAACCTAAAGTATTCCTTAACATTACTCAGTTACTGATTTTCACAGAGGTCTTATCCGCTTCTGTGTGGACTATAGCTCTCATGTATGGAGGGTTCGTTTTATGAACCACCACCCTTGTACTCATATCCTCCAAAACCAATACTTGCTCCCTCTCAGTATATGCCGCAGAATATTTTAATTCCTCAAATCATCTTCTGCCATTTGTATTGCTATCACTATCTGGTTCATAATCAGCATCACTCATCTCGCCCTGTTTACGTTCATACTTACCGACACCAACTTTGCACTTGCTTTTTCGTAATCAGTATTAAAATCTTAGTTCTTTTCTGTCTTCAGGACCGCAGCCCATTTCTTTGTTCTTACTCATTCTTTCACATCAGCCTTGACACACATTGTGTTTGTAAACATATCTTTTTCCGACTGGCTTCTTTCACACAGAGCCATTGCATCCAGTTTCCTCTAATAAAAACATATTACATTTCAAATCCTTCCCATCACCATTACCTCTACACACATTCAATCTCCGCAGCTTGAGCCTCAGAGAACCTCACCTCAGGCTTAGCCTTGTGCATGCATTGTTTTGGGAGGGAACTTTTTCTTAGAGAGAACAGTTTTAACCCCTACTCCCACTTCACTTATTTTAGTCGCCTATACGGCAAGTTTGGGGAGTATTCTTCAATCCTGTCCTCAAGAAGTAGGCTTTGAATTTCTGACTGTGCAGAGTGCAGTAGTCTCGTCTACGATTTTGGCTGTATAATGCTGTGGTCGAGTTTCCCTCTTGGTCTGTTGCGCAGGTCCAGGTATTGACATTTATCTCTACTTCGTTCCCATGGCGATACCTCTTTCATGTTAATATTAATTTCTCTCGCCTAGGTCATTTACGTCTCGACGATGAGAGTGAAACGGATGGCAATGGTAAGACGAGCTAATGAAGAATGGATCAAATTATTTCCTTACAGCAGATTTCCTTAACTGTCTGCCTTCACTAGAAAATCATAGTAGGGTAATAACAGCGGGTTCTACCAACAATAGCTTAAAAAGACTAGCTGCAATAAAATTAGCGTGGGGCACTCCCATCTGCCTTTCTTCAACGACGCAGCTGTGCTCAGGGGAGTAAGAAGAGTTATGTGAGAATACGTGGCAGACTGTGGCCTGGTTCCCCTGAGGGTCAATATTTTTCAGTTTAACGACTTAATTTCTCTTACCCTAAACAGCCCATCAAACCGTACATACATATATTCATTAGAATATAAATACTAGATGAATTGCACCATTAACCTTGACTTTGGTTCAGGACACAAGTTAATTAGACTCATTAGTCTGATGTTAAATTACCTTTTTAGGAAATCAAGTCATCCCTGACGGTGTGCAATATATCATCCGCATATTTAGTGATTACTGTACATACAGAAGGGCCACACAGAAGCAGTGCTTACCTGTGGTCGACGGGTCTGCTCGGCCAGAAAACAAGAACAACGACAACTCTCTCTCTCTCTCTCTCTCTCTCTCTCTCTCTCTCTCTCTCTCTCTCTCTCTCTCTCTCTCTCTCTCTCTCTCTCTTTCCTACACTCATTTTCATTCTCACTCACTATCACATTACATCATTAACCCCTTCACACACAGTAATTGACATTTTTGCACTTATTTTCCATCATTCTAATTTTCCCTTACTTTGGTTGACTTACCCTCTCTTAAATTCTCTTTTCCACTCTCTCACACTGTCAGTCCTCTATTTCCTCTCATTTGGTGACAGTGATTCCATTTTCGAGCTCCCCTTTACCCTTACACTCATTCTCTAACACACCCAGTCTCACTCAGTTCCTCGCATTCAGGTATGACTCATATGCCTCCTTACGCTCACGCACTTACTCTCACAAATTCTCTTACACAGTCAATCACTCATATTCACTCACTCTTACTGTTATCATTATTTGTGCTGCTGACATTCAGATATACCGGAGTGGGCGATACAGTTTTTGTTAGCTGCATATGGGAGAAGACTTCATAGCGTTGTTTAGCTCTTTTAAGATATAAGCCTGACGTAAGTGTAATGCCGTTGGCCAAATTATGAAAGATTTTAGTCGAAGATGCATTTTTATGAGTTATATGAGACTGATTTAATATTGATAAAAAATAGAAATGTACAGTATAACCAATGGTATTTTCCCATTATAGCGTATACGTATAATAATGTTGTAGTTAGCAACAGAGACCGTAATAGTCAATTACGGAGTCCTGCATCTTTATTGTTTTTATTTGATAAAAAGAATTGATCTTACATATTTTGAAGGTGCTGATTTCAGAAAAAAAAAAAAAAAAAAAAGTCAGAATTAGCGTAGAAGGTCATTTTATATCACAAACCCCAAGTAAAAGAAGTAATGGTATTTTTTAAAATTTAATGCAGTACTGCTAGGGAGTGAATATTCCTTTCTTTAATTTATGGAATTAAGTAATGTTGACACAATCTTCTTGCAAGCACCAGCTGTAGTCGCCCAACATGTTTGTGTCTCACCTCCCTTGATACTTTTTTTTTTTTTTTACACTGTCTTTCCATCCACTTGGAACCCCTCTCCCTGTTCTTCCCTTACTGCTCCGCTGTTTTCAGGAGAAAAAAAAAACAAAAGTCTGCATGACTATGCAGGAAATAAACTTTGACACTCATACTTGACCCTAGTTTCTGGACGTTTCTGAGTAAAGTTTCAACGAGGTGATGATAGTTTTCAGCCTTAGTAAATCCAAGAATATCTTATCCAACTGCTGCAAATGCATTCCATGCATTTGTTTCACCTGTTTTCATTGAGTTCGGGAACTGCTGGTCTTTCACCAGTAGTCTTATCTGGGCTATAAATTTACCAGCTTTAGGTTTTTCATTAGATATAGCAGGGGAATTCTGCACACAGATATTCAAAACGGTTTCCTTCTTTATCCAAATCATCGAGATGATTTTGCAGTTCTCTCCAGACCAGAAGAATCTTTTCTTTTCCTTTGGTCCATTGTCACAGGTTTTCAACACATGATCGGCAGTCTGAATGAGGCGTCCAAGGTTTATCTTGATCACCCAATTTTGTTCAAAAATTTGCGTGATATGCTTTTCTTACAAGGTGTGATATTTTGAGTCCACTGTTTTGGTGCAGCAAAAAATCCGCTGATGTAACAAAAGATATCTAGGTTAAGTTTACACTTCGTGGTTAGCTGCCATAATTACAACCAGCGAATGAAAAACAGACCTAAACGAGAAATACTGTAACATGACATGGAGCTAGCTGAGCGACTACAGCAGCTAATAAAACTTATAAAAATACCTGAATATAAGTACCTGAATTGGAGGAGTGGGAGGGTGTGAAATGTGTAAGATCGGGAATGAATGGGAGTGTAAGATGTAAGGAAGGAGTTGCTTTGTTGATGAATGAGGTATGGCAGAGTGGAATGAGAGACTACAAATGTGTCAGCTCGAGGTGTATGTATGTCAAGTTCAAGTTTGAGAAGGTGAAAGTGGCAGTGATTGTGGCGTATACACCGTGTGAGGACAAGAGTGAGAGAGAGAAAGACAGTTTTGGGATGAGCTGGGTGAAGTAGTAGGAGAAATGCCCAGGAGCTATAAAGTGATCGTGATGGGGGATATGAACGGAAGAGTAGGCACTGGTCCTGAGGACAGCATAATGGGTTGTTATGCAGTACCAGGAGAAAATGATAATGCGAATCGACTGAAGGATATGTGTCAGGAGAGAAGGTTGTGCATTTGTAATTCGTATTACACAAAGATGCACATAAATATACAGGGTATAGAGGAAACGGAGATCGTGTTGAAAGAAGCCTGATTGATTACGTGCTCGTAGAGGGGTCGATGATGGGACTGTGAAAGGACGATATGGAGGTCTGTCAGATCATATGATCATGTTGCGCAAGATCAAGCTGAAAGAAGTAAGGTGGATTAAGAGAGAGAGGAGCAGTCAGGGAGAAAGACTGAAAGTTGAGAAGCTGAGGATCAATGAAATGGCAGATGATTACAGGACCAAAAGAGGCCGGGTTAGAATTAGTGAACTGGAATGAACTGGATCTGGACAGCTTTTGGAATGCATATAGGGATTGCTTAGTTAGGAATGCTAAAGTGGTGTGTGGTATGGCAAGAGTATCAACATAAAAGAAGGGGACGGCATGGTGGGATGAGGAGGTTAAGAGAGCGGTTGTGGAAAAGAGGAAGAAGTGGCTAAAGTGGTTACAGGATAGCTGTTCAGTTGAAATAAGAACTGAGTATATCGAGGGCAAGAAGCACGTAAAGAGACTAGTGAAGAGGAAAAAGAAGGAGGTAAATGATGATCTAGGAAGAAAAATGAATGCGAACCACTCTGAAAATAGGAAGTGAAAGCAGAAAGAAATGTAATGGTGTGAAGGATGCAGGTGGTAGGTTACTAACCCATGGAGATGAAGTAAGGACCAGATGGAAAGAATATTTTGAAAGCCTGATGAATAGGAATAGAGAGAGCACAGCGGCTGTAAACATAATTGGTTTTGGGGGTGTGCAGAGAAGGAATGCAGTGCCAGGAGACGTGACACTCGCACAGGTAAAGAGGGCTGTGAAACGGCTGAAAAATGGAAAAGCAGCTGGGTTTGATGAGGTGTATGCTAAGATGCTTAAGTGTAGTGAAGAGAGTGGAATGAAGTGTTTGTTGGAGATATGTAAGAAGGCATGGATGAGTGAAACTGTGCCTGCAGAGTGGAAAAAGGTTGTGATTGTACCCCTGTACAAAAATAAAGGTGAGCGAAGTGAGTGCATGGAAGAATTATTATAGAGAAAGTAAGAGAGATATCAGAAGTCCTAGTGAGTGATGAACAGGGTGGCTTTAGGAGTGGCAGAGGATGTGTGGCTCAAGGATTTGCAGTGAAACAGATAGCAGAGAGGGCTTGTGAGAAGGACCATATTTTGTTTATGGCATTAATGGATCTGGAAAAAGCAGACGGCAAAGTAGACAGAGAGGGATTGTGGAAAGTTTTGCGCATGTATGGTGTAGATGATAGGCTGCTAGGTACGGTCAAGAGTTTTTATGATGGTAGCGAAGCATGTGTAAGAGTTAATGGGCATCTAAGTGAATGGTTCACGATCGGTGTGGGCGTGCGACAGGGCTGTGTGATATCCCCATGGTTGTCCAATATATATATGGATGGGGTGATGAGAGAAGTAAAAAACACGAGTAATGGAGAAAGGGATGGCGTTGGTAATGAATGGTGGTAGATGGAATATCTCAAATTTGTTGTATGCTGATGGTGCAGTGCTGCTTGCAAGTACCTGACAAGAACTTGGTAGGCTAGTGCAGAGTTTTGCTGATGTCTGTGAGCGTCGTGCCTTGAGAGTAAATGTAGAGAAGAGTAAAGTGATGGTTATTGAGAGAGAAGGTGACTCCCAGTGTGATGTCACAGTGAATGGAGAGAGACTGGAATTGGTGAGAGAGTTCAAATACTTGGGTACAGTGATAGAAAAGAGAGGAAAATGTGCAAAAGAAGTTGAAAGTAGAGTGGCACAAGGAAGAAAAGTAGTTAGTGCAATGAAGGCCTTGATAGGAAAAAAAAAAGGCTTGAGTGTTGCAGCTGCACGAGGCTTACATGACGGAGTGTTAATGCCAACTCTAACATATGGATGGGAGACTATGGTGTGGCATGAAAATGAAAAGTCAAGAGTAAGAGCAGTGGAGATGGGACTGCTGAGGAATGTATGTGGAGTACAGAGGGTGGATAGGATACGAAATATTGTGATTAGTGAAAGGTGTGGAGTGAGGAAGTCGGTGGACACCAGAATCAAAGAGAGTGTCCTGAGATGGTATGGTCATGTGGAAAGAATGGATAACAATAGAGTGGTGAAAAAGGAATACCTGAGCGAATTTGAAGAATGGAGGAGATGAAGGAGGCCAAGGAGAGGGTGGAGAGATATGGTGGATGAGTGTCTGAGGAAGAGAGGTTTGGAAGCCGATGAGGTTAGCGAACTGACAAGAGATCGAGCTGGCTGGATAAATGTTGTGAGGAGAAGTGCATGATCAGGGATTTTGGCACCCCTTGTGAGCATGTCAGCGTCCGGGTTGACTAAATCGGATACGTTTGTGTGAAGCTGCAGAATGTGGTGAATGTTTTTGGCATATCCGGTAGAGCCAGGATTCAGGGGGCTTGAGTGATGAGTGAATGGAAGTGTGGCCTATTTGGATTGGGCAAGTTTGTGCTGTCTGGACAATGCTACTCCTCACCCTGCCCTTGGGTGGGAAAGGAAGTCCGGATGATGATGGTGTTAGAGTTGTCAGTTAGCCTGCTGCTGCGGGCAGAGGTATTTTTATAAAGTTATGCAATAATTTTTATTCTCTTTTTGTGTGTTATTTATGTGATTGTTTGTTGAATTATGTAATACAGTTTCAGTTTGTATACTAAAGAGTTTGTAGTGCTACGTAATGTAAGGAGACTTTGGAATATTTTGGATGTCTCTGATTTGGTAACTGTTGTTGCTAGAAGCAGGTACCAGCATGTCCGAGAATGTTGGAGAAGCAAGGAAGGTTATAAAGGGATGGGGAAGAGAATAGAGAAGTTTCAATTTAGCCTGACTTGTGGCCTAGTGAAGTTTGATAACTCTGAAGTTGTGAAGCAGACAGTGTAATTATTTGGTAAAATAAGACAACGAATGCGAGAAGCCTGAGTTGATTTTGTGTAAGGATCTGCTGTTGTACATTGAAAGGCTGACCCTAAGAAAAACAATTTACTGAGTGAAGTCTCTCCTATACTGAACTACTGCTGTTGGAGCCTGTGGCAGTGTGGGATGTGGATGTAACAATGGTGTCAGGAATGGGATCGAAAAGTGCTGCAGTGAAATAAAGCTTCGATCAGGAGGATATACAAACAGAAGCCAAGCTTGGCAGGAGGAGACATCTCTGGCTGCAATCACGAAGTTTCTATGAGCACAAATCGGACAACTACGTGCAGAAATTGAAGGGCATAAAGAACTCAGTGAACAACTACAAGCACAAACTGGAGGAAAAAAAGAACTAAAAAACAGTTACAAGCACAAAGTAAACAACCAGAGGCACAAATTGAAGAACAGAAAGAGCGATATGAACGACTTCAAGAGGCAATACAGGAGCAACAGAAAGAGTTACAACTGAGGATGCTGGGACAACTAGATCCTTTCGTGGGAGAAAATAATGAAGGAAGAAGAGCAACAGTTGAAAGAGGAAGTATATGATGAGCTACATTTGCAGAAGTGCCTGGTAAGCAATAATGCGATGGAGTGCAGAGAGCTTGAGATGACCAGTTAGGCATATTTAGTGAAGGAATGGTGATGGAGTGCACACAGCATAGTTAAAGATAAATAGCGAGAGAATTAAGGCTGAAGACAAATCTTGCACTGCTGAGCCTCAGTTAGTGTAAAGGGGGCATAGGAAAAAATTTAAAGTGTGTGCTGAATCTTAATGAATTTCAAGCATCTATAGGTAGCATTACAGGGCTGAATAATCAGAATGTACGAGTTTTAACCCGCCCCATCCCGTCGACGTATGGGTACGTTGCAACGATTTGCATTTGCCAGTCCCGGCGACGTACCAGTACGTCGTGCAATTGCAAGGTCCCTAATTTGCACAATTTTCAATTTTCGCACGTGATTTTTGGTATGTATACACGGGACACCTTCCTCTATTCCTGTACAAGATACCAAGCAGGGACAATGCCTTACACTGCATAACCTCCCCCCTCCCCCCCTCACGCCATTGTCTTGGCAAAGGACCTGTTACCAGTGACCTGGCTAGTAAAGTTATTCAGGGCCAGAGTGATTCCCCAATCGATGACAATGTGGAGGACAATGTTTACATAGCATTAGAAGAAGAAACAGCCAGAAATAATGATCAGGTAATGTGGCAAAAATAGGTCAGGTATGGTGATTAGTTAGTGAGTGAAACAATGCTTATAATGCCTTTATTACTGCTTGAAAACCAATATACTGTCATACTACATATACATTCGTACCAAGTAAATAAATAAATACCGTTTATGAGTGGATAAAATAGTTACCCTCCCATAGAACTCGTTTTCTTTGGTGCCAGCATGTTAGAAAACCCACTCAGGTAAGGAGGAACTCCTACCTGGATTGGGCACTTTAAACCTCAGGTGAGCGATTTCTCTATGAATTTTCGATGTTTCTCACCAAAAGAGAAGGTTTTAGCCAAAAAAAAAAAAAATCGAAAATACCTCGGGACTGGGGGATGTCGGAGGCGCGGAAAACCTCAGGACGTGACTGGTTAAGGCCTGGACTTAAATATGATGCCCCAGTTTTTAGGCCCCAAACCAGTGAAGTGCTTGGCTTTAATGGGAGGCCAATTAAAAAGAAACCTCAAGAATTTGCTGGCAAAGTATATTGGGAAGCTTACTGTGTGCAGTTTAAGTTACTTGCTGATCAGAATGGTTGGGATGACAGGCAGAGGGCAGTACAGCTTGCTACTAGCCTCAAGGATGCCGCAGTGAAGATTCTTGGCCAGATGTCAGTGGAGGAGTGGAACAGCTACCAGTCCCTAGTGGAGGAGCTGGAGAGCAGATATGGGACCGTGTACCAGACCTAGATATACAGAGCAAGATTACAGAGCTGTGTATGGGCTCAAGGCGAGTCATTTAGCAGCTTACTCATAACCATTAGAGTCCAGCACACAAGGAATATCCTGGAGCAGCACCTAAACTGTTAGCTATTCTTCTGAGGGACCAGTTCATTGATGCTCTTGATAGTGCAGAGATGAAAATGAAATACAGCAGGAACAACCAAGAAGCATGCAAGATGCACTAGCCAGGGCTCTGGAATTTGAGTCCTATGTCAGGTCTAGTACAAGCAGTTTGCAGGCAGGATGTAGTGCAGGATTCAAGGCAAGAAAGGGATAGGTACATGAAGCAGAGAAGTTTGATGGAAGTTGCTGGTATTGTGAGAAGCCATGACATAGGAAAGAGGACTGCTACAAGTGGAATAGGGAACAAGAGAAGATCGGTGGAGGTTGCTCCTTCTGTGGGAAGCCAGGACACAAGAAGGATTGTTACAAATGAAAAAAGGAACAAGAACAGAACAATGTAAGGATATCTACGATTGAAACAAAAGGGTGTTGAACAAGTGGTGAGGTGGAAGATTTAAGTTATGACTGTCCAAAGGAGAAAGGCGATAAGAAGAAAACTGCAGATGACAAGAAAGAAGGGGGTAAATTAGTAAAGGCTGGTGATAGGGGGCAACAGCTAGCCAGTTTTTCCCAAGAAGCCACACCACTGAGGAACTGCAAGACAGCTTCGATTGATCATGTGCAAGTAGATGGAAGAATAGACAGCAGCCGTACTGCAGTGACAGGGCCAGTGTCAGCTGAAGAAGACCCGAGGAAGATGCAGATGGTGGAAACAGATTTACAACCAGTGCTGGAGTGGCTGCAGTGGAGTACAGTGTGACCATCAAGGGAAGAGGTTTCAAGATTCAGCCCTGCAACTAAGAGTTACTGGAGTCGCTGGGACCTTCTTCTTTTGAACAACGGGCTACTGGAGCATTAGTGGGAGACATCCGATGGCCTCAGCAAATATTGACAACTGGAGGTTCCTAAGAAAATGAGGTCTGAGGTCTTAGAAGAGTCTCATAACCGGATCACTAGTGGGCATCTGGGAGTGAAGAAAACTTTAACTCGGCTGCAACAAAGGTTCTACTGGACTGACATGCGTCAGGATGTTGAAGAGTGGTGTCGGGCCTGTGACGTATGCTGTGCTAAGAAGAGACCCAAGAAACGTGGTTGCGCCCCTCTTCAGCTGTACCAAGTGAGTTCATCAGTGGAAAGAGTCACAGTGGGACATGCAGGCCTCTGACACTCGCTGAAAGAGGAAACCTGTACATGTGCATTGCCATTGACTACTTCGCAATGTGGCCAGAAGCCTATGTCATCCCCGATCAAGAAGCCACAACAAGCTAATGTTATGATTAGTACTGTCACTGTGCAATGGCCTCGTGCTTGTACAGTGCTTCATACCTCTAACAAGCAAGCTATGAAACGCCCTTCTAACCAGAGAAGGACAAGCTCCATCCATTGCAAGGTGCATTACTTTCCCCTCGAGCACGATTCACTGCCCATGCTTTGGAAACATGACTCTTACCTTTGCTGGCTCAGTGTCCAAAAGTATAAGGACATGAATCACCATCCAACAGTGAGGCGGCATAGCTGTGTTTATATACCAAATAAGCCTCACGATGGATGGTGTTTCACCCTTTCTGGCAGAAAGGGCCTTAGGTGAGGCGGTCCTGTCCTGGAATTTATGTATATCTCATGAACGGCTTGAGCTGTCAACATGAAACCTTCAGAGTATCAATGATATGGCCAGAATCTTGGCAGGGTTCGAAAATGAGCACTTGGAGTCAAGGTCACCAAAATGGCTGCCAAAGGTCAACTAGTTTTTATCGCCTGCCTTTAGCACTATTATATCTCATGAACAGCTTGAGCTATTAACATGAAACCTTCAGGGTACAAAGATTGGACTCGGCGAACAGCATATTCTGGCTGGCTTTTAGCATTTAGCTCCCGAATGCTTTTCTTTCATTCTTGATGCCTCCAAATGATTTTATTAATCTTGGGAAAGCCTCTTACTATGGGGCAAGTGAAGGATAGGCTATAATTGACTTTTCCAGTTTTAAAAGTGTCTTCCAAGTATTATAAAATCATCTGGGGTAATAAAAATAAAGTACATAATTACGTTGTATGAAGCGGTCAGTCCATTAATTCGTGAAGTTGCTGGTTGTACCATGTGTGGAAGAATTAAACTATTAGCTTAAAATTTTTTTAACCCGCTTCATCAACAGATATACCTTCCAAGTTTGGAAAAAGTGAACAGGAAGTAAAAAGAGATACTAACATACTTAAGGCATTAGCCCCTTCGCACAACATGATGCAATATAAGTCATAATCCTTACAATCTGAAGAATAATCGATGATGCAACATGACGCAACTTCCCTATAAATGGTTGTAGAAACTTTTCCTGTGGATGGAATTGTGTCAAATTTGGTTGAGTCAAACCTGAGGGTAGCCACGTCTAGGGAAAATATATGGCAACATCTGGGAGCTTATCAGAGGGCCAAGCGGCCTAAATTTAGCTCAGTATTCTCCTGACAGTCGGCCTCGAAGGGTGTGTGAGCGTGCGACCAGGCATTTAAACCCGCATTTCCTACTACCGCACCGTCCATACTTTACATGTGTATAGTGATATTATGTTATATATAGTGCTGTGTGCTTGTGAAGAATGTGTATAAGTGCTTCTTATATATTTTCAGAGAAAGCCAGATTTGAAAATTCCTAACCGATTTTTACCATTCCCCTCCTATTTTACACTAAACCTACAATGTCTCGCAAGAGCTTATCAGAGAAAGAGTACATGACAACTGACACCACTGCCATCACTCCTATGATGACTGACACCACTGCCATCACTCCTATGACGACTGACACCACTGTTGTCACTCCTATAACAAATGACACCACTGCCATCATTCCTATAACAAACGACACCACTGCCATCACTCCTATGACAACTGACACCACTGCCATCACTCCTATGACAACTGGCACCACAGCCATCACTTCTATGACAACTGACACCACTGCCATCACTCTACACACACACACACACACACACACACACACACACACACGGGCTGTGATCGTACCTGTCCTTCTCTCTGCAACTCCATCTCCTCTCAAGAAACACTACAACACTGCTAGAGGACGTGTGTACCCAGCTTATTTGTCTAGTTTTTATACTATTGTATTGTAAGGTGTAAAATGTGTGTTTACTATATATTTCTCATAGAGAAATTTGTGGTGCATTTCATTGCTATTTACTCATCCATTATACTAGTAAAGTATAGGTCGCATCAAAATCTGAAGAAAGCTTGATCAAGCTGATGATTTCTTATGCGTCATTTTGTAAAGTAAAGTAACCCATGTGTGAAAATAATCGGGGAAAAGTTACGAAACACTAACAACAGCCTACAGGCCGGAACATAGGTGCTGTCACCATGCGCAACCCATCATAACTTTTCAAAATTCATTTTCTCCATAATAATAAGGGTTATAACCCTGTGAATTATATTATGGGCTTCCTTAACCTTTGGGCTACAAAACTGGATAGAATTTACATATATGTTTGTTACAGTGTCACTAACAACCTACGAAATAAACAAATCAGACGTTTTTAAGTGATTTTTGATTTTTTTTTTCGATTTACTCGAAAGCTATTGGACGTATCAACTTGAAACTTTCACAGATGAAAGATCGTGAAATTCTGCATAAAGACATGTCCTTTGCAATTGCGCGTAATAGGAAAAGTTTTTCACGATGATGTTGGGAAGTTATGGGAAGCTAGTTTTCACGTAAATAAGGTTTATTCAGGCTTCATTTCTGTACATTTACTCATCACTTTTATGTTTTTTTTTTCTTATCTGATAGTATAAACATCAACGAAGATGATGGGAAGCGATTTATAACAATATAAGCACTTTCCGAGGGTAAATTGGGCCATAGAAATTTTTCCCTTGCCTCGCGAGAGTAGCCAGCCTGAGCGAGGTTTTGGTTCTGTGCGTGGAATCAAAACTTATTGAAAACTTGTGGTGCACGAGGGGGTTAAATTCTCCTCCACCATAAGTGGGCGGAGGCATAATGAGTCAAGTAACGAAAGTAGCCTAATCTTCAAAGACGTAACGAAAAGATTGAACAGAAAAGTGTGAGAGGAAGTAACAGAGAAACAGGAAGATTCCATCAAAGAGAAACACATTAAAAATGCAATATCTGCTGTGAGAATATTAGTGGAGAGAGTAAGTGAGAAGCTGAAAGAACTGTTTTTGTGTTTCATAGATTACGAGGTCTTTGATCGTGTAAGACATGAGGATTTGTTGAGGACTTTGAAAAAAGTATATGTGGATGTAAAGGTCTTGCCACTTATTACCATTTATACTGGAAACAGAAGGCAGCAGTAAGAAAGGGAGTGATACAACACAGTGAACTGAGATCAAACGAGGTATGAGACAGGGATGTGTGTTGTCTCCAGACTTTTTCTGCATGCATGAATAGATGATCATGCGAGAAACGAAGGAAGGGAATGGGATCTAGGTTACGGGCATGCGTATAAATAATGTTAAAGACACGGACGATACTGTGTTGCAGACTCTTGTACAAAGAAAAAGTGGAATGAACGAAAGATGGCCATTGAGGATAAATGCTAAGAAAACCGAGGTAATTGTGATGTCTAAACTAAAACATGTAGCGGAGCGTCAGATAATGTAAATGGATTAAGTATAAAGCAAGAAATTAAATTTGCAACAGAAAATGGAATAAGTGTATATGAAACAGCACGGAGAATATGCATGGCTAAGCAAGGATTTCAAAAAATTCTATGCATAATGAAAACTAGGAAAATACAGATACCAACCAAGAAGAATGCTTAAAACATTTATTTGTTCAGTATTGCTGTATGGTAATGAAGGATGGACAATTACCCCAGATTTAAGGAACAGGTTGAAGGCAGGTGAAATGTGGTTTAGGGGGAGAATGTTGCGAATACCTTGGACCGGTAGAAAGAAACACGAGAAAGTATTGAGATTACTGTATTAATACAGAGCGAGAATTTATGACAAATTTGAGGAAAGGGCAACTGCAGCTTTGGGGTCATATAGTTAGACCTGAAGGGTTGAAAAGTTACGTTTTGACAGGATATATTAGAGGACAGGAGAGCTACAGGAAGACAAAGAGAAAAATTCATATACGGATTAGTTGCCGAGTTTGGAGGAGGATGGACAATGTCAGAGATTTTTTCCTTGCAAAGGATAGATTGGAGTGGTGCAACACTGTCGTCATCGTTCGATAGAAAAAGGTACTGTTGGATGGGTGGATGAATGGAGTGTTGGGTGGAGGAGAGAAAATGTTGCTGAGATACTGTGTGTAGTACTGAGCGGTTGTTTTGTCTATCTTTGCGGAAGAGGGTAATACAACATGAAATTTGCGAGGCTAGCATGGGTCTTGAACTGAAGCAATGAAATGCCTCTCATATTCATATGATATTTGACTGGAAATACTTTTGTAGCTTCATGTAAGCGAGCTATATTTCTAGTTTTGATGCATCTTGTTAATATTCTTAAGGTTTTGTATTTTGGGGGGAAGCTTAGCTATCGTTGTGTTGGTCATGGTTGGGACCCACCTGGACTAGCATAGTTTCTGCTTATTTTAAGGGATGTTTGCAATCAACTTTCATGGATTTTTGTTGTTGTCCAAAAGTAGTGCGTGTGAGTGTCTTCAAGGCAATGAGTTTACGAGATGCCTTTGAGAACAATTCGTCGAAGTCGAAAGTCAAGGTCAAAGGGCAAAGTCAAATAATCGGCCGTTAGAGCAGTTGGGTGGATGTTAACTCTGTAAGTGCTCCTTCTTTTTTTATTTCTGGTCTGATGAAATTATTGCTGAGCGTGAAAATCGAGAATCCACCTGAACATTACATTTTTTTTCATCGTGATATTTCCATCACTAGACGCCTATATTCACCTAGAGAGAGGCATTTCAAGGGGGAATTAGGTACAGCCTACATCAGCTCTTAATTCAAGGATGATGTCTTTATCTGAACAAAATCAACCGGCAATAACAAAAAGAGTGAAAATTGTCATGCAAGTGAGGAAGCACAAAAATAGGATACTCAGCCTCGGTAAAATTCACCTCCTCCTCCTCCTCCTCCTCCTCTTCTTCTTCCTCCTCCTCCTCCTCCTCCTCTTCTTCTTCTTCTTCTTCTTCTTCTTCTTCTTCTTCTTCCTCCTCCTCCTCCTTCTCCTCCTCCTCCTCCTTCCTCTTCTTCCTTGCCACGAAAAGCCACTCTTGTGCAGATACTCCACTACTTTCTGTCAGCCGTTTTCTCCTCCCTTATGCCCAGTTCTCTTAAATCTCACTGAACATCATCTCTCATCTGAGTCTCTGTTTTCTTGGAGCCTTCGCTGCCCTCACCAACACCCTCCATGCCATCTTCACGGGTTCATCCTCATTCATTCTCACTACATGTGGGACCAGTACCATCTTCCGTCCTGCGCCTTCCTCATTAGACACACCATCCTGCTTTTTCTCGCTTTTTTTTTTTTTTTTTTCATTCCTTAGTGTTATCATTATACGCAACAGATATAGATAAGGGAAAATGAGTACACATATAACTCTGACACTATAGTCTGCACATTTTAATAATACATTCCCATTAACTATAGACTTTTTAATCCAGCTACGAGAAGCCATGAGTCGGCAAGCTAAAAAACAAAAAAGAAAAAAGCAAAAACAAACTGTAGCGTTGGCAGACTTTCAGCACTTTTCTCTGGCCACTTTATTCAGGCCAAAGTGGGTTATAGGAGCCAGAGGGGGATCAAGTAAGATAGTTTATATTTTCACAAGATGTAATGGAAAAGGCTCTCCTAAATCAAACATTTATTGTTATTGTTGTTACTCAACCCTGGTCATATTTTACTCAGCAGCGCCGCCAACCGAACGTAAGCAACTGCCCCTATGGGGGTGTCCCATAGGTTCCCCATACTGTTGACGCTGTGTTTGCGTGTTCGTGTGATATGTCTTGTTCAGTGCTCCATAATGTGGGTTATGTTGTGGGGGACCTGTTGAACAAGCGAGGCTTGCGTCAACTGTTTCCACCCACTCAGAATCTAAACTGGTAACTAAGAAGGAATGAATGATGTCCTGTTTTTATTTCTATGAAAAGAAGGAACAAAAGGCTAGAAACCAGGATGATCGTTCCCTCAAACAAAAACAAAAGCAATATAACAGAGCCAAATTCAAGATCCGTTCATTTCGAGATGCCTGGACACATTACATTTGAAAGGCTGGAGGTCATAGGCGGTAGGAAATACAAACAGAGGAAGGCAGTTCCAACGTTGACTTGTTGCTTACATGAAGGACTGAGAGTATTGGTTAACTCTTGCTTTAGAGAGCTGGACTGAAAAAGGATGAGTTTGCTACTAGACGTGTGCTACGTACCCGCCGTAGTGGTGAAGGGATGCAAGCAAGCAGTTCAGAGGAGCTGTGGCCGTTGAATTAGCAACAGAAAGTAGAAGATGCAACAGTGCCAGTAAGGGGAGGAGAGTTAATGAGACGAAAAGCCTTTGACTCCACCCTGTTGAGGAGAGCTGTATGCGGTGAACCTCCCCACACATGAGAGTTGTATTCCACACAAGGGCGAATTAAATCCCCTTACAAAGTCAACAACTTGTAGGGGTAAAAAAGGACCGGAGTTGGCTTAGCATACCTAATCTCTTGCAAGCAGATTGTTCAAGAGAGATAATATAATCCTTTTCAAGATAAATCCCGAGAAAGTGAAATCCAAGTATGTTCAGAGATGATGCAGGACTGAGTTGGATATTAGTGAAAATTAAAGGTACTCATACGGAAGGTTTTGATGGGTTAAAACATAGAGTGAAAGTTTTTGTTGCATTAAAAACAAGATTACTTTTACCCCAGTCAAAGATATCAGCCAAGTCAGACACTTGGTGTGCCATAGTCTCATCCATTATTTGTTGAAGTAAGTAATTCCTGAGATGGACACTGCAAGAAGTAAGTGGAAAGGTGAAGGATGGAGTCATCAGCATAAGAGTGGATAGGGTTCGATGTAAAGCTTGTCATTGATGAAAATAAGTAAATGAGTTAGTAAGAGGACAGATCCCTGAGAAACACCACTACTGATAGCTCTATGAGAAGAACCATGGCCGTCTACAACAGCAGCTACGGAACGACCTGAAATGAAGCTAGACATGAAGGCACAGATAGAAGTATAGAAATTGTAAGAGGGCAGTTTGGAAATTAAAGATTTATGCCAGACTCGATAGAAAACCTCTGAGATGCTAAGTGCAATGGCATATTTCTCTTTCTGAAAGAAGGATGACCAGGAGTCTGAAAGGAAAGTGAGAAGATCGTCAGTGGAACGACCCTAGCAGAACCCCTACTGACGATATGATAGGAAAGGTATTTTTTTTTTTTTTTTGGTGTGTGTATGTTAAGAATAGATTCAAAAACTTTAGAAATATAGGATGTTTGAGCAATTGGGTGATAGTTAGAGGGATGGGAATGATCATCATTCTTTGGGACAGACTGAATGAGAGCAAACTTTCAGTAAGAATGAAAGGTACAAGTTGACAGACAAAGGCGACAGAGCTTACCTAGGCAGGGCGTTGGCACAGAAGCACAGTTCTTGAGGACAATGGGAGGAATTTCATCAATCCCATTTGCACTGTTAGTATTGAGGCCAGTGATTTTAGTGTCAGCCATGGGGAAGTAAAGGGGAGAATGTGGCGGAGGAACAGCGCCAGAATAGTCCAAGGTGGAATAGGAGAAGAAAGTCTGGGCAAAGAGTTCTGCTTTATCAGTAGCAGAAACAGCTACAGAGACATCAAAGAGGAAAAGACGAGGGAAGGATGAAGAAACAAAATTGTCGGAAAGGTTTTTGGCAAGGTGTCAGAAGGAGGAAGAATTTGGGCTGGAGAGTTCAGAGCATTTAGTTTGAATGAAATAATTTTTTGCAGTACTAAGAACAGACAGCACAATTCCAGGCAGAAATATAAAAGTGATGAAATTCAGAGATGGGTTGACTTTGGTACCTTTCGTAAGCCTTCTCCTTGTTATGGACAGCATTAGAACAAGCGTGATTAAACTAAATTCTTTTTGCATTAGTCACATGACAAAAAAGGAATGTACAGTATGCTTCCATGCTTGAGAGATTAACGACCGCCATGCGCGAGGCACACTCAGATGGCTCACGGCCATGGAACCAATAATCATTCCAGGTAAAAAAAAATTTTAAAGTACGGCCGGAAGATCTCCCCAGCAACAGCTCCAAAGTGACACAGGCGCCGCTTCTTGCGAAAGTCCACAGGCCTTATTGGAGTGACAGGACAGGTTAAGGTGATAAGGGTGAGTTCAGAGGAGCCCAGTGGAGAAAAGAGTAACAACGTAAGCGGGAAGATTAGTAGTAAGGAGGAGGTCAGGTATGTTGAAACTCTCTCCAAGGCAGTCAGGGATACTGGTAAGGTGCTGTACAAGCTGCTCTAGATCATTAAGGATAGAAAAGATATAGGCTTGCTCACCAGGTGTATCAGCAAACCGAGAGGAGAGCCAAATTTGGAGGTGAACATTGCAATCACGTAAACTGGAGATTTCAGCGAATGGAGAACTTGATAGGATGTGTTTCATCTTAGAAGTAAGATGGCCAAAGAATTGTTCATAGCCTGTAGAATTAGGGGATTAGTAAAGAGCACAGATATATTTAGTGAGAGAATGACAAGATGGCCAAAGCCAGAGAGTAGAGAATTCAGAATAATCAAGCTTAGAATCATAAGAGCAAGATATGTTGATATGTAGGCATTATATAGGCACTAGTATATATCTCATAACACAATGTGCAGGATGTAGTGTCTGCTGGAGACATACACAGCTTCTCACTAGTGTCTGCTGGAGACATACACAGCTTCTCACTAGGAATGTCAATCCACATAATGTATATCCACAATCTTGTTTTCCCAGACCATCAAGAATGCTTAACATATGATGTATTTCAAACAATTTCTTTGTAGTCCAGATGACCAATAATTTCATGGTGTATTCAAACACTTTGGGTAACCAGCCCTAGTTGGTTAGTCCACATGAATGGAAATCTGCCAGACACTACATCACACACACATATCCTCTCCAAGCTGTATATAATGTCAGAGAGATTCCCTTCAGGTCAGAAGGGGTTGGAGAGAAGGCCCGATAACACGAGGATCAGGTAGGAGGCTTTGCCGTCACACTACGTTACACTGTAAATCACAGTTTGATATAACTGTAGAGTAATCTCCATACCCCAAGAGTGCCTAACTCACTTTGCTGATACACAAAGGAGGAGTGAGAAAGAGAGAGACCTACCTATTGACTCTACCGACGATACTTCATTTTAATAAGCAGCAACAAGTTTGAGCCATACTACGTCTCATGACTTTATTCTGGCAATGCTTTGACGACCTACAATAGACGACCTACAATAGATCTCTCTATCCCCCTACAAGTACCTATGGCTACGTTCATTGAGACTGATGGCAGTGGTGAACAACAGCACACTATGACAAATTACGTTCATCGAAATTGGTGTCAGCGGTAAATGAAACCGATTAATGTCTCAATCAGCAATCAGAGAGCAAATTACAGTCAAAATAGTCTATGACTGCTCTACAAGCAACAATCATTAATCAAACTACAAGCAAATACAGTGAGAACAAAAAGTGAAAAATGACCAGTAACAACAAGCAAACGTGAGAATGGAGGAAGGGCATCTGTACTGTGCTAGTAGTGTTGACCCAACATGGTGATATATCATCAAAACATCTGACCTCCAATCCTCCCTCCTCCTACCTTCACTACCCTCCACCATGACCTCCACCACTTTTCCCCATCACCACCATGTTCTCTACCACAACTACCAGAGTGAGGCAGCGACTCAGCAGTGTTATATGCCAAGAGCATCATAACACGTCAATCAGTCCAAGTGCCTGAGAACACCAGCCTGCCATTCTGCACCTGCCTGCCTGCCTCCCAGCCTGTCTGCCTACCCTGCAGTGATGACATCGACTGCTGACGCTGTCTTACCAAGACCCTGACCTACTGTACCTCAACCAAACCCTACCAACATCCTTCAGCCAGCGTCACCAACATCATCATTACTACAATCAATATCAGTGAGTCAAACATTTACTCTATTAGTTTAATAGTACTACTTCATTTATATAAAACCTTACTTATATACACAGTGATAGACAATATCCTTACATCAACATACAATACATATATATGAAAATCAAGTAAAACCAGAGAATTAAAATGTAAGTACACACATATCCTTCATATTACAGTTATGAGGTAAATCAAGTGAAAATGCCTAACACAAGAACCAGAAAAGGATCAGCAAAATATAAATTAGGAAACACCTTCAGAGATACAAGAACAAGCAGAAAACCAAACTCAGGAAAGAAAGCACACACTAGATATGGAAGATACAGAACAGCAAACAGATCAAACTTATACTGAAGTAAATAATAAGCACTTGGTCAGAATTTTCAGATGTAGATAGTGAATTTTACAAAAACTTACTATAACCTACAGTAGACCACGTTGAATGGCTATTGCGTTCTGCCAGGACTGACGATACTGGTCTAGAGTGCAAGCAGTTTGCTGAATCGTATTATCTCACGCAGTTGGTTGGTAAAGCAACCAACCAAAATACAGGATAATCCTGACCATAATGCCCATCTCTTGGATCTATTCCTGACAAATAATCAGATCAGTACAGGACAGAAGTACTGTCACCACTTGGATCCTCTGACCACAGTCTCATCGAAGCCTCATTAGTTAGCCCCTCCCCCCCAATCCTTCCCCTTCTGAACCTGTCAGGGTGGCCCGATGGCACTTTGATAGGGCAAGCTGGGATGGATTTAGAAATCATCTTGCTGACATTCCATGGCAGCCTTTATTCTCTAGTGATGTCAGCTCAATCTAGTCCCATATTAATGACTTAGTACTAGCTGGTATGGATTTATTCATACGAAGTCAACAGTTCACTAAAAGATCGAACTCTCCAAAATGGTTTGATAGCAACTGTGACAGAGCAACAGCCAGAAGTCATTAGCATATAATTCATACTTAAAATATATAACATCTGAATCGCTCTGTCAATTTGAAATTGCCAAGAAAAAAGCAAAGGATATAATAAATCTCAAACTTTCTTCAAAATCAAGCATCAGAACTACTCAAAACCATAATGACAATAGAATATTCTGGTCAACTTTCAAATCCTTCAATAATAACTTTAACAAGTCATCATCCATTCCCCCAATAAAATCTTCAGATGGCAACATTACAAATGACCCGCGTGGGAAAACGAATATCTTTGCCAGTATATTTCCCCGAAATTCTACCATAGAGGAAGTCAGCCAGAACGTCTCATTACTAGAACTTGACTCTCCCAATATTGTTCCACTTAAAATACAGACAATGTACGCAAAATCCAGCCTAGCCAATCTACCAACCAATGAAGCTGCAGGCCCAGATGGAATTCCTGCAATTGTTTTGAACTGCCCCTGTACTAGCTAAATTATTCAGACTATGCGTACATACTTCTTCATTCCCGAATTCATGGAAAGAAGCTAATATCCACCCAGTTCCAAAGAAAAGAAGTTCCTCTGACTCCTATGATTACAGACCAATAGCTGTCACATCTTCTCTTGGCAAAGTATTTGAAATTTTAATTAATAAGCACATAGTTAAACATCTTGAATCCAACTACTTAATTAGTGATAGACAATATGGTTTTTGTCACGATATATCCACCACTGACATACTCAATCTCCAGACTCATACCATCCACCAATCAATTGACCTACATGGAGAAACTCATGCAGTTGCCCTTAGTATTTCTGAAGACTTTGACAGTGTGGCACCGTTCCCTGCTGTTCACACTCTCTTGCTATGGACTAACGTCTTTTGTTCCTCTCTTTTCCTCATATCTCAGCGACAGAAAAATAAGAGTAAAGGTAGATGATGTATCTTCCAATTTCCACTCAGTTAAAGTTAGCGTGCCACAGGGATCAGTACTGGCACCAACCCTGTTCCTGGTTCATATTAATGATCTCTAATCTGTCACCCACAATCCCATCCATCCATATACAGAACACTCAACACTTCACAGTTCATTCACACTCAAACACCCATTTAGCCTACAAAGTCTGATAACTCTAACTCAACTAAGTGCAGCCATCTCCATAAATCAAGACTTATATATGCTCAGCGAATGGGGACAAAACAACCTTGTCTCATTTAATGCTAGTAAAACCAAATATATACAATTTACTAATAGATAGATATTGTCAGATTCGTATATTACCTTCAGTGCTACTAATATTCTCATCTCCAAAAGTATTGAAATTCTCCGTCTCTCACCAATGCCCTCAGCTGGACTTCTCATGTCAGATCACTGGCTAAAACCACCTCAAACTTGGACTGTTGTACAGAGTCCGTAACTTCTTCACTGACGAGCAGTTAGCTATAATTTATGAGTCATGTGTGCTCTCAACTTGAATACTGCTCACCCTTGAGGAACGGATGTGGAGAGGTTGCACTAAAACAACTAGACAAAATTCAAAACAAAGCTGTTAGAATTATTAATAACCCAGCTATTATAAATAAACAACCCCCCCCCCATAAGTAAGAAGGAATGTCGCCTTCCTTGCATTATTTTACATATATTATTATGGCAAATGCTCAGACGAAGCTACATCCATTATGCCACCTCTCCATGCCTTCCCTCGTGCCACATGGGCATCTGGTAATGCTCATGACTGGAATGTCACACAACCATATTGCAGAACTTCTGCCTACCAGATATCTTTTATTCCCTGAACTGCATCTCTCTGAAACTTGCTTCCCTAGAGTTGTTTCCCCCCAGACTTCAACCTACAGCTGTTCAAGTTCAACTTTTACAGATACTTTATGAATGGAGGATGCCAGTAATCTGGCATATGAATTATTTTTTTATTCAATTGTTTTATCTTCCTCTGTTCTGTTATTAAAAAAAAAGATAGAGTATTAAGGTCAGGAAAAACAAATTTCCTGTAAATGACGATTGCAAGGAAAACACTGTAAAGATGGCTAACTCAGATGCGCAAGCAGCAATGCAGTACCTTCCTCACAAAATTCCAGTAATAGTCCACTTCCAGTGTACTGTATATTTTTCATGGAAACAGTTATCTCACAAAATTCTCTGGCACTGAAAAGGATGAGATTGACATACACACACTGAAGAGTGTCAGCAATATTTCATCTGGAGACACATTAAAGATGAGAAAGGAAAAATAGCTGTTATTCTCAGCTAGAATAAACAAAGAATGGTGCCCAGCTGGCAATTTGCTCAAGTCAAACAAGCTGTTGAGAGCTTCAACATTTGAGCAGTTTAAGACAGAATTTCTCAGGAAATTATCTGGAGGCAGGAATTTCCTTAATGGCATAACTCCAGAAATATATAAAATTGTAGACCCACTAAGGAAAACACACTCAGGCTCCGATCTGGGGGAAATAACAGCAGATATTTCCACTATTAACCCATCACGTCCATGGGTTGTTTTCACCACCCAAACCACCAGAAGGTGTTTTTTTTTTTTAAATCACCTTTATTAAAACAATAATTTCTCAGCTAAAACTATAATATAATATTATAGTATATCATAATGTAATGATATAATCATAATAATAATAATACAATAACAATAGTAGTACAAAACACTAGATCATGTATACATGACCCCCGACGGCCCCGGAAAGATATGTATACATGTAACCCAGACGAGAGGGGTTAAGAAAGCCTTGTTAGCTAGCCTAGAAAACTCAAATTGGGTCACAGATGATGGTAATATGTCACTAGTGAATGTCGTTGACATTATTGACTACATATCAGCCCTATGGAAATTTCCTGAACAGGTGCTAAAAATCGCCAAAACCATCCTGTATAATCCAGGGATGTGTTTACTTGATTTCATTTATGAATGGAATTAAATTGCAGCAAAGCTGGTGTGATTGACACATCACAGGCCAACAGGACAGGGATCAAAGTACCAGAAACTGTAGCAGGGATAAATAAGTCAAGCCTTGGCAAGGACCAGAGACAATCTCGATCAGTTCACAAACAAACAAACAACGGTGACGTAATAATACTACAGTTAGACAATACTAGAGCTCACTATCAGTCTTTCATGAAAGGAATTGATAATGCTGGTAACGGAAGGATCACCATTAATTTACTACCCATTTGCAATCTCTGTCAAATAATTAGTCAAGGCATCCATAAACATGGTTTGAAACCTTTATCTGATGAATGAAATTTGATGTTATATTATCCATAGTTGGAAGCAACACTCACAACAACACCAATAGTAGTTCATGTACCATTCGTAACAGATGATTTTGTTTTTACAGGCTATCAAATATACCACTTTCCTTCTAAGAAAGATGACTCATTAGTCACCATCAACATCAAAACAGAAGTCATCATGGTTTCCAAGAAACAGGATGCTGTCACTTTAACTGGTGAAACAACAATTGAGCACAAATGTCGTACATCATTACATGCATTTCACCTTTATCCTGCGTATGTCTTCATGTTTCAGGCAGATATGACAGTCTCTTGTGAAATGGCTATCATAAAAGATCACGACATCCCTCATCATTGCAACTTCATAATTGTTTCAGATAAACTCATCCATGATCAACGCACTGAACAATCCCATTTCTTCTGCTTCACTCAAAATACATCAGTTTTTGTGACTTGCCCAGACACACTTCCAACCCATACATCGGCATCTGGTTTATGCATCTCACCAGATTACTGTGTAGTTCTGACACTTACACTATCTACTTTGCCCACTAAAAACCATTATGCCATTCTCAACCACACATGCAAGTACTTGCAGCCATTCCCTAGGATCAACTTAAATATAAGTGAACACATTAAGTTGGCTTCACCCAAGTACGAAACCATGCAACTAATAAGTCAAACAATACAACCTTGGGAAGAATACAGCAGGACAATGTTCAACCCATATTATATGTACAACCCAGCTCCAGTAATCTTTGTAATTTTCTCCATATTTGCTATATTACTCATGGCCATGCACAAAATGCAAGCAAGAATTGTTAACCTGGAATCAATGGTTAAGAACTGTTCTGTACAAGCGAGACAAACTGAGTAAATATTGTGTACATATATATATATATATATATATATATATATATATATATATATATATATATATATATATATATATATATATATATATATATATGGATTACACATCATATAGGCTTACTTTAATTACACTAATATGTCTCATTTATATATGAATATATATATACCAAATCCTTCTCATATAAATTATACAAGTGACTATAGTAGAGTTGCCATTGTATTATTTTAATATTGCTGTTATACTGATATATCTATCATACGTGTACAATTTTATTATGTTACAATTATATTACTACAGTGACTACAATTATAAACACTCTATTATCACAGTTATGTTACATTTACAGTATTATGTCTTTCACTTATTTAGTTTACAAGCTGACTGTAATGTGTATATAGTATACATTAATACGTTATGACAATATTTACTGTCGTTGCTATGACAACTTTGCATAACCGAGCGATATATGTGCATTATATAGGCACTAGTATATCTCATAACACAATGTGCAGGATGTAGTATCTGCTGGAGACATGCACAGCTTCTCACTAGGAATATCAATCCACATAATTTATATCCACAATCCTATTGCCCCAGACCATCAAGAATGCTTAACATATGGTGAATCTCAAACAATTTCTTTGTAGTCCAGATGAACAAGAATTTCATGACATTCAAACACTTGGGGTAACCAGCCCTAGTTGATTAGTCCACATGAATGGAAATCTGCCAGACACTACATCACACACACACATCCTCTCCAAGCTGTATATAATGTCAGAGAGATTCCCTTCAGGTCAGAAGGGGTTGGAGAGAAGGCCCGATAACATGAGGGTCAGCTAGGAGGCTTTGCCGTCACACTACGTTACACTGTAAATCACTGTTCGATATAACTGTACAATAAACTCCGTTACCCAAGAGTGCTCCAACTCACCTAGCTGATACACAAACGGAGAAGGTGAGAAATATTGAGACCTTATTCACTCTAGCTGACGACACACCATTTTAATAAGCAGCGACAAGTTCGAGCCATACTACGTCTCACGACTTTATTCTGGCAGTGCTTCAACGATCTACAGTCAACCACACTATCTCCCTACAAGTACCCACGGCTACTTTCATCAAGAGTTGCGTACATAACAACAGCCACCTCTGGCGTTGAAGCGAGTATAGTGAAAGTAGGAGGATACAGCTGAGTCTAGGTGAAGAAGGGAAGGTGAGAATTAGATAAGAAGTGGTGTTCAACGCAGAAAAAGTTGGAGGAAAGGCGTTGCTAGGTTTAAGCCTAGCTAGGTGTACAACAGTGTTCTGATCGAGATGTTTATTGCCCTGCGTGTGAAATGAATATGCAGGTGTTTCTTCGGTGCTAATTTAGGCGTGTCTGGGGGTTGTATGTTGTTGAAGAAGATCTGGCAATGTCTGTGTGGCGATGTTTTATTTACCTAGTGGTGTTGTGTGGCTATGTGAAATAATGACCGGGATGTTATGTGTTAGTACTGGCTGCCGTATAGAAATATATGCCTCTCAGGTCAAGATAATTATCCTTTAACAAGGAGGTCTTTGATTTTAAAGTGAAAGTGAGTTGTGGTAGATGTGGGCGCCCATCATCCATCTACTCAGTGTAGCAGTACTCTGTTTTTAGGGTAGCTCTACACTGAGTAGCAAACCAAATGATTTCCTGTAACCAGGAAATCATTGACAACGCTGGATGGTAACTTTATAACTAACCGACACGTGCCCTTTACGTGACAATAAATGGGTTCGCGGAGGGTTAGTTCCCGTCCCTGGAAAACAACTAACTAAAAATACGAACAAGAAGCCTCAGACCAGGTCTGACCAACAGGTGATGACCATGGACCGAACAATAGACATTGTACAGATTGCGAATTGGAATGTGAGAGGTGCAAATGATGAGGTGAAAGAGAGAGAGAGATTCTCCAGGTGCTTGAGGGTTCAAAATTGAATGTATGTGGATTAACTGAACCTAAATGGTGAGGTGAGAGTGTGAGAGAATGGGAGTATGGACGGGGTATATACGCGAGAGTGGGTGAGAATGAGAGAGCAAAAGAAGGAGTGTGTATTGGTGTGTGCAAGGCATGGAAGGAGAATATAAGAGAGTATGGATCAGTTGGCTCAAGGATTGTGTGCGGAAGATGGAAAGCTGGACTACAAATGTGGGCAAGTGTGTGTGTGTGTGTGTGTGTGTGTGTGTGTGTGTGTGTGTGTGTGTGTGTGTGTGTGTGTGTGTGTGTGTGTGTGCTCCAATGCAAGATTGTACAAGCAGAGTGAAAGAAGAGTTCTAGACAAATGTGGAAACGTAGATGGAAAAGTTTGAAAAGAATGAGTGTTTTTTTATTGGAGATAATATGAATGGAAAAGTAGGGAATGTGAAGGTTGATGCAGTAGTTGGTGAGTGTGATGTGCCAGCAGAAGTAGATGAGAATGGCAGTGCTCTAGTAGTCTAGTGGACTTTCGTGCCGGGAGGGGGTTTGTGACAGTCAATACCCTCTTCGGACACAAAATGATCCACAAGGTTATACGTGACAAGTGATGAGAAGGGTGGGTAGCTAATTGAATGAACAGAAAGCAATGACTGATTATGTGTGTGTCGATGATAGAATGAGACGATGAGTAATGGATGCAAGATCCTATAGTGGTTGCGGGAGTGGACTTTCTGACCACCACTTGGTGGTGGTGAGAGTCAAGGTTCAAATGAAATGGAGGAATAGAAGAAGCGAAGGACAGGAGGAAGTAGTTCATACAAGGAGGGTGGAAAGTTTACAAGAGGATGGGATAAAAATTCCAATATAAGAGAGAAGTGGAAGAGCGATTGGGTAAATCTGGATTGGAACAGATGGGGTCGTGAAAGGTGTGTGCAAGATATTCACAGAAGAGCATGTGAGGTGGTGTGTGGGGTGAGGAGAAGATGAAAGGAGGTGCAGGGAACAGCATGGTGGAATGAAGAGGTGAGACAGGCTGTGGCATAAAAGAAGAAAGCATATAGTGAGTGGATGAAAAACAGGGGTGTGGAGGAAGTTGGGAGACGGAAGAAAGAGTTATATGTAGAGAGGAAGAGAGAGGTGAAAAGATTGGTATGAGAAAGTAAGAGGAGAGTAGATGGGGAATTTGAAAGTAATTTCAGTGTAAAGTGGAGGGAATGTAAGAAAATGTTCTGGAAAGAGGTAGAGTTAAGCAGGGTGTTAAAGAAGTTAGTCGAGGAGTGAAAGATAATAATGGTAGATTATTAGTGGAAAAGGAGAAAACGTGAGCAGATGGAGAGAATATTTTAAGGAACTGTTGAACATAGAGAACGAAAGTAAAGCGAGTATAACTGGTTAGGGAATGGCTGGGAGAAGGAGGGATGTGAGAAGAGAGGAAGAAATCAGTATGATGGAAGTTGTGGAAACAATGAAGAAAGTCAAAAGTGGGGAAAGCCCCAGGCACTGATGTAGTGTGTGGTGAAATTCTGAAGCATGGGGGAGAGATAGTAGCAGAATGGATGTGGAAGATATGCAGATTGCCCTGGGAGGAAGGTAAAGTCCCGGAAGATTGGAGGTTAGGTATAGTTTTTCCTCTGTACAAAGGAAAAGGGGAAGAAGAAGTGTGCTGTAATCACAGAGGCATGCGTATTTTTAGTGAAATAGGAAAAGTATATGGTAGGATACTTATTGACAGAGTTAGGGAAATAACAGAGGAATTAGTTGAAGAAGAACAGAGAGATTTTAAGAAGGGAAGAGGTTGTGTACATCAGATATTCATTCTTAGATCTTTAGTGGAAAAGTTCCTAGAGAAGGAAAAGAAGTTGTATGCAGCCTTCATGGATTTGGAGAAAGTGTATGACAAGGTGGATAGACAAGGATTGTGGAAAGTATTAAGAATTCATGGAGTAAATGGGAAGTTGTTGAATGCCGTGAAGAGTATGTATGAAGGTGCTAAGGTTGGAGTGGGTGTGGATAGTAAACTGAGTGAATTTTTGTATTTGAAGGTTGCATTCAAACAGGGATGTGTCACGTCTCCATGGTTGTTCAATCTGTATATTGATGGGGTTATAAAAGAGATACAAGGTAGGGAAGTGGATGTTAGAGCAGCCCTAATGAGAGAGGGCAGTGTGTGGAAACTCCCTGTACTGTTGTTTGCAGATGATACTGTTTTGTTAAGTGTAGACAAAGGGGAGCTGGAAGGCTTGGTGAATGAGTGTGTAAGAAACGGAATCTAAAGGTGAAAGTAGAGAAGAGTAAAGTTATGGTCTACCAGAGAAATGAAGTCACTGAATGTACAGTGAAGTTGGATGAGGAAGAAATGGAAAATGTGAGTGTTTAACCCTCCGCTTCCTGGCAGATTATTCACCAGTGCCCCCCCTCCCCCCCCAATCCCGGCAGAATTTCGAAAAAAAAAAATTTTTAAGCTAAATCTTCCGCTTTTTATGAGAATCATTGGAAAATACCAAGAAAAGTGCTCACCTGAGCTTAGAAGTGGGCTATACAGGTGACCCTTTACACACCTGGTACTGTGTTCTCTGGAGCCGCGCTGCTGCTGTCACATTTTCTATGGTAGCGGTAACCATTGCAAACCACTCAGAATTGGTAGATATTTGTTCATTTTGTACGAATTTATATGTAATACGAGAATATATTGATTTTAACACAATAATATAGGCGATATAAACATTGTTTCACTCGCCAAACACCTTCCTTGGGAATGTTACCTCCTCATCACTTCTGCTAATTTCTTCTTCTGGTCCCAGGTAATCTTTGTTCTCCACATCATCATCGATTGGGGACTCATTCTCGCCTGTGAAGGCATCAAGGGCGGCTTGAATTTCATCATTGGAGAAACCAGTCTTTACTGGCGAGGTCACTGCCAACAGGTGAGTTGCCGAGACAATGGTGTGGGGGGGTCATGCGGGGTCAGCGAGTGTCCCCATCTGCCAGTGGGTAGAGAAAGGACTCCCACATATGCCTACCAAAAATCACCCGTGAAACTTGAAAAATGTGTAAATGACGGACCTCGCAATTGCAAAATGTACCAGTACGTCAATGGGTGTCAGTGTGGAAAAAAATTATGACATACCCATACACTGGCAGGACAAGGCAGGTTAAGTACTCCGGTAGTGTTATGGGTAAGGATGGATGATTAGAGGGTGAAGTGCTTGAAAGGGTACAACAAGGAAGAAAAGTTGCTGGTTCTTTGAAAGCAGTGATAAGAAACAGGGAAGTGAGCATGGAAGTGAAAAAGTCACTGCATGACTGTATTGTGATGCCAGTGCTAATGTAAGTGAAGCTTGGACCTTGTTGGAAGGACACAAAATAAGAGTGAGAGCAGTGGAAATGAGTTACTGTACTTGCCAGGAGCATGAGGAGTTACATGGAAACAGAGACTGACAAATGAGAAATTGATGGAGCATTGTGGTGTGAATGTGGATGTGACAGACAGCGTTAGGAGAAAAACACTGAGGTGGTTTGGCCATGTGGAGAGGATGGAGACTGAGAGACTAACGAGGAGAGTGTATACACCAGTGAGGTGGAGGGGGGGATGAAGGGGAAGGCCAAGGATGAGATGGAGGGATGGAGTGGAGAGGTATATGAGTGAGAGAGGGTGTGAGCTGGGAGCAGGTCAGTGAAATGGCAGCGGACACGGCGACATGGAGGCGATTTGTTTGTGGCCATACCTTGCAGAATTAAGGCGTCTAGCAATAGACAGATAGTTGTGCAAGTGGTATTGGTGCAGCCACTAATGATGAATAGCGCAATGTTTTGTGTGGTCTGCAAGATGTTGTAATGCAGTTTTAGATAGGATGGGGTTACGTACCAGACAGTAACAAGACATCACTGATCTGATGTTTTTTTTTCTCGAAAGTCTGCCCCTGTAAGTGCCCTGAATATATAGAGTCTGGGGGACCATCACCATTTGAATTCTAGTATGTGGGTCTTGAATGTGAGTTCAGTGTCATACATCAGTCTAAGCACCTCATCAGACGATGTGCGTGTGGAAAAGGTACACATTAATTAGTGTGATGTAAGAGCACCTGGGTCCATGCTTGCTGCTGGTGATGAGTGAGGGGGGAATATAGGTGGAACGATCTCCAGCTTTCTGTCTTCGACCAGTACCTGAAGTGTGTTGAGGTAGTGTTGTTGTAGATTGCAGAATGTATCTGCATTGTGGTGTGTGGTTGTTATGGTAGTATCATCTATATATGAAGCAATATTTGTGGGCTGTTGGGGTATGAGAATGTGACTCATGTACTGTATAGGTTGATGTGTGGATGAAGGAACGGAGCCTTGTGGAATCCCTTTAGGGAAGGTGGTTACCTGCACTTATCGTAGTTGAGTATTTTATTGAGAGTAAACCTAAATCATTTTATTGAGGTGAGGATATTTTTAGCAGCCCAGTGGTTAATCGAGATAATCTTCAGCATTTTGACTGACAAAATTTCCCTCAACTGAACAAAATCATCTTGGTCTGCCTAAGGAAAATATCTTAATCTTTTGACCTTGATGACAAATTACTTAATCTTATTGTTACTTCCTTCAGATGATGTTACTCAACTAAAGAACTACTTCCCATGCTGAATGAGTTAATGAAGGTTGTATCTAATCCGTCTAGTTCGACAAATCTTTTCCGAGCTGAGTAAATCATCAGGGTAGTGAGAAACTAAAAGTGACGTCCTCACGTTGAAAGGGTAATGCCTTCATAGATTTCGAAGGGAAGAAATCTAGCACACAGAAGATATATGTACTGTATATATAGATGATAACATATGTAATCAGATAAACAAATGAATTACATACATTACTAGATATGCACATTTATAGATACATAAGAAAAGCGCTCTATACAATCAGACGTATTGGCAGATAAAAAGATTTACTTAAAAGAGATTTGGATAGAAAAATAAAAAGCTACATTTACAGACTAACTCACAAATATAGACAGATGGACATAGAAAGATATACATACATGACTAGATGTATGAAAAAAATAATACTAAGACAGACTGACTGATAGACAGACACCATTGACATTAAGCACGCGCGTGCGCGCACACACAGGCACATAAACACGCATACTTTCTCTCTCTCTCTCTCTCTCTCTCTCTCTCTCTCTCTCTCTCTCTCTCTCTCTCTCTCTCTCTGCTCCTTTGCTGTCCATTCTTGCTCTGTGAAAATGCATTTAAGGCATGCTGTAAGCAGTGTTAATGAAATTGTATTACCCCCGATGCACGACTTTCATAATCTTTATTTTTTTTACGAGTTCCAGAGAGATGCAGTTCGGGGAATGAAAGAATTATGATTGGCAGAAGTTCTGCATTATGGCTGAGTGACATTCCAGTCATCAGCGCTACCAGATGCCCGTGTAGCACGAGGGAAGGCATGGAGAGGTGGCACCATGGGCGAAACTTCGTCTGAGCATTTGCCATAAAAATATCTGTAAAATAATGCAAGGGAGACAACATTCCTTCTTACTTAGACGATTCCGGTGCTGTTCGTCCATCACTTCCCCCCTCTGACTTCCTGATGGCTGACATTAAAATTTCTTTAGTTGATGTATTTTCTACCATCACTGGCCTCAGTACTAACAAGGCATATGGGCCTGATGGGGTCCCTCCTGTTGTTCTCAAGAACTGTGCTTCTGTGCTTACACCCTGCCTAGGCAAACTCTTTCGTCTTTGTCTGTCAACTTGTACCTTTCCTTCTTGCTGGAAGTTTGCTCTCATTCAGCCAGTCCCAAAGAAGGGTGACCACTCCCAACCCTCCAACTATCCTCCAATTGCTTTAACGTCCTGTATTTCAAAAGTTTTCGAGTCAATTCTTAATAGAAAAATTTTAAGGCATCTTTCCTATCACAACCTTCTTTCCGATCGTCAGTATGGGTTCCGTCAGGGACGCTCCACTGGCGATCTTCTCACCTACCTTTCAGACTCCTGGTCATCCTCCTTTCGGGACTTTGGCGAAAGCTTTGCCATTGCACTTGACATCTCAAAGGCTTTCGATCGAGTCTGGCATAAATCTTTAATTTCCAAACTGCCCTCCTACGGTTTCTATCCTTCTATCTGTGCCTTCATCGCTAGCTTCCTTTCTGGTCGTTCTATAGCCGCTGTTGTAGACGGCCATCGTTCTTCTCCTAGATCTATCAACAGTGGTGTTCCTCAGGGCTCTGTCCTATCACCAACTCTCTTCCTTTTATTCATCAATGATCTTCTAAGCTGTACATCTAACCATATCCACTCATACGCTGATGACTCCACCCTTCACCTTTCCATTCGGTTCCCGCAACGCCCATCACAACAGTTACTTCAACAAACAAGGGATGAGGCTATGGCACACCTAATGTCTGACTTGGCTCGTATCTCTGACTGGGGTAAAAATAATATGGTTGTCTTTAATGCATCTAAGACTCAGTTCTTACACCTATCAACCTGACAAAATCTTCCACAGGTATACCCACTAATGTTTAATAATATTCAGCTTAATCCTGCATCATCCTTGAACTTGCTTGGGGTTTCATTTACTCGGGACTTATCTTGGAAAGATCATATTACATCTCTTGTAAAATCTGCTTCCAAGAGATTGGGTGTGCTAAGCCGACTCCGCTCTTTCTTTACCCCTGCGCAATTGTTGACTCTATACAGGGGTTTTATCCGCCCCTATGTGGAGTACAACTCTCATGTGTGGGGTGGCTCCCCACATACAGCTCTTCTCAATAGGGTGGAGTCAAAGGCTTTTCGTCTCATTAGCTCTCCTCCTCTTACTGACTCCCTTCAACCTCTGTCTCTTCGCCGCACTGTTGCATCTTTATCTCTTTTCTATCGCTACTTTAATGGTCACTGCTCCTCTGAACTGTCTGCTTGCATTCCTCCACCTCTACGACGGGCGCGTAGCACCCGTCTGGCAGCAAACTCTCATCCTTTTTCTGTCCAACTCTCTAATGCAAGAGTTAACCGTTACTCCCAGTCTTTCATTTATGCAACAGGTCAGCTCTGGAACTGTCTCCCTCTGTCTGTATTTCCTGCTGCCTATGATCTCCAGTCTTTCAAACGCAGTGTGTCCAGGCATCTCAAAATGATCGGATCTTGAATTTGGCTCTATATTGTATATTGTTTTTCTCTTGGAGGGAACTGTTACTGCGGGCTCATGGCCTTTGGTTCCTTCTTCCTCGCATAAAAAAAAAAAAAAAAAAAAAAACTTGCAGGGGAGGTAGTTTATTTGTAATGGCAGGGTTGTTAATAATTCTAACAGCTTTGTTCTGAATTTTGTCTAGTTGTTTCAATGCAACCTCTCCACATCCATTCCACAAGGGTGAGCAATATTCAAGCTGGGAGCATACATGTCTCTTATAAATTATAGCTAACTGCTCATCAGCGAAGAAGTTACGGACTCTGTACAATAGTCCAAGTTTCTTTCAGGCAGTTTTAGCAAGTGATCTAACATGAGAGGTCCAGCTGAGGGCACTGTTAAGTGAGACGCCAAGATTTTCAAAACTTTTGGAGATGGGAATATTAGTAGCACTGAAGGTTATGTACGAATCTGGCAATATCTGTCTATTAGTAATTGTATATATTTAGTTTTACTAGCATTAAAAGAGACAAGGTTGTTTTGTCCCCATTCGCTGATCGTAGATAGGTCTTGATTTATGAAGATGGATGTACTGAGTTAAGAAGTAGAGATATTAGACTTTGTAAAGGGGTGTTGAGTCATCTGCGTATGAGTGCTTGGGATTGTGGGTGACAGAAAAGAGATCATTAATATGAACCAGGAATAGGGTTGGCGCCAGAACTGACCCCCGCTGCACGCCGGCGTTAGTTGAGTGGAAAGTGGAATATACATCATCTACTTTTACTCTTATTTTCCTGTCACTAAGATTTGAAGAAATCAAAGGAACAAAAGACGTTAGTGCATAGCAAGGGAGTTTGGACAGCAGGGAATGGTGCCATACTCTGTCGAAAGCTTTAGAAATATCAAGAGCTACTGCTTGAGTTTCTCCATGTAGATCAATTGATTGATGGATGGTATGAGTTAGGAGATTAAGTATGTCAATGGTGGATCTTTCGTGGCGAAAACCATATTATCTATCACTAATTAAGTTGTTGGATTCAAGATTTTTTTTTTTTTTTTTTTTTACTTGTCCGACTCTGGGCAAAGGCTTCAGGGCCTGTTTCTTGGGGGCAGTGACCTATTCCAAGGCCCAGTAGTCCTCCTACGCCTCCACATGTCACCACTTCGGCGCTAACACCCACCGTCCATACTGAATATATGCTAGGGCTGTCTCATAGAGGCCTGGTGTACTGGTATTAGCGGGGGTATTTTTACGACATGTCGGCGGGTCATCTGGTAGATTAGGAAAGTCTGCTTTTAGGACATTCAAATCCTTAAACTGTTCCCTGCCCCAACCGGGATTCGATCCTGGGTCCATTTCGACTGCAGGCCGCCTCTCTACCGATTCAGCCACCGCCTCCCCCGATGTTTAACAATGTGCTTATTAATTAAAGTTTCAAATACCTTACCAAGAGAAGATGTGCCAGCTATTGGTCTGTAATCAGAGGGGTCAGAGGAACTTCCTTTCTTCGGCATTCGGTGGATATTGGCTTCTTTCCATGAATTTTTTGGAATAAAGAAGTACGTATGCATAGTCTGAATAATTTCGCTAGAACAGAGGCAAGTTCAGGGGAACACTTTTTCAAAACAATAGACAGAAAGGTAGATATATAGATATAGATATAGATACACATAGATATATATAGATATATAGATATAGAGTTATAGATACACACACACACACACACACACACACACACACACACACACACACACACACACACTAGCAGGGGCACATGGCGTTGCCCAGGTAAAACCCTAAGATCATGCATACCGGCACTGTCTTGGACTCTGAATGGCCACTCTCTCAGCGGGAAACGACCCTCGGAGGCCTATTGTACCCATTGAAACTATGTTCCTCTCCTTGGGTCCATTTCCCAAGGGATATATCCCCACTGAGATATTCCTACCAGGGAGCTACTTTTCCCCCACCCTATCACCTATCAGCTGGTGCACACATCTCACCAATCTGTCAACCCATCCGACCCATTGTACCTAATAATGATCTGTTTATCTACCTATTGCCAGACACTTAAATCCCGTAAAGGATGGCCACAAACAAATCGCCACCATGTCGCCTTGTCCAAAGCCACTTCACTGCCTTGCTTCCCGCTTACACACCCCTCTCGTATACCTCTCCACTCCATCCCTCCAGCTCATCCTCGGCCTTCCCCTCCCTCTCCCCCCTCCATCTCACTCGCATACACTCTCTTCGTTAGTATCTCGCTCTCCATTCTCTCCACATGGCCAAATCACCTCAGTGTATTTCTCGTAACTCTTTCTATCACATCCACATCCACATCACAGCACTCCTTCACTTCCTTATTTGTCAGTCTGTCTCTCCATATAATTACACATGCTCCTTTCAAATAGCTCATTTCCACTGCCCTCACTCTTGGCTTGTGTCCTTCCAGCAATGTCCAAGCTTCACTTCCATACGTCAGAGTTGGTATCACAGTATTGTCATGCAGTGACTTTTACTTCCATGCTCACTTGCCTGTTCCTAATAATGATGTGCTTGTTAAAAAAATATATATATATGAACTTGCTGAAGCAATATTCATAGAACTCCACATTCCAACTAGGACAAAATGTCAAAATGACCCTGAAAATGACCTTGGAGTTGGAAATCAAATTTGCCATTTCCACCTGGCAGAATGCGTCGTATTATGAGTGGTTGGTAATTTACTTTCAAATTTAAGTGCAGAATAATAGCATTGTTTATCATTTTAACGATCTTTTTGATGGATGGTCCAAAAATCGTGAAAAAACATAAAAGATATTGATTTGTCATATCTGCCGTAATGAACTCTTAAAAAGTAGACACTAGTAGGATTCTTGAAACTCTTATCATTGTAGACCTACTATTAAGGGACTTCTGGCATGACTCAATATTTTTTACGGATTTTAACCTGTGACCTTGAGATCGAGGTCATGGTCATTCATACTGTGCAAATCATGTTCACTCATGACCCACTACACTTCCACCGTGTCTGGTCAAAACCGGCCAAATACTTTCTAATTCAGCACTTTCAGGCAAACGGTGGCCAGTTGGGTTTCCTCAATATCTCAAAAAATATTTGTTGGATCTTCATATCAATAGCCAGGTGCACTAGTATATGTTGACTACAGCAAACTGGAACATTTGCAAAGCAATCGATTCAGTAGTTTTTGCTGAGCAGGAGAGCAAAAAAAAATAAAAAATAAACAACAGTGGGCGCTAGTTCTAGGGGAAAAAAAAGGGCCAAAAGAAGCCTATAATAACCAAGACACATGACTCCTGAAAACTTCAAGTATCCATCTCGAACGGTCTGGAAATGCCAGCTTTCTATATCCCCCCTCCCCCAAAAAATAATAATAATAATAATACTATCTACAGTATCAATTAGAACTCCCCATTCTGTGGAGTTCGTAATAAAAACACCACAGAGTATGGAGTTCTTAGCTACGGTAATTGGCTGCCGTGTTTCCAGTGTTGACTCGATTATTTACATTAGCTCTAGTCTTGGCCATCAGGGGCACAACCTTAGCAGCTGTAGGCTACTGTAGACATTTAAAATCGCCGTCAATACTTACATCTGTTAGGGATGTTTAGAGCTTTCTTTGTGCACCCCGTTGATTATCATTATAGATAGATAGATAGATAGATAGATAGATATAGATAGATAGATAGATAGACTGATACACACACAAACACACACACACACATACACACACACACACATATATATATATATATATATATATATATATATATATATATATATATATATATATATATATATTTTTTTTTTTTTTTTTTTTTTAAGTGCGGCCAGATTGTGTCCCCCTGTGGCGGGGGGGACAATGTGGCCGCACTATCGGGTGGTACTGCTACTCTGCGGCCAGGTTGTGTTAGGAAAAATCCTGCCACCGTATTCCCTACGTGTCGTAAAAGGCGACTATAAAAGGCGGGGTGAGGGGACTAGGGACCCCATCCGCTGTTTTTTAGTTCCTACAATGAGGCAGGGCATAGAAAGGGATGGGGGACTGAGTTATCCCCGTACCCTGAAGATTGGGTCTATGAATGTGGGTGGATGCAGTACGATTAAGGCTAAAAGGGAGGAGATTGGGAGAATGTTTGTGAGAAGAAAGTTGAATGTGTTAGCTTTGAGTGAAACAAAGATAAAAGGGAAAGATGAGTCTATGTTTGGATGTGAATGGAAGATTATCAGGTGCTGATAGAGGAAGGGCAATAGAAGATGTGGCCTTGTTAGTGAGTCCGGAAGTACAGCAGTGTGTGACTGAATGGAAGGTGTCATCGAGACTGATGTGGATGAAAGCGATATTTGAACGTGAGTTGTGGGTATTTGTGAATGCATATGGGCCTGGTAGTGAAAGAGATGAAAAAGAGAGGAAGTCTTTCTGGAACGATATTGATGAGTGTCTGCAGAGTTTTGGAGCGAATGTGAATGTGGTAATGATGGGAGATCTGAATGCTAGAGTGGGAAATGCAGCAGTTAAAGATATAGTTGGTATGCATGGTGTGCCTGGAAGATATGAAAATGGGGAACGAATGATAGGGATGTGTGTTGAGTGAGAGATGGTAATTGGAAATACCTTGTTTGAGAAGAAAGATATCTATTAGTATACATGGGTGAGACAGGAGGGTGGAAGGGTTGTTGACAGAGCATTGATGGACTATGTGGTTGTGTCCAGGAATGTAATAGGAAGATTGATGAATGTGAGAGTTCTGAGAAAGGGGGGGTGGAGGTATGTCTGACCACAACCTGGTGGAGGGAAAGTTGAGAGTAGGTAAGAGATGGGTGAGAGCTAGTAGAGTTAGGTGTGGCAGGGAGGTTTTGAAAGTGAGTAAGTTGGAGAAAAGAGAAAAAATGATAGAGTATCAGGAGAAATTGAAAGATGAGTGGAACTCAGTGAAAGATCATGAAAATGGCAGTGTGGAGGAGGAATGACAGTTCTTTAAGGTTGCTGTAGTGGAGCATGCGGAAGAGGTGTGTGGTGTAAGACGATTGGGTGGTGGTGTAAGACAGGGAAGTGAATGGTGGTGCGAGGAAGTAAGTATGGCTGTGGCTGAGAAGAGACGTGCATATGAAGTGTGGCTGCAGAGGAAGGATGAGGTGTCATATGAGAGGTATAAGGAAAAGAGGAATAGAGCGAGAAGGGCTGTGCGTGATGCTAAAGTGGCAGCAGATGAGAAGTAGGGTAGGCGGTTGACTGAGAATTATCAACAGAATAAGAAACAGTTTTGGAAGGAGGTTAAAAGGGTGCAAAAGGGAGAGTCTGGGAAGGAAGATCGAGTAAAAGCAGAGGATGGAAGGATGTTAAATGAGATGGATGCAGTAAGGAAGAGATGGGCAGAGTATTTTGAAAGATTGTTAAATGTAGAGGAGGAAAAGGAGGCTGAGATTGTAGCAGATGGAAAGGTGCAAGGAATGAATGTGTTGGATGAGTTGAATTATTCTTTGATCACGATGGAGGAAGTGTAGGAGGCAGTAAAGGAGATGAAAACAGGGAAAGCTGCAGGTATGGATGGGTGTGCTGTGGAATGCCTCCAAGGTGGTGGAGCAATTATTGTTGACTGGTTAGTAAGACTGTTGAATGTGTGTTTTGTGAAAGATATGGTGCCAACTGACTGGGCAAGTGCTTGTGTGGTTCCATTGTATAAAGGTAGGGGTGATAAGTATGAATGTACTAGCTTTAGGGTATAAGTCTGTTGAGTGTTGTAGGTAAGGTGTACGATAGTGTTAATTAGAGAGAGAGAGAGAGTGTACAGGGGGAGAGATTGGTGTGGCTTTAGGAGAGGGAGGGGATGCGTGGATCAGGTGTTTGCTATGAGACAAGTGTGTGAAAAGTATTTAGCGAAAGGTAAGGATGTGTTTTGGGCGTCCATGGATTTAAAGAAAGCCTATGATAGAACTGATAGGGAGGCTTTGTGGACTGTTTCAAGATTGAATGGACTTGATGGTAGGTTGTTAAAAGGAGTGAAAAATTTTTATGTAAATAGTAGCACGTGTGTAAGAGTGGGAAATACTGTGAGTAGTTGCTTTCCTGTGAGAGTGGGGCTGCGGCAGTGATGTGTGATGTCGCCTTGGTTGTTTAATATTTACATGGATGGTGTTGTAAAGGAGCTGAATGCAAGAGTGTCAGGTGGAGGCCTGAGTCTTGTGAATGTTGATGGTAGAGAGTGAAATCTGAAGCAACTGCTGTTTGCAGTCGATACTGCACTGATGGCTGATTCAGTAAAGAGATTGAAACAGTTGGTAGAGGAGTTTGGAAGGGTGCGTAAAAAGAGGAAATTGAAAGTAAATGAGAATAAGAGTAAAGTGATGAAGTGTACGAGGTTGGTAGGTGGAAGGATGATGAATATAGTTTTGAATGGTGAGTTGCTTGAGGAGGTAGAGTGTTTCAAGTAGCCTATTTAGAATCACATGTTGCTGTGGATGGAAGAATAGATGCAGAATTGGAGTTTCGAATGAATGAAGTGGGAAAGGTGCTGGGAGGAATGAAAAAAGTGATTAGATGTCGTTCACTTAGAATGGACGTAAAGAGAAGGCTGTATGAGGGTGTTGTGGTACCAACTGCGTTATATGAGGCTGAAACATGGAATATGGGTGTAGCAGAGAGGAAAAGTTTGAATGTAATGGAGGTGAGGTGTCTGAGGAGTATGTGTGGAGTGATGCGTATGGATCGAGTGAGAATGCGAAGGAGAACTGGAGTTGTTTGGGAACGGCTAATCGAGTTAAGCAGAGGGTGTTGCGATGGTTTGAGCATTTGGAGAGAATGGATAATGAGCGATTGGTGGAAAAGATAACTAGATCTGATGTGAGAGGTGTAAGGCTGAGAGGAAAATCACGGATAGGATGGATGGACAGTGTGAGGAGAGCATTGGATGTGAGAGAAAGGAAGAGTGGCTGTGCGTGATAGAAATGATTGGAGAGGGACTGTAAATGAATAAATGATGACTCAGCCTTGTGGGGATATTCGCCCGCATTTGGTCAGATCAGCTGATCAGGTCAGGTGTAGGTAAGGGGATGGGTCCATTATGATGTGGCTGAGGTACACCATCTCTGCTGTTGGGCCCTGCTGCAGATATCATTGATTGCACTGCGCAGTTGATCCTCATGCTGTGTTGTGCGGTGAGGATCCGTCCCTTCTCCCCTTGGGGCTAAGATGCGAATGAATGTGTTTGAGTGGATGAGTAGATTGGGAGTGTGTCGTCCTGTCTCCGCTACCTCCCTTGCCTTGGGGGAAGCAGCCAACCTCTGTCTCTTCGCCGCACTGTTGCATCTTTATCTCTTTTCTACCGCTACTTTAATGGTCACTGCTCCTCTGAACTGTCTGCTTGCATTCCTCCACCTCTACGACGGGCGCGTAGCACCCGTCTGGCAGCAAACTCTCATCCCTTTTCTGTCCAACTCTCTAATGCAAGAGTTAACCGTTACTCCCACTCTTTCATTTATGCAACAGGTCAGCTCTGGAACTGTCTCCCTCTGTCTGTATTTCCTGCTGCCTATGATCTCCAGTCTTTCAAACGCAGTGTGTCCAGGCATCTCAAAATGATCTGATCTTGAATTTGGCTCTCTATTGTATCTTGTTTTTCTCTTGGAGGGAATTGTTACTGCGGGCTCATGGCCTTTGGTTCCTTCTTCCTCGCATAAAAAAAAAAATTTGGATAGATATTGTTACATAGCCTATGATTTCATCATCCTTTGTGTAATTTTAACGCACAGTATGCTGCATGTTTGATCACGAGCGTGTTCTGCCTCAGTCCCCCCCTTCTACCGTTATAGTAGAGTAAGTCGTCCTTTCTGTTGTTTCAGTGCGGGATTTTCATCTCTTTGTCCCCTAGGCTTCATTTGCGCGTCCTTCTTACAAGTTGTATCAAGCTCTGCTGGCCCCTATATAATGAGCTCAGTCTCTGCATCATTGCCACTTAGATCTGCTCCTCATTTTGTTCACATCTCTGTCCTCCCCTGTACAGTTATTATTATTGTGAATTTCTCAGGAAGTCTCCAACCATCTAGCAGCTGTGTGATTTGAGTATAAGTGTTATTGCATTTTGTTCTTGGGCTGTGTAGCATAGGGTTAATTCTTAGGCCTAGAAAGTTTTTGTAAATTGTGTAGAATTCATTTTGTCAGCCAGTGGTAATAATAGTTTGTATCTGTAATTATTTATCTTGCATTAACTGAGCATTACCCAGTGTTTTTCATTTCATCAGGGCTGACTTAGATAAATTTACTCATGCTAATTTCGTGTTAATAGAGGCTATTGCAGTTAACCATATATTTAACCTGTTTTTGCCATTACATTATCCTTATGAGTCCTGAATGCTTTGTTGTTAGTTTGAGCATTAAACTTTAACTTGTAATTTTACCTAACTCTTTTGTTTTGAACCTGGAACTTTACGGGACAGTAGTGATTTTTTAGTATTCTCACTTAAAGTGTACATTATCTTTCTCTGTTCCCTAACATAAATTTGGCGACCTCTTATCAGGATATTCAGGATATTATCATAAGGATATTGCTTGATATTTTGTGACTGTTACTTATTCATGATGTCTACTATTACTACACTTGATGAAGCCAAAGATTTTTTGTCAAATGTGCAAACAGTGTGTGATATAGAAAACAGAACAAAGAATGAACTTAAGCTCGTTGCTCAACAATTGGGAATTGCTGTTCGCTCTCATCATTCTAAAGATCAAATTGTTGACATGATTAATGAAAGCTTGTTTAATGTAACTCCTCCAAATGAGCAAACGCAGATTGAATTAGCTAAGTTACAGCTAGCCCTGCAGGAGGCTCGTGTGAAGGAAGCTGAATTTCAAGCACGTGCTAAGGAGGCTGATGTTAAGGAGGCAAATGCTCGTATTCAAGAGGCACAGGTACAGGCTCAGGCACAAACTGAACTTGCTAGGATTCAGGCAGACCATGAGTATCGCATGAAACAAGGTGGAACTGGATCATCTAGCTCTGATGATTTTGATGTGGCTAAAAATGTTAAACTTGTCCCTCCTTTTAATGAATCTGATTTAACTAAGTATTTTCAGTTGTTTGAGAGGGTAGCTACAGGTTTTAATTGGCCCAAGGAGTATTGGCCAGTACTCCTTCAAACTGTTCTCACCGGTAAAGCTCAAGTAACTTATGCATCTTTGCCTCAGGATCAATCTGATAATTATGATGTAGTTAAGAGCTTGATTCTTAAGGCCTATGAGCTTGTTCCTGAAGCCTATAGAGTAAAATTTAGGACAACTTACAAGCAAGATAAGCAATCCCATGTTGAGTATGCAAAAATCAAAGAAGATCTGTTAGAGCAGTGGTTAAATTCTAAGAATGTGGATTCTGATTTTGGTAAATTTAAGCAGATGATTTTGCTGGAGGACTTCAAGAGGTGTATTTATAAAGATGTAAGCCTATATCTTGATGAGAAAAGAATAGATAATTTGTCTGATGCTGCAGTTTTAGCTGATGAATATGTTCTCACTCACAAGAGATATTCTAAAGAAAAAGGGAAAGCTGAGAGTAAGTACGTTGCCTCTACTCAGAGTACAGGTAACAGGAAAGGGAATAAAGGAGATGTTTCTCAGGAAGTAAATACCAGCTTCACCTCTAGATTTCAGAAAAGTAAATGTACTTATTGTAGTAAGCTTGGTCATACTAAGAAATGTTTCAGGAGACAGCGTGATGTGAACAAAAAGGAGTCTTTAAATATTCAGTCAATTGGTCTAGTGTCCACCCTTGAGAGTTCCCAGAATTCTTTAACTGAGTTAACTGAACCTGCTTTGAGGGGTAATTTAAATTCTCATGATGGAGCTCCTCTTTTGAGCAGTAACGTGGGTGACACTCTCAAGAGTTCATGTGCTAATTTCCTGTCTGATGGTTTTGTCAGTCCTCTGGACAGTACTGACAGGAAATCAGTTCAAATATATCGTGATACAGGTGCTTGCCAATCCCTTATGCTGACCAGTGTTCTAGGCTCTAATGTTAATTCCTCTGATGAAACTGTAATCTTACAAGGTGTAGGGAATAATTACTTCTCTGTCCCTCTGTGCAGAGTGAATTTAGAGTCTGGTTTTGTTAATGGTTCCGTTATGGTTGGGTTGGTTGAGACACTCCCAATGTCAGGTGTAACTTTCTTACTTGGAAATGATATTGGTGGAAGTCAAGTGTGTCCAGCTCCTCAGTTGTCTAGTGAGCCAGTGGCTGCGTCCCAGGATTGTGATGTCCCTGATGTGTTCCCTGCATGTGCTGTCACTAGGGCTAAGTCTAAAGTTACTAGTGATTTAGAGGATAATGATGATGATGATGTTATCCTAGCTGACACTTTTCTTGCTAATTTGGACCACTCACCAGATGAGGCAGTCCCCCGTAGTGTTGATAATTTGTCTCGTCAAGAGTTGGTTGAGTTGCAGGTTGCTGACCCTGAGTTGAAAGGTCTAGCTAACTCTGCTTACAGTGAAGAAGAGTCAGCCGGTGCTTCTACTTGTTATTATGTAAAGTCAGGAGTACTTATGAGGAAGTGGAGACCCCCAACATCATCAGCCGACTGTGAATGGGAGGTTGTACATCAAGTTGTCATCCCTCGTGTTTGTAGGCAGGATATCATTAGAGTGGCTCATGATTCCAGTTTGGCAGGACACCTTGGAGTGAGGAAGACTGTGGCACGCATTTTGAAACACTTCTACTGGCCAGGTATCTTCAGGGATGTTTCCTGGTATTGTAAGTCTTGTCACACCTGTCAAGTTGTGGGGAAGTGTAATCAGACCGAAAAGGTTGCACCTCTAGTTCCCATTCCTCCTTTTGAGGCGCCTTTCACCCGTGTGTTGGTGGATATTGTGGGCCCTCTTCCTAAGACTTCTTCAGGATTTTCTTATGTGTTGACCCTGATTGATATGGCTACTCGTTATCCTGAAGCCATTCCACTTAGAAATATCTCAGCAAAGAACGTGGTTAAGGAAATGCTAGGGTTCTTCACAAAGTTTGGTCTGCCCAAGGAGGTACAGTCAGACCGGGAAGTAATTTCATGTCGAATGTTTTCAAGCAGTCTCTGAAAGAGTTGGGCATCACCCAGATCACGTCTTCAGCTTACCATCCCCAGACCCAAGGAGCGTTGGAGAGATATCATCAAACACTCAAATCGATGCTCAAGAAATACTGTTTGGAACATCAGAAAGACTGGGATAAAGGTCTTCCATTCGTTGTATTTGCCGCAGGAGAATCTCCAAATGAATCACTGGGCTTCTCACCTTTTGAACTACTGTTTGGCCATGAAGTAAGAGGACCCCTTAAGTTACTCAAGGAATGCTGGCTGTCGGAGGAAGATGACGTCAACCTGCTGGAGTATGTGATGAAGTTCAAAGAACGGCTGTCCACTGCTTTACAGCTGGCGAGAGAGAATTTAGGAGCTGCTCAGGAGAAGATGAAGACTTGGTATGATAAGAAGTCCAGATTACGCCACTTTCAGCCAGGAGATCAGGTTTTGATTCTGCTACCAGTTCATGGGCAACCTCTTCAAGCCAAGTTTAGTGGTCCTTATTTCGTGGAGAAGAAACTCAGTGATGTCAACTATGTCATCGCCACACCAGATCGTAGAAAGAACAAGCAACTATGTCACACCAACATGCTAAAGTTTTATCACAGGCGGGACGAAAATAATCCAGTCTGCACTGTAGCTGTTCCACCCGAGTCTGCAAGGGAAGCTCTCCCATGCAGCATGAGCCTGAGTGATAGTTTGGGGAAGAATCCTGATATCATGAATGATCTCTAGACTAAGCTTTCTCATCTACCTCCCGAGGAAAGGCAGGAGTTTTCGGCATTACTGCAGGAGTACCCGCAAGTGTTCCGTGCCACTCCAGGAAGAACTACTGTGTTGATGCATGATGTCGATGTTGGAGACGCAAAGCCAATTAAACTGCCTCCTTACCGTGTGAACCCAGTGAAAGTTCCTCTCATCGAGAAGGAGCTTGGCTACCTGTTGGACCACATGATGATTGAGCCCTGTCAGAGCGAGTGGAGTTCTCCTGTCACTCTAGTCCCTAAGCCAGGTGGGTCACAGCGGCTTTGCATTGACTACAGACGTGTTAATCAGATAACCAAAACAGACACTTACCCTCTCCCTCGTGTGGAAGATTGCATAGACAAGATCGGAAAGGCTAGGTACATAAGTAAGTTTGATTTGTTAAAGGGATACTGGCAAGTACCTATGACTGAACGTGCTAGGGAGATATCATGTTTTGTAACACTAGGAAAGAAAATGTTATTGCAGATTGCTTATCTAGACTTTAGACAGATTGTTTTAGAGTATTAAGAAATTTCCTTTGTAAATTTCTTTTTCTTTGTGGGGAGGTGTTACATAGCCTAAGATTTCATCATCCTTTGTGTAATTTTAACGCACAGTATGCTGCATGTTTGATCACGAGCGTGTTCTGCCTCGGTCCCCCCCTTCTACCGTTATAGTAGAGTAAGTCGTCCTTTCTGTTGTTTCAGTGCGGGATTTTCATCTCTTTGTCCCCTAGGCTTCATTTGCGCGTCCTTCTTACAAGTTGTATCAAGCTCTGCTGGCCCCTATATAATGAGCTCAGTCTCTGCATCATTGCCACTTAGATCTGCTCCTCATTTTGTTCACATCTCTGTCCTCCCCTGTACAGTTATTATTATTGTGAATTTCTCAGGAAGTCTCCAACCATCTAGCAGCTGTGTGATTTGAGTATACGTATTATTGCATTTTGTTCTTGTGCTGTGTAGCATAAGGTTAATTATTAGGCCTAGAATGTTTTTGTAAATTGTGTAGAATTCATTTTGTCAGCCAGTGGGAATAATAGTTTGTATCTGTAATTATTTATCTTGCATTAACTGAGCATTACCCAGTGTTTTTCATTTCATCAGGGCTGACTTAGATAAATTTACTCATGCTAATTTCGTGTTAATAGAGGCTATTGCAGTTAACCATATATTTAACCTGTTTTTGCCATTACATTATCCTTATGAGTCCTGAATGTTTTGTTGTTAGTTTGAGCATTAAACTTTAACTTGTAATTTTACCTAACTCTTTTGTTTTGAACCTGGAACTTTACGGGACAGTAGTGATTTTTTAGTATTCTCACTTAAAGTGTACATTATCTTTCTCTGTTCCGTAACAATATTTATACATTTATATGTATTTTCTTATATAATTATATGTAAAAATATATACACATAGTATATAAGAAACCAGAAAAAAGTGAAGTAACCTCTCTCTCTCTCTCTCTCTCTCTCTCTCTCTCTCTCTCTCTCTCTCTCTCTCTCTCTCTCTCTCTCTCTCTCAAAGGTAACTGAATAAACAACGAAGTAACAGGAGATATAGTTTAAATTTAAAAAACAGTTTGTACAATAACCTCTCTGGGTACCCAGAAGGTCCCGGGCGTTGAAGAATCTAAATCAAGACTACCGCACTGTAGCTCAAATTGCCGTATGAAATTACCTACTTCATTAGTTGCATTTTATATGACAAAAATCTTCAGTCACCTCTTGCCCTCGTGGCGCAGTTTCTCCCGGCTTCCTTGAGCTTTGTACAACGAATTTGCTAATTTACCCCATACAATAGTAATGGATAATAAAGAGCACATTTTACCACTGATACAGAATAAGTTACGGCTCATCAGTATCAGTATTACAATATATTAATGCTAATATAGCTATTGTTACTTTTTTATCACCGGTAGCAAGTGGATCGTATAACTAAAACACACACACACACACACACACACACACACACACACACTAACTGAGGCAGATGAAAAGACGCTGTGAAATATAATGCTCATAAGTTCTTGCATACTAGCAGCTGCACATGATGCCAACCAAATAAATATGGAGACAGTAACCTATGACAGCGATAATCCTGTTTTTTCCTACTTTGCTAGAATTGATTATCAGCCTTAAAAACCCTCATGTAGTCAGCAGGCATAAATCTAACCCTTCTTCTTCTATCTCCACAAACTTCACCCATTAATGTAGCCATAAGGCACGATCGCTAATGCTGGTATCTATTACAACTAAATTTATCGTCTGCCTAGATGACGCTCGTGGTACACATAAAACTACCATCGTTCTTCTTCTCCCGCAATATTCACAAATCAGTGGATAACAACAAATAGGTACCATTAATTGTGAGCAGTCTTCACTCGAGGTAATGCGAGGAAATCTGTCTGACACTGAAATGCTCAAGAGGAGGGTGAAAGTTACTGATTAGTTTGGGGTGATAAACGAGTGTTTCGGAAGCGTGAACGATAAAATGTGTTTGTGAATAAGGGGGTTCCACGTGTGTGTGTGTGTGTGTGTGTGTGTGTGTGTGTGTGTGTGTGTGTAGAAAAAGTTTATATTTTTGTTTATGTGCAGGTGGTACATGCATTGAAGTCTGCTCTCGGCAAGATATGTACTGTCGCTTTTCCTGCTCAGTAAACCATAAATATGACCTTGCTCAATCCGCAGCAACTGACACTGATGACATTTTTTGAATCTACAAGTCAGTGCCATCAATCAAATCCTCTCCTAATTTCAAGAGACTAATTTTAATATTTCATAGGGGGAAAAAAGCTTTAGGATAGTTGATGCCGATAGTATCTTACTTGCATATGAACCTACTTCTCTGTTTCCGAAGACGATTGAGTATGAAACCTTTCCTTCCATCATCTGTTCGTTTGCGCTTTACAGGCTGCAGATAGGAGCCGATTGTGACATGTGAGGTGTCAAATAAATTCTCACAGCTTGACGACATGCCGTCGTTTTAGTTGTCGACATGGTCTAGTTAATTCCATGGTCAATAAAAAAAAAAAAAAAAAAAAAAAGGAAAGGTCTAGGTCAGTCCAATAAGAATTCCCATGTGACTTCATAGATGCATCTGAGCCTGCCACCCAACCAACTACTGGTACTCACCCACGTCCGTCAAGCCCGCTGTCTGCACAGCCAAATAATGAATATCTGAGAGAGAGAGAGAGAGAGAGAGAGAGAGAGAGAGAGAGAGACCATTTATGATGAAGGATTAACTGGTCCTTAATATCTGCCGGTGAAAAGTTTTCTAAAACTTACAGGGTGGTTACAAATGCTGATATCAGTTCATAATAAAGAATCCAGTGCTCAAAGCTTAGATCACACGAGACTGTATTTGGGATCCTAGCATGGCAACACGCAACTATACTTTCTCTTCTCCTTAACTTAGCCCAGGCTTTTAGTCCATTTATAGTTTATTTTTCGTGACTCAGTGACAGAAAGGAATAATGCTACGGGTGTACATCCTATCCATATCATCTCCTCGCATCTGACATATTCATGTTAATCTCCTGTTACAACTCACATTTCAGGATGGACAGGAGGTAATTTTGGTCAAGTTAAGGTAAACAGAGTATAGTGTCTGTGTCTTGGTGTGAGTCCTTAAAAAAGAAACACGCCTGACGCTGGTTTCACTGAGGGGGACTGAGAAGAGGAAGGATGAGGGCCAGTGTATCCGGACCTCCTCATCCTCCCCTCAACCAGGCTTCAATCGTACTACCGTCTCCGATTTTCTCAAGTCTCTGGAGAGAGATTAATATGAGATAGTAAAGTTCTCATAATAGAGACTGATTCTCTCTCTCTCTCTCTCTCTCTCTCTCTCTCTCTCTCTCTCTCTCTCTCATCAACTGGGTAAAGTGAGAGAGCACAAGCTAATGAATTACTGTGTGTTTGTAATGGATGCACTCAATTGTAGAGTTGATACAGGGCAGGCATGTGAATTATGTACTGGGTCGATCTGGTATGCCAAGAGAAATGATAATGAACAGTGAAGGCTGTCTTTATTTATTTTATTTATTTAATTATTTATTTATTTTGGCACATAGGTAAGCTATACGGACACCTACAGTATAGACAGATAACAGTGAAAATTAATTGGTGTTAATAAGAAAGAATGATGATTGTGCCAGTAACACGAGAGTTGAGAGAGGACAGTGTGGATGACTGTCTGATCGTTGAGGAAAGTGTACAACGTGACACTGAGAGAATTATAATTTATAGCGAATAAATCCATGGATTGATTACCAGAAAGGAAATCGTAGTAAAGATGATAAGGTTTAGCAAAGTATGCTAGACTATTTTCCATATTATTGGAAACTAAAAAAAGTCAACAATGTTAGATGGCCTTGAGTCGTCTTGGGGATAGTGACGGGGAAGCCCCAGCTCACTTTGTCACCAGCTTTCCAACTGCCTGTGGAATACTACCCTGTTCGGCTGGTGCTACAGTCTACTTCCTTGTAAGTACTAAAAATGAGACCTGGATGATGAGTAAGCTAAAGTACTGATGAACGATAAATAGGTTGAGGATACATGTGTGTGGTATACATAAGAGTTTCACTCTTAAAACCTAAGAGTCGATGGAATATCGTTATCGCTAATGTGGCGCTAACCCTCGTAACCAAAACACCCTTCACTTTGCAGACAATTTTTCCTAGCAGTGGAGGACTTAATGAAGGCTACATCTACTCAATTCAGTTCTAATAGACTATCTTTACTAAAGAATCATCTCTTAGTTGTAACAAACATTCAGTGAATAATGAACGAATAAAGTCATTTCATTAAAAGCGAAAAAGTTCATTTAGATGGCCACACTCAATATTCTGTCTGATGGCCACAAGCAATATTCTGTATTAATATTTTGCTCATCCACTTCTGTAGACTCACTTGGGTATTATAATTATAATAATACCCTGCAGTTTAACTCAGCCGAGGGTATGGTGTGTCTTCAATCAATCTATCCGTTGCCATGGGGGAAGCTGGGTATCTTCTTTGTTTTTTTTTTAATTATTCTTGCTACCACCAGGCTGTCTAATTCAAATTAAACCTACAACGTTGTGCGACAAGGATTAATAAGGGCAAATCTTGAGTGTTGTTTACATCGTCATTCGTACAACATATACTGAAAATAAAAACTTCCTTAACCTTTATTAACTTCAACTGCTAACTTTAAAAGGAACTAGTTGCATTGATTTTTCAGTAGGGGTAATTAGGAACTTTGAATTTTTGTCTCGCACCAAAAATTGACCTATTATAGTTGTTCAGTCTCTTTCTTTCTTATTTTTCCTTCCTTTCTGTATTCTTTCTTTCATTCCTTCTTTTCTTTCTTCGTTTTTTCTTTTCGTCATCATCATCATCATCATCATCATCATCTTCTTCTTCTTTCAAAAACTTTTTCAACACAGCGCCTTTCTTTTACTTCTTGACTAATTCTCTTCCAACTTGGTGCAATAAATTATTCCTTGGGCAAATATCTCCAACGCCATTTTAATTACAGATAGATTGATAGATAGATAGATAGATAGATAGATATGTAATAGATATATATATATATATATATATATATATATATATATATATATATATATATATATATATATGGTTACATAACCTATGATTTCATCATCCTTTGTATAATTCTAATGTACAGTATGCTGCATGTTTGATCACGATTCGCCCCGTGGCTTCCATAGTGACCAGGCTTGCGTGTTCTACCTCACTCCCCCCTTCTCCCCCTTATAGTAGAGTAAGTCGTTCTTTCTGTTGTTCAGAGCAGGAGTGTCAACTCTTCGTCCTCTGTGCCTTCATCTGCGCGTCCTTCTTGCAAGTTGAATCAAGCTCTGCCGGCCCCTATATAATGAGCTCAGTCTGCATTAATTGCCACTTAGATCTACTCCTCATTTGGTTCACATCTCTGTCCTCCCCTGTATAGTGTATTATCTTTGTGAGTGCTCAGGAAGTCTCCAACCATCTAGCTGCTGTATAATTTGAGTATAAGTGCTGTTACCATTTTTCTTGTACTGTGTGGCCTAAGGTCTTGATTCGTAGGCCTGGTAAGGTTTATGTGATTCATGTAGAGTTTTCGTGTCAGCTAATATTAATAATATTTTGTATCTGTAATAATATATCATGCATTAACTGAGCATTATCCGGTTTTCTCATTTTATCGGGACTGACTTAGATAAATTTACTCTTGCTAATTTCGTGTTAATAGAGGCTATTGCAGTTAACCATATATTTAACCTGTTTTTGCCATTACATTATCCTTATGAGTCCTGAATGTTTAGTTGTTAGTTGAGCATTAAACTTTAACTTGTAATTTTACCTAACTCTTTTGTTTTGAACCTGGAACTTTGCGGGACAGTAGTGATTTTAGTATTCTCACTTGAAGTGTTCATTCTCTCTCTCTGTTCAATATATATATATATATATATATATATATATATATATATATATATATATATATATATATATATATATATATATATGTGTGTGTGGTGACCCAGAAAAAACTCCATTTCAAAGGTAAATGAAAAAATATTGGTTAAAGATAATCAAAATATTATTTGCACACATGAAACTTCATTCATTAAAATTTTTATTCATCATATTGTAAAGATGACATCCTCCAAATGGTGGCCATCATTGTCTATACATGCTTGAAGGCGATTCCTGTAGGCTGCCAAGGCTCAACGTGTCATGTCGGGTGGAAAAGCGGCTATCTCCTGCTGCATAGCAACCTTAAGGGCTTGAAGAGTTTGGGGTCGATGAGTGTGTGGTTTCAGGAAGGTGGAGCTCCGGCACACGCAGCTCGAAGATCATTGCAAGTGCTGAGGGAAATGTTTCCGGATCGGATGATCTCGTTGCGTGGCGATGTTGGGTGGCCGGACCATTCCCCTGACCTCGCCCCTTGTGATTTTTATTGTGGGGCTACCTTAAATCACGAGTGTATACTCATCGACCCCAAACTCTTGAAGCCCTTAAGGTTGCTGTTCAGCAGGAGATAGCCGCTGTTCCACCCGACATGACCCATCGAGCCATGGCAGCCTTCAGAAATCGCCTCCAAGCGTGTATAGACAATGACGGCCACCATTTGGAGGATGTCATCTTTAAAATATGATGAATAAAAATTGTACTGAATGAAGTTTCATGTGTACAAATAATATTTTGATTATCTTTATTTTTTTTTTGTTTCATTCACCTTTGAAACGTGGGAGTTTTTTGGGGGTCACCCTGCTATACTATATATATCTATATCTATCTATCTATCTATCTATCTATATATATATATATATATATATATATATATATATCATCGGCCGTTTGAGTGTCAACTGCAGGACCGGCCTATCCCGACCGAAGTGGGGACGATACAGCCAATGTATCTCTACCAAGTGGCTTAGGCTGTCTGGTAGAGACTGTAGGTATGGTGAGAAGTGCTTGTAAGTGTAATTGTAGTGTTGAAGTGGCTTTGGATGTGTGTGTAGTCTGTGAACCAAGTATAATCGGCCCGCGCAAGCCGCCTGGGTGCAAGCACACTTTATAGTATGTGACAATGGTTCAACCACAGCACACCTTCTGTCTGCCAAGCAGTACGTGGCCAGAAGAACACTCCCAAAGTTTATTACGCTGGCAGGGCGCGAACCCTTGTTCTTCAGTGTACGAACACGCACACTTTACCACCGTACCACCGTACCACAGAGGCTCTCTCTCTCTCTCTCTCTCTCTCTGTATATATATATATATATATATATATATATATAAGTTAAAGGGAATTCGAGCAACCTGTGATTTCATGAAATCCCTAGGGAATTCGTGAAATAAGTTTAAATTAGGATGGTATAATTAAGGTTAGGGTAATTTAGTCTGCGGTTAGTTTAGACTGGGATAATTTAGAATAAGCTTAGGTTAGGTTAGGCTAGGTTACTTAGATTAGGCTAGGTTAGGTTACCGTAATTTTGAAAAATACTATGTTATGTTAAGTGTTCATCTAGTTTAACCTAACCTAAATTAACCTAACTAATCTAGCCTAACCTAACCTAAGCTTAACCTAGAATACCTAACCTTTATCAATCCTTCCAAATTTAAACTCATTTCACGATCTCCCATGGGAGTTCATGAAATCACTGGTTACACAAATTCCCTGTAACACACACACACACACACACACACACACACATATATATATATATATATATATATATATATATATATATATATATATATATATATATATATATATATATATATATATATATATATATATTTATAAACACCACAAATTCAGTTATTATCTCAGCTTGTTAATTCATTAATCATCATGGCTATTTGCAAAGAATCATGCCAATGTATGGTTGCTGTGTGGAGACCATCCTGCATTCCCTTGGGGATGATGACAGTCAAATTTTTTAATTATTAGATTCATATAAAATTAAATGTTTGTTTAAATATACAAAAACATGGAAAAATGTATATTTTGCTTCTCCGCATGCATTTTTTCCTTTTTTTTTTCTCATTTTATATCTACTTTCACCGTTCCATCCCTCCACTAAATGCGATAATGCCCTTTACAATATTCTCTCTACCGCCAAAAAATTTCGTTAGCTTAATAAAGGACACACGTAGTGAAGGAATGAACTGCTTCAGACAGAATTTACTAACACCTGTGGAATTTCGACCAGTGAGAGGAAGCCTTACAGTAAGATCACCCACCATTACCACGTCACTACGTCACCTAAGTGTGTGTGTGTGTGTGTGTGTGTGTGTGTGTGCAGTCCATAACATATTTATAACCAGCCACCTGGCAGTACCATACACACATCAAGTTCGCTCTTCATAGACATTCAGTTTCTCCTTCAACTCCACAGGTAACAGGTAAGACTGAAGGTATTCCTGATTTTTTTTTTAAATGTATAGAAGTACAACGACTCTAAGAATTTTTATGCCTTAGACGTTACTCACTGGTTTTATTCGTAACTGCTGTCTACTTAACATGTAAATAGCAAGGCCTACATTTTTCACATACATGCATGGGACGCGTGTGGTTATTAAAATTAGTTAGCCTACATCCTGCATTACAGATAATAGTCAGTAATGAAATGAAAAGGCCAGACGAGTTTTTGTCGTGTGGTTTTGTAATTATCGTCAGTAACCTGCTGCTTGTCCTCCCTTTCTCAATTTAACCCTTTAGATCAAGGACAACACTTTTTATTTATTCTTGCTAATTACAAGCTACGACCTATAGTATATTTTTTTGTACTGCAGAGCTCAGTGAAGTCCATCTGTGACCTCTCCCACTCTAAATCTATAAACAAAATACAATCATCTGAAGGGAGCAAAAATAAAACAATGTCGTGACTGAGAAGAAATTAAGTTTTATGAGTATGGACATAAGTTACAGTCAACAGGGTAACTTCTCGTCCCTGCTTTGCTAGTCCCATAGTAAGCCTCATTATCTCCAGTTAAAATAATAATTTGTTGTCCTGATTTCTAATAGTTTAACTTCCCCTGTTACCAATGGGTTTCTTTGTAATGTTATGAGCACGTTATACTCCTTTTTTTCGCTTCACTGGTCTCATATTCCTTTCTATCCCATTCCAATAATCATTCATTTTCTGTGTCCTGTGTTTGCACATCTCCCACTCTCCATACAATCCATCTCCAATTTTAGTTGTCTTCCAATCTTAATTTTCCATGTAATTACTTCCATTTTCGTTTAATTCAAATTCCATCACTTACCCATCTTCTGTTTCATTATTTTTTTTTTCTGGTCAATATTCCATAGCTTCCCATTTAACTGAAAAGCATTTCTTATCGCATCATCCTCTTGCCTCCTCTTAGCTCACCCTCAAAACACCAAAATAATTCTCATACTGGCAATGTGTACAGTTGCGGTCAACAATATCGCTCCACTTGCTAGTCGAAGAATTACCAAACGCTTGCACTATATTCTGAAAAGTTTGTTGGGTTTCGAGGACAACATCACTAAGTTTCAAAAGTAACTGTTAATTATTTTGCTACTTACCGTAAGGCAGCGGATCGATATTAGAGTTAGCAATAGTACCTCTCACAAACTCCAAACTCCACTGTCAGAGGAACAAAACTCTCCTGTTCGAAGTCTCTCACAGGTTCTTAACTCCTCATTCTCTCACTCCATCTCAGCTCCCTCTCAGATCGACAATATTCAAGTAATTGGATAACATACACAAATTTCCATCTCTTGCATACCCTCTGTCGTTAAACTCTAAAGGGAACAAAATCACTCTATTCGAACATCACTTTCAAATCTCTAGCGTCCTTTCCTCCCATGCAATCTCGCACTCCAACGCCAACACAGCTAGATCCCTTACCAATACAGCACCACTGTCTCTTGTCTCCGATTTCTCTCACTCCATTTCATTTTACTCTCGAACACCAAAACTCTCCAGATAAATTACCTTTCACAAACTCTAACCGTCATTCTCTCTCTCTCTCTCTCTCTCTCTCTCTCTTTGTGCATTTATTTATGTATCTGTCTTTTTATTTATCTGCCTCTCTCAAGGGGCATGACAATACTCTCACATCTTTTATCGCCACATCCTCTCCCTCACTCTACGTTCACTCCAAATGTTGCTGAATTGTAATTTTCTTATATCATTTACAAACTCTAACCTCATCTAGCTTTCTTTACCTCATTCAACTCTAAGAATGACAAAATGCTCTTGTTGGAATACCTCTCATGGATCCCTTCACTACGATTCTTTGTGAATACTTTTACATGATACGGCCAACCAGCTTTACTTAATCCGGAATGTTAGCCGTAATCTACCCCTTCGGAACGAGAGGTCTTCCCTAAGGTGAATAAAATCATCTGGAGTTAGCAGTAAGGTACAATAATAGATATCCGGTATTATCGGAATACCTACTTTGCATTCTAATTTTGCTACCGTCAGATTATACTATAATGTTCAAGAGACACCTAAAGAACCACGAATGATAAACTTCGACAGTTTACTTTTTGGCAGAAAATACAGAACTTGGTAATTTATTTCAACTTGCTATGGACCTTTTGCTGATTATTAATAAATTCAACGCAGAGTTAAATCTCATCGTCGTTCCCTCTTGCTGCATCTGACAGTTAGAACTGCCAACGATCTTCACACAGGTCGCCAAGATTGTTCTTAGGTGTTGGAGGGTCGCCAAACACAATCATTCACAGGGCCTAATGCAGATTACATCTACGTTTCTCCTAAGCAGAATGTAAGCCTCTTAGGTAACAATAATAGAATACGACATACTATTACAGAAATGGAGGAATTAAAGGCGCCATTGTACAGAAGGATTTATTTCTCATCGCCATTTACCCTCACTCCATTTCCTTACACCTCCACAGCAAACGAAGATGCGAGGGTGGACGACTACCTGCTGTCTCTTGCTGTCTCTCTTACTGTCAAGGTCTTCTGTGGCGCAGAATGGTGAGTATATTAGATACAGAGAGGGAGAGAGAGAGAGAGTATTTGTTGTCGCCTGCTCTCTCTTACTCCCAAGGTCTGTGGCGGCATAGAATTTTTTTTTTTTTATTCTGGGCATAGACATGGCAGCCTGTCACCTTAGGCTCAATAGCTCTCTTACCTGTCACAAACCTTCGCATGTCGCCACTAGGGCTGGGGTTGTCTCATCCAAGGCTGATGTAAAAGCTTTTGCCGAATCGTTTTATATTATGTTGATGGATCTTATAGATCAGTCAAATCCGTTTTAATAAAATTACTAAATTCAGATAATAACTGTTCCCTGACACAGCCTAGAATCGACCTGTCGTAGTTTCAGACAACAGCCCACATCTTTAATTAACCTCTTGTGTGTGTGTGTGTGTGTGTGTGTGTGTGTGTGTGTGTGTGTGTGTGTGTGTGTGTGTGTGTGTGTGTGTGTGTGTGTGTGTGTGTGTGTGTGCGCGTGTGTGTGTGTGTGTGTGTGTGTGTGTGTGTGTGTGTGTGTGTGTGTGTGTGTGTGTGTGTGTGTGTGTGTGTGTCATCCATAGTTCCATAGACTAACCAGTGAGAGACCAGAAATCTTCTTTATTACTTAGGTCGTAAGGCTGTGTCCCCTAGTGCAATAATGGAGTTCTGAATGGGCTACTGAGCCAGCGCAGATCTATTAAAAAGTAACTAATCAGTTATCACTGGAACTAACGCAGGAAGGAAAAATGACTTACTATGAACACAGGTTACTTTATTTGGTGCTTGTAATTGCGCATCCGTAAATGTCCCTGTATACCTCCTAGTGATGTACCTGTGCTACCTTTGGCGTTAATACTACCACCAGTCTTAAAATGGCAACCACAAGCTACTTGACTGATTGATTCTTGCTGCCGATACTACTACTACTACTGCTGCTGCTGCTGCTGCTGCTAATAACAATAATAATAATAATAATAATAATAATAATAACAAATAATTATTTACTGATAAATACAGGCAGGGAAAAATAAACAAAAATAAAACTTAATTCAATTATAAAATTAAAGTAATGCATGAAAAAAGCGAACTTACAAAAGACACTAAACTAAGTGGTGAAAATAGTGCAGCGTAATCATGCTGTAGTTGATGCATGTAACCTGCTTCAGGTTATCGTCCATTTGCAGCTTATTTCATGTAGCTCAGTGGCAGAATAAGATTTTATTACGACTCAGCAACCTACGGATAGCACTTCTTTGTGAGAAGAGGGGCATTTTTATGTTAATCCATTCTTACAGTTCATCATTCAAAATGGAGAAAAGGGAAATTTTAGGCCATGTTAAGGTGAACGGATCATAGAAGACAAGTTGTTAAGCGTGAAATCAGGTACTGAAGAAATTAACTACTGCTGGGAAAGTGATGTGTTTTGATGTGGTCAGCTCTAGCTGTAATGAAGACCTGTAGGTTACAGTGCCGGAATGCTTGGCGAGGACGAGGGGCCTCAGGGGTAATGACATGTACTAGTAGGACGGAGCAGAGCGAGATAAGATTGTCTCGGAAATTTGGAGGAAGCAAAGTATTTTAGGATTCGGAGGGACCCAGGGACCAGAAGTAAGTCTTAGAATAGGAAAGGGGTAAAAGTATTGGGAACATTAAGAAGTACGTGGAAGGAAAGTAGTATCAGTTCAAGCGATGATAGGTGTGCAGGAAGGTATAGTCATGCTGACAGTGATATATGGATGCCAAAAGTCAGCTTTGAATGTTAAGGACAGAAAATAAATGGAAATACTAAAGGTGAAGTGCCTAATGTCTATAAGCGGTTTGAGGTGGTTTGATAGTATGGCAAATGGCACTGTATGAGATTTCGATGAAAACAATATAATGGAAAGGGCCCACCAGGCTGATGAAAGATTGACTAAGAAGGCGTTAAAACCAGACGGGGAGATGATGTGGGAGGCCTAAGAGAAGATGGAAGGATAATGTAAAAGAATTTTTAAATCACAGAGGTCTGACTATCCACAATGGTGAGAGACGCGTGAGGGGTAAAGTGGAATGATGTGTTCTGTGGAAAGTTCATGCCTTGCTATAAGTGATCTATAATTAACAAGAAGTAGACCTAGTGAAGTAAATCAGCGGGACCTGCTCATGAATGGTTAAAACCGTTTTGTGTACACCATTACCTACGACAGTTGAGAGACTGAATTTAGTTGAATGAGGGTGCACTTTCCTTCTTTATAGCGCTACCCAACCGGCGCTGGCAACAGCCAACATATTTGAAAGAAATTTTTAATAATTCCTTTTTTTTCCTCATAAGGGTAATCGTCGAGAGAATTTAATCACCGCTGATTGTACAAATTTGTTCGTTAAATTGATAAGAAGGGATAAAATTGTTAGTTAAGTTAATGAAAATCAGTACCTTGAAACAGAGCACTAGTTATGTATGTGCTTTTAAAACTTCCAGGCCAAAGAACAGCAACAATAAATATAAACTCTGCACTTGCGAGTTTCAGTGTGGACGCACAAGATAAAGACCCTCGTTATTAACACCGACCTGAAAATACCGTAAACGACAAAGACTTCTGCTGTGGATTTCCTTCTAGTGATGTAAGTGATGTGAACCGTTTTTGCTACGCGACCAGTGGGCAGTAACTTATTTTTCGAGTTCACTGACTGATTGGGAATTTACACACCTCTTCATGATTCTTTACGAAAGAAAGTTCTCTTAAAGTCATTTTTAAAAATGTACAACAAAGGCTGAAGCAAAATCTAGCTTCTTTCCACCCTGTACCTAATTTAGTCAAACACAATATACTTGCATGAAATGGGTGTGGAATTATTTCTTCGAGAAAAGGATCTAATATACTATAGCAGTAGCCGTGTGTGTGTGTGTGTGTGTGTGTGTGTGTGTGTGTGTGTTTTCGGCTGCCGAAACTACACATTCAAATCTCACCAAAATTGGCAAAAAAAAAAAAAAAAAAAAAAAATCGCAAAAAAAATTCGCTGATGTGAAAAAACTTGGTCCCATCACGATTGAAATACTTTTACTATATTTAATGAGCGATCAAATTATGACCAAGAAACGCCGCTCCTGGCGCCCGGTTGCTTGCCGTGGCCGAGTGGTTGATATCTTGGACTTGCGTGCGGACAACTTGGATTCCATTCCCGAAGCTGCAAATAACACGATCAATTGGTTAGCTGTAAAAAATCCAAGTGACAAAGTTAAACTAAAAAAGCACATAAACGGAGCATCATGGGCCCTTCAATGTCGCCTTGACGGCCGATAGTGACAACGTTAGACTCGAACAGCACATAAACGTGACTCGGATTACCTTAAATGATCGCAGCGCGTCTGCAAAGCGCGAGGAAAAGAGTGAAAAGCACGAGGAAATGAGTGTGAAGCACAGTAAAGCAAGTGCGCAGCGCGAGAGATATCCACAGGAGCAAGTGCCAGAGGGCCAGAAGGGCCCACGAGCACTTGTTGTATATCTGCGGTATGCATTAATCTTCAGCAAATAAGTAATTTTTGCAGTTTTCCGTGTTTTCATCAGTGTGACTGTTTATTCATTTCAGAATAAATTCTCTATCAGTGTTACTCACACGCAACACAACATTCTCTATTTTCACAGGTCTTCAGTTCGGTTTGGCATAATGACTTTTTCTCCTTGGGCTGGGAGGCTTATTAGCACCCGCGAGCGAAAGCGGGAGTGGAATACTTGTTTGGCTCCATTGTTTTCTCTTTCTGGCTTTAGGCAAAATTAGGGAAAAATTATTGGATGGAATTACACCAAATTTGGCATAATGACTGAGGGTCCCATCAGACAGACATGTGATTAATTTTTGACTGGAAAAGATTATGTAATGGGACAAGGGCAAGGCAAACTCATGCAGTTTTGACACGATTTTGACCAGATTTGGCGAACAGATCGGCGAACAGGAAAGGGTGAAATGATTCGGTTTTAAAAACAATCAGTCAGGAGTAAAATTCACATGGCAAGGTCAAATATTCGGCCCTTTAACTCACACAGGCTTAATTCAATTTCAGTTAAACATGGATAAAATATTCAATTTCGAAACAAAGGATCACGTGATTATGTCTACATAAACACTTTTGACCAAATCTGAACCGAACTTAGAGGATGGGCTGAGGGCTAGGTAAGGATTGAGTAATTCAGTTTTGAGAACAATCAGTTAAATTCAAAGGCAAAGGTCAGAGTCAGAGGTTATACCTTAAGGCCCTTCCACACAGAGGGACCTGTCGTGTCCAAGCACGTTCCTCATCATTTTCAAAGCATGGTGTCCAATCGTACTATAAACAGTGGCTTAAAAGCAGGGAAGGTGCCTCTGCTCAGCTCGTCTGCGTAATTATTTCTGAACATTTTTATTACCATGCGCCAACACCGCAAGTGCCCACTGATCCTATGAACTGGTCTTTAGGCTGATAGTATTGCGCCTGTGTTGTATTCTCTTTGTGTTTCTTCTTGTACACCCTGATATTCTACGTTATTTTAGTGAAGGAGCATTGTGGTGTGGACGTCGATGTGATAGAAAGCTTTAGAAGTACATTAAGGTAGTGTGTGGAGTGGATGGAGAATGAGAGACTAACCAGGAGAGTGTATATGAATAAGGTGGAAGGAGAGAGGAGAGGAAACCGAGAATGAGATAGGGGGGATGGAGTAGAGAGGTATATGAGGGAGAGGGGTGTAAACTATGTGGAGGGCATCGAAATGGCAAGGAATGGGCGACATGGAGATTATTCGTTTGTGGTCGCCCCATACTGGATTAAAGTGTCTGGCTATAGTTAGACAGACATTATTATGAGTCTTATAATATCAGTTTGCAGAAATATCAGTTTGCATAAATCAAAGAGAAAATATTAATGTACCTAATCGGACTTAACCTTATAAGAAACAGATGCTGAGGAACTTCTTTAGTTGAAATGGCCTTCAGTTTCACCCTACCATTGCTGACCATACCATGCACTCTCCTCCCAGGGGGATGATAATGAGTGGAAATCTGGGGCTGGAACGTGGTTTCCACGTTCATAAATGGATCAAAGTGCCATGTTTCAAATCTCTCTACTTTCAGTATGCATTGGAGAAGAGTTAGGATGATAAATATATTGTCAGTTATCACCACATCAATAGTTCCTTATCACAACATCCAAAGGTACCCAGTTTCCCTAAAACACCAGTCATTTCTTAAATCACTTCACTCTGGAAAAGGCATTAGAATTATAAGTATTATATCGGTCATCACCACACACTAGTTTTTTTGTCAACTTCACAAAACAATATCCACAGATTCTTGGAGCTCAACATCCAGCAGTCAGGGATCACCAACAAGTACCATGCCACCCTCACCTTCATCCTCTGCCATCTATAGGCCTACCACCAGAACCACCACAATTGCTTCCTCCACAGTCAGTATTGGCCCCGCCCCCTGCTGCTACGGGCATGAGAGCTACCAGCACGGCCAGGTGGTGGAGAGTCTGCCCACGTGCTGCCTCCAGTTCCGATGTGATGACGGCAACATCACCAAGCAATACTTCAACCAGCCGGGAGACCATGGATGTGAGTAAACCTACTTATTATCGATTTTCCAGCATGTGTGTCCACTCAGACAGAAGCATGCATCTTCCTCTAAAATAACGAACATATCACGGACGGAGTGAACATTCGACGCAAGCATTTATTTACACTGAGAAGGGTTGGAATGACCAGCCTGACAGATCATGGAATCTAGTTGCTAATTCTTCTTTAGGAATTTGGAAATAGTAATAACAGTATTAATAAACATTCTACAGCTCTTGCAATGATTTTATGTGCATACGTGTGGTCCTAATGGTTAATCATTTTCTAAAAACCTTTCCAGGGTGATAATAAGTTTATATTTAAAGACTGAATCACTCGCCTCATCTCATAAACCTCCGAACACCTGGGACATTTATTATGTTATTTATACAGTAAACCCGATACGGGAACTACATCCTGAGGACTTGTGCCATGAAATAAACAATATGGACAGGATTATGTATCCACGTAGAAAGTTCCATATTTATCACAAGAAAGACCCTTACAACGCACAATAAGGCAGAGTGTGAGAGATTTAGTTTACCATGCAAAGGTTCTCTCTCTCTCTCTCTCTCTCTCTCTCTCTCTCTCTCTCTCTCTCTCTCTCTCTCTCTCTCTCTCTGCTGATGGCAGTGTTACCCTCTTGGTTTTGGTTAACCCAAGTTTTATTCATTTGTGATTTATGCATTGAATTCTTTACACACAGCTATTGTTGCTTCCACAATCATGATAATCACTTGCAGATAGAACTCCAAACATGGGCAAATACTTGTCGAACCTTTTGTTTTAATGTAAATCATCTTATACAAAGATATCAATGCACCCCTTATCGCTTGCATAGTATTGTGCCTCCTTGATACCCTCTCCATGGTATGCGTCCTGTGATCGAGGACAAAGACGTGGCACTATATTTCGTACCGGTATATGGAAGGTAAATACTGTACTGCCAGTATGAATCACATACGAGTAGCGTTACAGTTCCAACTCTTCGGCTCGAAAGTCACGGTGCTTCATGTAAAATCGAAGCCAGTAACTACTCATGTATAGCCTATCAACTAATCCAAGTAGGTAGCTTACCGTACTGTACTGCAACGGGAGAAAATTAATTCACCAGGATACATTTTTCATCGAACATAGAGAAGATACTTACTCTAATGTCTGTGTGTGTGTGTGTGTCTGTTTTCATCTCATTCTATTCAAGTCTCATTATATTAATTTATCTGTATGTTACCAAGAAAAATTTTCACGTTTTGTTTCTAGTTATCGTGCTACCTCAACAGGTGTTGGCAGCGCGGTTGCTGAAATAAATGCTAGAGATTTTGATAAGATTTATGCAAATTGCTGAATTGAATAGATGTGAACATAACATTATGGAGCGCGAAGTACACTGCAGTGGAGACTGGCCCTTTGCCATCAGTAATCACAGTGAAGAATTTTACTATCAGAGTATACGTCCAATCTGTCACATCAAAAAGTGATCGAGCGGAAGCTCTTATGATGCCTGATACATCAGTTTCCTGTTCTTTTCCTTTTTTTTATTATTACTCATCTCCACACCTTGTGTTTCTATCTTCCTCTTCTCAGCTTTGACCTATAGCTGGAATCAAATAGCTGCAAGCATCTATAAACCAGCTGCAGGAGATTGACGATTACTAATGCATGCCTTAGCTACATTTCCTTCCTTCACAGAGATGACACCACTCAAAGAGCCACATACACTTACTAATTGTTTGAATCTTCCTTCTGCCTAGGCTGTGAGTTCAACGGACATATGTATCCTGAAGAAACACAATTACCAGGCTTCTGTTGGAAGATGGTGTGCAAGGCGGGCGAGTGGGTCTTCACTGGATGTATCGATGACTGTTGTGAGTTATGAGTCAGTTACATAATGAATTATCTTTGTGCATTTTCCAGTTAAGTGCAGCAATGATAGTTAACTCTTTCACTTGTTATTTATCCATTGATTTTTTTCATTCCTTTTTTTTTTTTTTTTAACCCTTCTTTTAATTCTGGTGAGTGGCTTAGAAGGCTTTATCTAACTTCTAAAATGCGAAAACTGTCCCCTAAACTGAATGAAATCACCTGAAAGTGGCAAAAATAAACTAAAAAATAGATCACCAGCTATAAAGGGTTAAACAGCAGTGAGTCAGACAGCTGTTCGAAGGCTAGATATTTCTATGACCCAAGAATCTGATTCATCAGTGTTCGAGTCATAAATTTCAATTCGCCCAGTTCAGTCCCATAGTAGTCAAAACGTAGGTTTTCATTATTCAGTGTTGTGTATGATTTTAATGAGGAAAAAATGGCTAGTATTGCCCAGTTTCCAGTGACTCAAGCCACTCAGCCGTGAACATATGCCCCCCCCCCAGGTCGCTCTCTCTCTCTCTCTCTCTCTCTCTCTCTCTCTCTCTCTCTCTCTCTCTCTCTCTCTCTCTCTCTCTCTCTCTCACACACACACACTACTTCCATCCCCTTTCCCTCCACCTTTTCTCTTCCTCAAACATCTCACCGCCTGGCTGCGCAAAACCAAGAATTTCCAAGGCTCGTCGGGACCACCATGGTCCAGTGAGATACTCTACAGAGGACTACATTGTCACATGACCAATTTTCAGCTTAACGCGATGGTGTTGAGGCCAATCACCCACTACTTTAAAAGTGCTTGTTTTTATTTATCCATGAAAACTATTTCAAATTTGTCTAACCAAGGGAATCTATAATCAGGCCATCAATCAGGAATGAGGTCAAGAAAAATTACATATTTGGAGTTTATTTGAATGAAACTAATTATATATATATATATATATATATATATATATACACATACAGTAATCCCTCCAAGATCCGACTTAGTAGAGCCATAGGTATGTCCGGGACTTGGTTTTGTCCAGGACTTGAGAAAAATGCCCCTAGACAGGTACTTGTAGACCCCAACCCAACCCAGCTTTAAAAGCCACCTAAAAAACTCCCTGCCGGACGTGCACAGCACCTATTTATGACCCCATGTACACAAATAATGGACAGAAACCGTGAAATAAATGAAAAGGAACCAGAGAATGAGAATTTAGAAATGAGTATGGAAAATATTTAGCAGTGTGCAAGATACGATACGTTCGTGGCCGTCACGAAGATTAACCCGCCTCCTCTAAGGTTCTAACAATGGTGAAAGTGCTCATGAAGCACGTACAGTAATCCAGTGTTGTGCTGCACTTAACCCTATGCACTGCAAATTGTAATTGTTTAACACTGCAGATTCTGTTCTTATGTGTGCCACACCAGTTGCAGCACACCAATGTTGCACTCTGCACTTAATCCTTTGCACTCTGAATTCTAATTTCTTAACCCTGCACAACACTGTAAATTCCCATCTGGTCTAGTGGCGAGGTACTGCAGTTTATTCACTGTTTATTCTCAAAAACGAGCACGTGGCACAAGCTATGGTGACGAGCATGCAATCTCGACGGTAGGAAGGCTGGAACTGGGGACGGAAGGACACAGGGGCTCTCTACTAAGTGCCAAGACACAGCTGTTCGTCACCACGCAGGAAATTTAAAGTAGGGATGAACACGGTTTTTTTTTTTTTTTTTTTGTGGCATTTTTACGTTTTTTGGCCATTTTTGATGTCCAAGGACCCGAGTCCCCCCCCCAATACATATATATATATATATATATATATATATATATATATATATATATATGGTATATGTATATATTAGGAATACAATATTTTTTACGATGGTAGAGTTTCACTCACACTAGGTTTTAAACATGGAGGGATTTTCAAGGGTCGCCCCCTGCACTGGAACCAGCTCCAGTGGTTTCTATCAGAATCATTAAGCACGGCCAGAGTTTTCAGCCACCCCACCCTAAAAAAAAATGGCATAACGATAGGTGTTCGCACCAGTCATGTCTGGAAAGGGTGGAACCACAGACGGTCGTCCCTCACGTCGGAGAGGGTGGCTCCGGGGATGTCCATGCAAAGCCATTTCTCATGGTCCTAGTTTTTACTTTAAGATCACAAAATTTTCCATATTCCTAGGCGTTTACCCCTGCCACATTTTAGACAGATTAGAACCCCAATGACAATTTACCCTGGCGAGGCAGGGTGTAACCTCTGACAACCACCCCATATGGGTGGGGGTGGGGGTTCCCCGAAGGGGGGGGCAATGCCACAGATTTTTATCTTAAAAAAATAAATTTTGCAAAATGGTATATCTAAATTGGAGCCATGTTTTAGGCAGGGAGAGACCCCAAAGGCATCCTCCCATGAGATGTGGCCCCCGGGGTTCCTGGCCAAAGCTTTTCAGCATATTCTTTTTTACATCAGGAACACGAAATTTTGCACCCTGGTCACATTTTACGCAGGATGGGACCCTGATGACAACCCTCCCAAGTGGGGACTGCCCCCAAGGGGGACATCACCATAGTTTTTAAAAGCCACACGATATTTTGTACAGTAGTATACCTTCGCCCAGACCAACCTTCATAGATGATAAAACCCCCCTGATTTTGCCCCTCTGCCTCGCCCCGTAAATAATTATTTCTTTCCTGATACCAGTTTCCAGGGATGTGTGCAACTATACCAGCTCTGAAGCAACACCCCCACAAACTCACACGCATATATAGATAGATAGATAGATAGACATATAGATAGATAGATAGATAGATAGGTATAGATAGATAGATAGATATAGATATAGATATAGATATGCATGTGACTGAGCAGGCCAGGGACCTGCGAATTCCTTCCTCAAAGAAAAAAAAAACAGTATAACAGTGAGCCAAATTCATGATCCATTCATTTCGAGATGCCTGGACACACTGCGTTTGAAACACTAGAGATTGTAGGTAGTAGGAAAAAACGACAAAGGGAAACAGTTCCGGAGTTGCCCTGTTGCATACAAGAAGGACTGGGAGTAGTGGTTAAACGTTGCAATAGAGAGGTGAACAGAAAAGAGATGAGAGTTTGTTGTTAGACGGGTGCTAAGTCCTACCGTAGTGGTGAAGGGACGCAAGTAGACAGTTCAGAGGAACACTGACCATTGAAGCAGCGATAGAAAAGAGATAAGATGAAACAGTGTGGCGAAGTGACAGAGGTTGAAGGGAGCCAGTATGAGGAGGATATTTAATGAGATGAAAAGCCTTTGACTGCACCCTATTGAGAAGACCAGTGTGTGGGGAACCTCCCCACACATGAGAGTTGTACTGTACACAGGGGCGAATGAAACCCATGTTTAAAGATAACAACTGTGCAGGGGTAAACAAGGCACGGAGTCGGCTTTGCACACCCAATCTCTTGGAAGGAGATTTTACAAGGGAGGTAATATGTTCTTTCCAAGATAAATTAAGAGAGAATGAAACTCCAAATATGTTTAAAGATGATGGAGGATTGAGCTGGACATTGTAAAAAAAATTATAGGTACTCCTGTAGAAGATTTTTTCTGGTTGATAGATGAAAGAACTGAGTCTTTGGTGCATTAAAAGCAACAAGGTTACTTTTACCCCAGTCGGAGATATGAGCCAAGTCGGATATTAGGTGTGCCACAGCATTAAATCTTGCTTGTTCAAGCAACTGCTGAGATGGATGATGCGGGAAGAGAATGGAAAGGTGAAGAGTGGAGTCATCAACATATGAGTGGATAGGGTTAGATGTACAGCTTCGAAGGTCATTGATGAATAAAAGGAAGAGAGCTGGTAATAGGACAGAACCCTGAGGAATACCACTATTGATAACTCTTGAAGAACAGTGGCTGTCTACAACAGCAGCTATAGAACGACCAGAAAGGAAGCTAGAGGTGAAGGCACAGACAGAAGGGTAGATACCGTAAGAGGGTACTTTTGATATTAAAGATTTATGCCAGACTCGATCGAAAGCCTTTGAAATGTCAAGTGCAATGTCAAAGCTTTCGCCAAAGACCCGAAACGAGATGACTAGGAGTCTGAAAGGTGCGTGAGAAGATCGCCAGCGAAGGATCCCAGTTGGAACCCATACTGACGATCAAAAAGAAGGTTGTGATAAGGAAGATACTTTTAAATTATTTTGTTAAGAAAAGACTCGAAAATTTTTGAAACACAGGATGCTAAAGCAATTGGGCGATAGTTAGAGGGCTGGGAATGGTCACCCTTCTTTGGGACAGGCTGAATGAGAACAAACTTCCAGCAAGAAGAAAAAGGACAAGTTGATAGACAAAGACGAAAGAGTTTACTTAGGCAGGGTGTTAGCTCAGAAGCACAGTTCTTGAGGACAACAGGAGGGAGCCCATCAGGCCCATATGCCTTGTTAGTACTGAGGCAAGTGATGGCAGAAAGTACTTCTACTGAAGAAATCTAAATGTCAGCCATGAGGAAGTCAGAGGGGGGAAGTGATGGAGGAAAAACACCGGAATCATCTAAGGTTGAACTGGAGGAGAAAGTCTGAGTGAAGAGATCTGCTTTATCAGTGGAAGATAGTTACAGAGCCATCAGAGTAGAAAAGAGGAGGGAAGGATGATAACGTAAAGTTGTTAGAAAGTTTTTTGGCAAGGTGCCAGAAGGAGCCGGAAGAATTGAAGTTAGAGAGTTGTGAGCATTTAGTACGGATGAAATTATCTTTAGCAGATCGAAGAACAGAGTTAGCACGGTTCCGGGCACAAACATAAAAATGATGAAATTCAGAGGTGGGTTGACTCCGGTACCTGTTGTGGGCCTTCTTGTTGTGGACAGCATTAAAGCAAGCGTGATTAAATCAAGTCATTTTGCATTATTGAAAGGATATGAGAAAGGAATGTATGCTTCCATGCCTGAGAGAATAACCTCTGTAATGCACATGGCACACTCAGATGGCTCACGGCCATGGAAGTAATAATCATTTCAGGGAAAATCAAAGACGTACTGCCTGAGGGCTTCCAAGTAGCAGCTCCAAAGTGTCACAACCAACGTTTCTTTGAAGGTCCACAGGCCGTACTGATGCAATAGGACAGGTTAAGGTGATAAAGGTGTGATCAGAAGATCCCAACGGTGAGGAAATATTTACAGCGTAACCAGAAGGATTAGTTGTAAGGAAGAGGTCAAGCATTTTGGAACTCTCTCCAAGGCGGTCAGGGATACGGGTAGGGTGCTGTACAAGCTGCTCTAGGTCATTAAATGTAGAAAAATATAGGCTTGTTCACCAGGTGGATCAGTGAAAGAAAACGATAGCCAAAGGTGGTGGTGGTGAACACCGATATCTCCGAGAATGGAGATTTCAGAGAAAGAAATGGATAGGATGTGTTCCATCGAAAAGTATGATAGTCGAAGAATTTTCCATAGTCAATAGAATTAGGGGATAAGTAAACAGCACAGATATATTTAGTCAGAGAACCACAGGAAAGCCGAAGCCAGAGAGTAGAAAATTCAGTAGATTCAAGTTCAGGAACACGAGAGCAAGATAAGTCGTTGCGTACATATAAGCAACAGCCACCTTTGGCTTTGAAATGAGTATATAAAAAGTAGGAGAATACAGAGAAGGGTTTGATATCAGTTACCTCAGACAGCTGAGTCTCAGCTGGGAAGAGAAGGTGAAGTTTAGAGGAGAAGTGGTGATCAACAGAGAGAGCTTGAGGAAAGGCGACGAATGTTGCAAAAATGAAGAAGTGAATCAGACACTGGTTCCAGGCATCTCACTAGGCCGTCACCAGGAGACTGGCAGATGGTGAGAGCATTTATGGTCCCCCTCCTCTCCCCCCGGGACTCCGAGGTTTGGTTAAACAAGTCTATTTTTTGTTAATTTTGATTTTTTTTTTTTTTTTTTGTGTCCAATTCTGGGCATAGGCTTCACAGCCTGCTATCAAGGCCCAACAGTCCTCCTACATGCCATACACCTCTACTAGTCACCACTTCGGCGCTAACACCCACCGTCCATATTGAATACATGCTAGGGCTGTCTCATACGGGGCTGGTGTATTGGTATTAGAGGGGATATTTTTACGACATGTCGGCGGGTCTTCTGGTAGATCAGTAAAGCCGGATTTAATGAAATTCAAATCCTTAAACTGTTCCCTGCCCCAGCGGGGATTTAATTTTGAATAGATGTTAATTTTGAATAGAAAGTGTAGTGTGTAATGTACATGTAGTTTGGTGTTGACAGTTAGAGAAACTTGTATTGGAGAGTATGCTGGCCTACTGTCTCTGTTACTGAAACACTGAAAAAGTTCAGCAAAGGAGGATGGTCAGGAACGTGTCCAGAGGGCTGATGGAACAGGAGCTCCAGTTCTCCCTGTCACCAGCTTTCCGTCAACCTTGGGAGTACCGCCCAGTTCGACTGGTGCTACAGTCTACAGCTGGTAGTACCCATCACAGAAAGTATTTCTTGTTCCATTAGGTGCGTGGAAGGTGTATTGAAAACGATTTTCAATATGTTAGGGTCGACTTTTCCTACTGGAGTTAATTTCACATATTTGTAGATGAACATGACTAGAAAATGAAACACATTTCTTGGTATTCTTGGCTGTCCTCCGGATTTATTTATTTATTTATTTACTTGCTAATTTATTTATTTATTTAATTATTTACCCATCCATCCATTCATTCATTTAGTTATTTAATATATTATTGCAATCGTTAAATTTTCAATGTCTTGAAATCTCGAGTCATATGAAACCTCACCAATTTACATTCCAGGCGGCCACTGCTACCTGCACACGGATCCACACGTCGTGACCTTCGACGACTACGGTACGACTTCCACGGCACCTGCAATTACTCCCTCGCCCAGACCGACCGCTCCGACAACCCAGAGGTGGGCGTGTTTAGCGACTTCGAACCATGCTTCGGAGGAGCTTCATGCCTGGACGAGTCCGCCTTCAAGGACAATCCAAACACGGTCATCAACCTACACGCCGATACTGTCTTTACTGTGAGTCCCCAGGTTTGTCTGAGTAGTTTACCAATCACCAGCAGCCAACTTTATCTGGTCAGTTTACAGCATTTTGCCACAAAAACGATATATCTAAATATTATTACATAATCAAGTTCTCTGGCACATTACTTAAGAGTATGACGTGATTTAGGTTCTCTGAAAACCACCATAAAATGTGAAGAAGTTATGTCGTTCTGAAATACGTTCGATACAAAAACAAACTGTCAAATCCCCATGGCGGTTATTTTACCTCATGGTACTTCATGTTGACCTGGAAATTCGATTAGGAGGTCTGTACCATAGGCTGATCATGTGCTTGTGCATGTTGTTGCTGTTGCAACCCTAGGCTCATCTGAATATGAACCCGGCAGACTGCAAACTGAAGTTGCCTTCTCCTACAGTCCACCATCCACCCTGCAGGGAACAGGGAAGGAGATGAGAGTCGTTTGTATAACCAGGCAGCAGAGCCACCTAACTGTATCGTTGTGACCACGGGAAGGCATCCCTCACCAGCACCACGTGTATATGTGGAAAACTGCACAACAAGGGTTGCCTGGAAATCAGACTATTACATCCACAGGCTCTAATGCACCGAGGAATAATGGGGATTTTGAGATATGGAACTTATAAATACTGACTGAGACAACTGTTGGCTCCTGAATGATGGAAAAATATCAGAAATACACTGACTAACATGTTAATGCCTTCATTTGGATGTGATTAATAGTACACTTATTTATTTGGATGTGATTAATAGTACTCATATATATATTATAATTCACAAGTATTCTTCACAAGTTTGGAATTGTCGTTAATATATTAAGGTTTTCGCCAGTCTCCTGTAATAATGCTACTAGATGTGAGCTGGGTGTGATCAGTACTAGGCAGCATTTCTGATCTTACTGTCAATATTTTGCTGTTTGTCCTCAGCTCGGTGTGAACGGCAACAGTTTCGTGGTGCCAGCAACTGGGGTACACCAACTGGCCTTCCCCGAGTGTGGCGTCTACCACCCGGTCCTCGCCTTCCAGTACCACGGCTGCGTTGTCCTACTAGGCTCCTCCAGGATCACGGTGAGGCAGTACAAGCAGACTGGGGATGAGGCAAGACAGGCAGACTGAGGGGTTAGGCAAGACCGGCAGGCTGGGGATGAGGAAGGACAGGCAGATTGGGGGTGAAGTAGGACAGGCAGGCTGAGGGTGAGGGAGAGGCAGACCTAGGGTGACATAGAACACGTTGGCTAAGGGTGGGGCAGGACAGACAGGCTGGGGTAAGACAGGACAGCCTGGGGATGAGGTAAGACAGGTAGGCTAAGGAAGAAGCAGGAGCGGCAGGCTAGGGGTAAGAAAGGATAGGCAAGATAGACGTGATGAAGGACCGTTTGGCGTGGGATTAGGCAAGACAGGCTGGCTGGAATGAGGGAGGACATGCACGCTGTAGGTGAGGCAGGACAGGGAGGCCAGGGGTGGGAAAGGACAGACAAGCTGAGAGTGATGTTGGACAAATTGGGTGGGGGTGAGGCAAAGCTGGCTGGCTGGGGCAGAAGCACAAGCAGGCTGGGGATGCAGCAGTATAGGTAGACTGGGGGTGAGACAGGAGAGGTAGACTAGGGGCGAGCCAGTAAAATCAGCTTCTAAAAGATTAGGTGTGCTAAGCCGACTCCGTACCTTCTTTACCTCTGCACAGTTGTTGACTTTATACACAAGTTTTATTCGCCCCTGTGTGGAGTACAACTCTCGAGTGTGGGGAGCCTCCCAACATACAGCTCTTCTCAATAGGGTGGAGTCAAAGGCTTTTTTTCTCATCAGCTCTCCTTCTCTTACTGGCTCCCTTCAGCCTCTGTCTCTTCGCCGCACTGTTGCATCTTTATTTTCTATCGCCACTTCAATGGTCACTGTTCCTCTGAACTGTCTGGTTTCATCCCTCCACCTCTACGACAGGCGCGTAGCACCCGTCCAGCAACAAACTCTCATCCCTCTTCTGTCCATTTTTCGGATGCAAGAGTTAACCGTTACTCTCAGTCCTTCATTTATGCAACACGTCAGCTCTGGAACTGTTTCCCTCTGTCTGTATTTCTTTCTTCCTATGATCTCCAGTCTTTCAAACGCAGTGTGTCCAGGCATCTCGAAATGAACGGATCTTGAATTTGGCTCACTTTTGTGTTGTTTTTGTTTTTTCTTGGAAGGAACGGTTTGCGGGCTCCAGGCCTTTGGTTCCTTCATTCTTGCATTAAAAAAAAAAAAAAAAGACAGGCTGGGGGAGAGGCAGGCCAAACAGGCTGGGGGTGAGGCAGGCCAAACAGGCTGGGGGTGAGGCAGGCCAAACAGGCTGAGGGTGAGGCAAGTCAGATTGGCTGGGGTAGAAGCCCGACAGATAAGTTGCAGATAAGTTGGGGATGAAGCAGGACAGGTAGACTGATGGTGAGGCAGGACAGACAGGCTAGGGTGAAGGAGGATACATAATTATGAGAAAAGGGGAGTTCCGGTTTAGTTGTCCATCTGGGTGCCTGGGGTTTTGTCGGGAAGCTAGGTAACCCGGGGAACAATTAAGGGAATGGATTTTGTTTTGCATTGGGATCTCTTTTAGAAGCTGAGAGGAAAACTTAATCACTGAAACTGGGGAAGGAAGGCAGGCTGGAGGTGAACCAGCACAGTCAGGACAGAAACCAGGCACGGAGGATAGGATCAGGCAGGACAGGTAGACTGGGAGTGAGGCACGACAGACAGGCTTTGTGTAAGGCAGGACGGGCAGGCTGGGGTTCAGACAGGACATGCAGATGAAAGGTGATACAGTGAGAAGCGGTAGACTGATGCAGAGGGTGACAGAATGCTACAGAAGCAGGAGGCAGGGGAGAGAGAGGGAAGAAGGCTGTCCTGTTGTGAGGGAGGCTGATGTAAAGCAAAACAAAACAGGCAGACCTATGGCAAGACAGGGCTGTGCGCTGTACAAAAAAAGTAAGCAGACTAGTAATGAGGCAGGATAGTGAAAGGCCAGGAAAGGTAGACAGGTTTGTGATGAGGCAAAAGAATATTAGACATGATGGAAAAAGATAGACTGTTGTGAGATAAAGGAAAGTGTGCAGACTTGTGGTGAAGGAGAGTGATGAGAGACAAGAAAAAACAGGTAGATTGATAGTACATTGATATAGGACGAAAGAAAGGGTTGGAGGGGGGGGGGGAGAGAAGAGGAGGGAGAGCACTCATCAGAGAAAGGAGGAAGGATGGGAGACATAAGGAGATAAAGTGAGGAGGACAGAATGTTAGAAGGTTAGAGGGGTAGAAGTGTTGCTTACAAAGACAATAAAAAAGAAGCTTTCTGGTCGTGCTACATTAGCCCATTCAGACAGAGGGCGTATCTTACTCTTGCTGTCTTAAGAGGATGTTACTATACTTATGAAGACTGTTTATACTGAGGGGTTAGATACTAATTTCATTACTCTCTTCAGTAATAAAGGTCTTGTTTGAAAGTAAGAATACACAAAACTAATCAAGTAGTTACTATGTAACATAACGAAAGGGATTGAGAAAAGGTATGAAAGGGAAGGTCAAAGACACACTTATTAAAACAGGATTGCGAGTCTGCCTCATCTACATGACTTCATCCAGGACCATTCTCACTGTTCATCGTCATCAGCATCACCCTATTTTCTATTGTTGTAGATATGGGCACGTAGGAAGTAGAAACAGAAAATATAACACAAAATTAAACATCAATACAATGCCAAGTTAATCAGTATAATTATAATACTAAATATTGGTCTCTAACCTATACTGATATACTTCTACACATTATGGAAAATCTTATTTTTCAAATTAACTGCCTTTATGGCAAACTGTACTTTATAATATTTAGAACGCTTGTAACTGTAAACCTTTATTTTTTCTAATCTTTCCCAGTTTTAAACATTCTCTCTCTCTCTCTCTCTCTCTCTCTCTCTCTCTCTCTCTCTCTCTCTCTCTCTCTCTCTCTCTCTCTCTCTCTCTCTCTCTCTCTCACGCACACACATTATTCGCACTTCTCTCTACCAGGTGATGCACTGCTCCAACCGTCTGGACATCTGGGCTCATCCTAGCTACACGGATGGTCTGTATGGTTTGTGCGGCTACTACAGCTCCTACATTCAGGACGACCCCACGGATAGGACGGGTAGCCTTCATCCACTGGAGCAGAGACCCATCGCCTTTCCACAGTCATGGATAGTACGTGGATAGATGGATGTGTTGGATAGATAGTTTGGTGGGTGGATGGATCTATGAATGAGATGGATAGATAAACTGATGGATGGTGGCGGCATGGATGAATGTGTGGATGGCCATAAGAATGGGTGAGTGGTTTCTGGAGGGTGGATGAGGGTTTGAATAGATAGCTGTGTTGAATATGCTGTTGGTGGAAAGTGAGTGGACGAAAGGATGGTTGGATGGTTTCTGTGCAGGGTCGAAGAAGGGTTGGATAGATGACTGTGTTGGAGGTATTGCTGATGAAGGATGGCTGGAGCCTGGATGGAAGGCAGATGGATGGTTGAAAAGACGGTTGGAATTATGGTGAGTGGATTGCTAGCTGGACGATTTGGATGGATGGCCGGCTATAGACAACTGGTGAATGGTTAGACGAGGATTGGATAGATCGTGGGTGGATGGTTGACTGGTAGAATGGTGTGTAGAAATTTGGGCTGATGCCTGGTTTGGATGAAAGGATTACTGGTCTGTAGCTAGATAGTCTAATATGTGGATGTTTCGACGTGTGATAGGATTGAGGGTTGGTCGGTGATTGATTGACTGATGGATGGATGGTTGGTGGAGGATTGGGTAAATGGTCAGTAATGTTACCTGGATGATTAGTCAATGGTTTGTTGTTAGTTAGTGTAGGGTTACTTAAAATGACTATTTCAAAAGAGTGATGGTGGTATAATTTTATGCGAAGAGAATACTAGAGCTGTACTAACCATGAGAAGCTTAATGGTGGCGGCACTAAAAATTTTTAGGCTCTTATACTCATTCTCAGCAAAATAAAATCATGAGGCGTTGGCTGGAGTAGAGTTCTAGAGCTCCTCAAACTATGACATGGATAAAATGAATAAGCTAGATTATTTGTGGCTGGTTTGGATAGATGAGTGGTTAGATGAATGGAGGAATGAATGATTAACTCTTGAGCGAAGCATGAATGGTTGATTCAGGATGGATGGACGAATATGTAGTTGGTTTTCATAGATGATTGGGATAGGAAATGGGTGGATGAATGAATAAATGTGCAGATAGTTGGGATAGGTAATGTGTGGATGAATGAATAAAAGGGTAGGTGGATATGATAGGTAATGGGTGGATGGATGAAAAAGTGAGCGGGTGGTTCGAACGGATATTTGGATGAATGTGTGGGTTAATTTAATGGATAAGTGATGGATGAAATGCAAGCTGAATGGGTCCCTCATTTGGAGAAGTCGGGGCTGGGGGAGTGTACTCTGTAAGTTCAAGGAAAGTTTACCTTTGATCAGGTTGTAGAAGTTGCTAATGTTAAGGCACACGGAAACTCTCTCTCTCTCTCTCTCTCTCTCTCTCTCTCTCTCTCTCTCTCTCTCTCTCTCTCTCTCTCTCTCTCTCTCTCTCTCTCTCAGGCTTTGTATGCGTTCTTTTATTTCTTCTATCCATCCACCTACAAATACTTTTATTTTTTTTTATATTTACCAAGCGACACTCAAGATTCAATGGCTCACTCGCAGCCGGGAAAATTTTTTTGATGTTAGCCGAAATGGAATACTTGAATTACACTCGGCTTATTGTCTCACTTTCAGTAGAATAAAATCGTCAGCATATTAGCACGAACACAACACTTCAGAAGACGCGACCATGAAACGGATTATCCCTTCATTTTAATGATGTCTTTATATTTCAATCGTGTCAATCTTCAACCGATTTTGTTCAGCTCGTGGGAGAATTTTCAAACTGGAGAAGACTACACAAACGCTCCGCTAAAATGAATAAAATGGTTTGGAAGCTGTAAGAATGAAATAGTAACATCCTGGGGCACAAAACACTGATCATTTTATTTTACGTTTACTTACTTGTTTTTATTTACTTTTTATGTATTACATTAATTACTTATCTTTATAGAATCATTTGTCATTTTTTTTTTTTTTTTTTTTTTTTTTCAGACGGCAGAGCAGGTGGACGAGCAGTGTTTGGAACCGTGTGAGCAAGGGAGAGGCAAGGGATGCTCCGCTAACCTACAGATGCTGGTGAGACTGACAGGCAGATAGACAGATATGACGCATATATATATATATATATATATATATATATATATATATATATATATATATATATATATATATATATATATATATATATGTATGTATGTATGTATGTATACCGCACATCTGAACATGAAGTCTGAATATAGGAGATAGTACTAGAATATAAACGGCAATAAAGCATGGTGTTACGGGGCTTATGTATATTGCATACAATGTTCCTACTGGGGCTTCTTGATAAAAGTGTTAGAAGAAAACGCGCACGACCAAACAATTCCTGTATCATAACTTATTTCCTTATATCATTAAATACGTTTTGATTTCTTAATGAAAGGATTTGACTTATTAAGATTGGTTCATTCATGCAGCCTTAATTACATTTCGGCCTCACAATGGATGGTTAATGACCTCAATGTAGAGGCCATTTTTACCACCCGCGTTGCGAAGCTAGCTGAGTGGTAATGTTTTCAGTTGTGAGGTTGACTGACTGACTTTGTTTGTTTGTGTGTGTGTGTGTGTGTGTGTGTGTGTGTGTGTGTGTGTGTGTGTAAACAAGATATCTCATGACTGGTTTGAGCTATCAGCATGAAACTTTCTGGGTATCAATGTATGACCAAAATCTTGGACGAGTTCGAAAATAGCTACGCGGGTGGTGAGATCCCATCATGAGATGGCTTCTACTTTTTTTTTTTCTTTCAGGGGACTGATACTTAACGAATCATAATTCCTACACTTCACCATGTACACTTTAATAGAGGGTCTGAGTACCACGTTAGCCGTTTATTAACATCGACTGAAATTGGTGTTTGCAAGTCTAAGGCCAAAAAATTATAGAAGGCACTTTAACAAATAGGTATGAATGAAAGGACAGGTTCTTGTAACTCGGTAGCATATAGTCGGAAACAAAAACACACCCATGTGTATACCTCAATATTCACTTCACAGAATTTCTCATATCCTACTTACCTTGCCCTATTTCCCTTACGGCAGATGCAATGGTTTCATAAGTGAGCTTTTGTGCTTATTTGCATTTCAATGGTACAATAAATACAGGGACATAAATTATGGCAGTAGCTGGTAGCTACATGACAGTTATGTAAAATATAAGTTCATAGAGTTTCAAATGCAATTTCTTGCCCTATCATCCTCAAATTAGACACAGTTATTTCAAAATCAAATGAAACTTTGGTTGGTGATCAATGTCTGTCGAGCAGAGATACAGTAAATAAAGTTGTGTAAATTGTTTTGGTGTCTGGAAGTTCAGATGGTGTGGTGTCACATGCATAAAAATACAGCCAATCAGAAATGGCGTAAAAGTATTCATGGGAGTTTGGAAAACTGTGACTTGGATAGTCCTATTTAGGCATATGACACACCCCTCTGTTTAAGGTATAATTTTTAATACGCTATATATATATATATTCATTTACGCCGTTTACCCTGCCTTGTTCTTCATGCAAACGCTGCCATTCATCCATTTATCTTCCTAACGTTTTGTATCCTCAGTCCATTAAAATCTCTCTCTCTCTCTCTCTCTCTCTCTCTCTCTCTCTCTCTCTCTCTCTCTCTCTCTCTCTCTCTCTCTCTCTCTCTCTCTCTCTCTCTCTCTCTCTCTCTCTCTCTCCACAGCCGAAGAACGCATGTGTGCCAAATGACCTTAATTTCGCCAGAGCAAGGTTACAGTGTCACAGGAAGTTGGCTCACATTGCTGACGACTACCTACTAGGTGAGTACTGACTCTGTCTCCCTATAGATAGATAGATAGATGGATACAGGTAGATAGATACAGATAGATTTATTTATTTATTTAATTATTTATTTTTAGCTTATTTCTTTATTTCTTTGTGTGGCTTTATATCTATTTCTATTATATCTTATATCTTTTTGTTAAACTTCTGTGGCTACAGTTTTTCTTTTGTCATTATTTTCTCACTGAAGTAGTCTCTCTCCCTCTGTATATACTTACATACAGTATACTAATATTTATGAAGTTATATGTGTACGGTATATAGACAGTATACTTATATCATTATCATCGTACTTATATATATATATATAGATAGATAGATAGATAGATATACTGTGGAGAGAGAGAGATTGAGATATATATAAATGCACAAATAGGATACATACACACACACACACACACACACACACACACACACACACACACACACACACACATATATATATATATATATATATATATATATATATATATATATATATATTTTTTATGAATTTATTTATATCAGTCAATCTATCTATTGTTCAATTTCCCCAGACACCTGTGCCCACGACCTGTGCGTGATGCGTAGGAACGGCAACCCTCTTGAGGCTCAGCTGGGGTGGCTGTTCACGCTGGATATGAACGCCCGTGTGTCAGCCCGACTACGTAACGCCACGGCATGCAGAGGTAACGGTGTAAGGGGTGGATGATTTGAAACCCAATTAATCCGGTGCCTCTCTCTCTCTCTCTCTCTCTCTCTCTCTCTCTCTCTCTCTCTCTCTCTCTCTCTCTCATACATGTTGTTTTCAGACATCTTTTAACAGTAGAAAAAATCATTTGCAGTGACAGGGTTAGAAGGTCTCAACTAACCCTTTCACATCCTGATTTATCTGCCTAGACCGAATAATGTCATCTTAAGGCAGCAAGAATAAAACTTGAAATACGCCATCGGAGTGAAGGGGTTAAAGCTTTGTACAGTACCTAGATCTATTCATATCCGTCTAGCCCCTTCAAACTAGTGGCTTATCCATCTATTTGATCCATGCTACATACAGGCGAATTTATTCAGCTAAGGAACACACACTAGGTTGTGACGGGGTTAATGAAGACTTTCTACAGGTCACTGTAAACAGTCGATCCAAATCTTGTCCGAAACATCCGAGGATAGCAACTGTATAAGAACATACGTCTTCGGATGGAAGAACTATATTATGGCAATTCTTTGTGCGATTCTCTGATATAATAACACTAAAGTTTAACTATAGTCACTACTTATAAATAAAATATTCTCTCATTCATTAATACAACTCTTACTTCAACATTTCTATATTTTTGAATGTGCAGTGCAAAAGTTTCTCAGTATGTAATCCATCCATCCATCATTCAATTCTATGTCTCCCCTTGAGGAGAGTAGGAACCTGGGGCTAGGCAAGTTGGTCCTGACATTTAAGATGAGAGTGACCAGCTTCACTCATCTCTGAGTGGCATTACGTGAGCAATAAACCCCAACCATCCCTTGGATATACAGTAAACCTACACAGGCTCAATCCGATTGGAGCACCTTAATTACCCACTAAACCACCAGACGCCATAATTTGGTTATAAGGTTACCACCCAGCAGAGTAAATGGTTTCCTGGTGTAACGGAAGCCATTTGGCTCGTCACTCAGTGTAGAGTTAACCCTAGGCAGAAGCAAGAGGAAAGAATGAAGGAAAGAAAGACAGAAGAGGGAGTGTAAAGTCACCCGTAGGCAGAAGAAAGAGGAAAGAGTGAAGGAAAGAAAGACAGAAGAGGAAGGATGGAAGAGAGGAAAGGGCAGACACCCAAAGCAGCACTACATCAAATGAATGGATGGTGAGCGCCCTCACCTACCACTTCAGTATGTAATAATACTGTATATACGCTCATTAACCTTTCAATATGAAGACTTCTTTGTTTTATGTTATTATTGTAAGCATCCGGACATTTAGAGTTTTCTCTTAATGAGACGGTTTGTGAAGGCGATATCTGCCACATACAGTATAGTTCAAGAAGTCTCTCCTCAGGAGAATAAAATCGGGTGATGGTAGAAAAAATAGAATAATATAAAAGATGTTATTGTAATCAGGATTTATGTTTTCATTGTTTGCTCCACCAACTTTCTTTTTCCTTGCCAAAGGTCACCTCGGCAACCACACGATTATCGCAGAGACAAGTTAAACTACAGAAGTCTAAGCTGCAAACCACATAAAGTGGAATCAGGACAACATGGAAATAGAAACAGGAAATTGCAGCAGGGAAAGAGGTCGGGGCAGGGAACATAACGGGGAGCAGGAAGGAAAACAGAAGTTGTGGAAGAAAATAAAGATATATGAGGAATAAGACTGAAAGAAAAGGCAATCCAGGATGAAAATGTACAAATTGTGCTGAACAACACAGGACAGTCCTATACCGAAGATTCAGCAATAACATCACAACAATCCAAAAATCAACAAGAAGCTACCCAGCTCCAACTAGTAGCATCATTCAGTTATAAATTCTGACTTTGACATAAGAGTGATTTTCTCACCATCCGAATCAACATTTACCCTCTTCACTCTAACCACATATTAATCTGAGACACACATTGAAGTAACCTCTTTTACCAATCACTTCCACTGGAAACACACCCACAGTTTGGACGACTTACTTGGATATATGGGATTTTTAAATCGCAGCACACAAGTTACATGAGTGTAAACGCATCAGACAAACTCGATGCGTTGCAAAAACTCACAGACATTACCTTCGGCCAGTAGAAAAAATAACTGAAAGGTCTAAAAACAATTCATTAGAGCAACAGTGAATTACACTAGCCCACACTGAGACAAACTTAGCTAACACAAATATGGGTAAGCTTCAAAAACACAAAACAAAGCCTTAACGAGAATAACAGGATACACCAGGACCACAAATACAGCCCACCGTTTATGAGAAAGTAAAATACTTCCAGTCAAGGATCCTACGAAGATGAGAGGTATGCAGTTCATCACTTTAGCTCAAGACCCAACCCATCCTTGTAACTTTATGTTGTATCATCTCAAAAAAAAAAAAAAAAAGAAAAAAAAAATACACAGAGTGTCTTAGTAACATCCCACTTCCTTCGCTCACCATTGCACTTCACAAATACATGCATGTACACAGTTACCACAACTGAAAACCATCCTTCCTGAACCACCACCAAACACATACCTCTCAGAATCTACCCTACCCAGAGGGACACGAGTGCGGCAAAGCAGATTGCAATACGGTCATCACCCTTCCCTGGTACAGTACTTGTACAGAATATAAATAACACACACAATCCAGTATCCCCACATCACAGTGATGCCGTCCACAACACAGCACATTTCCTCACCTCATGCACCACACCATCACAGCCCAGACAGTCCTTCAACAAAAGATCTCTGGGAGCATCTGGTTGACGTGTCTGGATTCCTGCGATTCACTGAGTTACATCAAGATGGGCCTGATGTAAGAACAACAGCAAAAACTGGAACATCCTAGGTCTTCTGTTTTCATTGATACTTATCGAAGAATTATAATTTGTTTTATCTTGGTAACTGCAAGACTGTATTCGGCTTTCGAAAGACTTTTCGAACGAAAAGGGTTAGATATATCCTTCTTTAACCCTTTCATTCTGAGAGGTCTTCTCGAAGCTGAATAAAATCGTCAGGTTGTAGAGGAAACAAACTAAAACAACGCTTCATTATAATGTGAAGGGGAAAAAAATATGTAATAGTAACTTTTAATATAACCGACTGAAATTTCTTACGGAATCACAATCTATTGTCAGGTGACAAAAAACTGCTATTGTTAAAACTGCGACATTATGCAGTTAACTCTAGACTTTTTTAATTACATACCTAAGTTTTCTCAAGTGAATATTTAAAAAACTGTGAATAGCCAAGGCAGGTTAAAAATAATGTGCAAATGAGAGTTTACAAACTAATGTAATCCATGATAATTTGTTCACACCTGAATTACTAGATCTGTCACTATAAAAGCTGCCTGAATTAATAAATCATTTTTTGACATGTCTTGCTTAATTATCATTTGTAGGCGGTTCGGTTTCCTTACTTCTCTGTCTGTCTGTCTGTCTGTCTGTCTCTCTCTCTCTCTCTCTCTCTCTCTCTCTCTCTCTCTCTCTCTCTCTCTCTCTCACCTGTGTTGTTGATGTCTCAGCTAATACAGTATCAATTACTCTTCCAAATACGTACAGCAATAAAAAGACCGTGAGGAAAAGTAATGAAAATAGAGATACGAACATGTATACTGAATTGTCCATAAATAGGGTATTTCAAAACTCGTTTTCACTGGTACCATATTTACGATATCCTAGAAGTTCTATCAGACGAATGTAGCAGTATCAGTGGGGACACCACACGCAAGACTCACAAACCACACACTACGCCGACATCGTGTCTTTATGTAAATGATGCTTAGATTGTTCACTGTAGCTCCATGTGAGAATGGTTTTGATACATTTATGAAAACATGCATACATATTCTGTACTGTACATACACAAACGTACACATACACAACTATCACAACCATAGTTCTGGGTATATAGACTACATAGTTTGGCCATGTGGAGAGGATGGAGGGTGAAAGACTGACGAAGAGAGTGTATGTGAGTGAGGTGGAGGGGGGAAGAGGGAGGGGGAGGCCGAGGATGAGATGGAAGGATGGGGTGGAGAGGTATATGAGAGAGGGGGGTGTGAGTTGGGAGCAGGGCAGTGAAATGGCGGGGGACAGGGCGACTTGGAGGCGATTTGTTTGTGGCCACCCCAAACGGGATTGAGGCGTCTGGCAATAGATAGATAGATAGTTTTAACTTTACGATGGTTGTACACCAGATATCTTTTAACACGAAAAGATGACTCAAATGAACTTCGATTAAAGTTAGATTGCTAAAGTTGTTCCAAACCATCCAAGTGTATAACTAGCTTTTATTCTACTGCCATAAACATAATCCCGGACATCATTTATGGTGGAGGCAATAAGAAATTAATCCAAGTTTCTCCATAACAACTCAATTTCATTACCAATAGCCAGTGTCTAAAAGAATATAACTAAGTCGTCCGTAATAACTTCTGCTTTTGGTTTTCAAGTTCACTAGCGCCTGAGCCCGTCAGCGTGTTTTTTCTTCGGGTACATATAGTCATCCAGTCATACTGGCAAAGTTGGAGCGAGTTCAGCGAGAAATGCTTCGGCAGCCCTTCGCTCGGGAATAGATGAAACAATTCGGCAAGCAAACCAAAAAATAATCAGAAAAGCCTCGTTTTGACATTAAATCAACCTATACCTAACTAACTTTAACGTAAGCCTACCGTAATACCTCATTTTGTGTGGGGGATAAAGTAGGTGCGACGTTGGCGAGTCTTTTATCGAGGCACTCAATCCGACTTTGCCAATGCAAATGGACGACCAATTATACCCCTCCCCCCAAAAAAAAAAAAAAAATCGCAGCCCGTCAACCCCCAAGGGGTCAACCCGCAACACCCACCTATTTTCCCCAAGGGAGCTCTTCACTCACTGGCCAATTTCCTCCCATGGAACTTTATCCACCATCGACCAAATTTCCCATATTGACCTAAGTTCAAAAATATTTTCTTCCATGGACATAAGTTCCCCATGAACATATTTTCCCCATTGCTTTGCTTTAACATATGGACCAATTTTTTCCCATGGGACTATTTTCCCTCGTGAACCTATCTTCTTCGTTCACCTCTTTACTTCGTCTATTTTCTACCATGAACCTATTCTCCACCATGCACCTGTTTTCCATCATGGACCGATTGTAATTATGGTCCACTTTTCTCCCCATGGACTTACATTCCCGCTTTGTCCCTTTTTCCCCCATTGACTTATTTTTCCTTCTTGGACCTACGTTCACGCCGTGGGGAAACACCAAATCCTTTCACAGAACTATTTTCTCCAGTGTACCTGTATTCATCCACTGGGCCCATGTTGGTATTTCAACCCATTTCCACACGGACTTATTCCCCATGGACCCATTTTCCCACAAGGGCCTATTCTATGAACCTATGTACTCCATGGACCCATCCCTCAATAGATCTATATTCCCCCACCCACCCATCCCTCACCCACCAACCCACATACAGTACCTACCCACGTACCTAGTGGAGTCCGTCCAAGTATGAGCCCGATGATTAAGCACTATCACACACACACACACACACACACACACACACACACACACACACACACAGGAGGGAAGATGATGGAGAGAGAACAGGAGATGTGATACCGGTAATTTATTATAAGGAACAACACACAAACAGGCAAGTACACACACACACACAAACACACACACACACACACACACACAAAAGCATGAAAGTGCAAAATTTGTTTTCATTGTACTTTAGTGGGAGAGAGAGAGAGAGAGAGAGAGAGAGAGAGAGAGAGAGAGAGAGAGCACATAAATTCTCATCTATTTACGGAAAATTCATCCATCATAAGTTGTAAGGTGGTGGCGACGATCATCCACTCACTTTATATAGAGCTGCCTACTTCTACCTTAGCCTTTATCATTCCTTTTCTATGCCTGCCCTACTTTCTTCCTATTTCTCCCATCTTTCCTGTCACTTCTTATTGCTTTTCTTTCCTTTACAGGTGACTTTACATTGAGTGACAAGCCAAATGGTTTCCCGTAAGCCAAGAAATCATTTACAACGCTGGGTGGTAACCATATAACCAAACCATAGGTGCTCGCTACGTGTCAACAAGTGGGTTGGTGGAGAGTTAGTGTCCTTCCCCGTAAAACAAATAACTCAAAGTCAAATGGCCACCCCTTGCGGGATTATGGCGTCTGGCAATAGATAGATTTAGATAAGTTGTTCAACCCATTCACGTTGAGAACATCCTTTATTTTTTTTTAGTCCTGCTGTCTCCAGAATACTTTATTCAGCACAGGAAGGGCAAAAAGAAGCACTCAGGGAGTGCAACACCGCGCCAAACAGATGATCTATAGACCTGTTCACAAAATTAGTGGGCACGTGTAATTTTGAATTATGTCAACGAAAACCTGCTAGAATACAGCTTCTGGTCTACTGTTTGTATTGTCATCCGGCACCATGCTTCGGAGTTGATGAGCAGTGTGCTCGGGCGCAAGCGCCATCTTTTCATGTGTAAAGGCCTCAAAGCCGTACCTTAACCCTATTTAAGCCTGCCCCGTCACCTTTCCCATTGACCGATTGTCACCTTACGCGAATCACTTCATCCTTTTCTATTCCCTAGTCCCCCCACAGTTTGCTAAAACCAATCAAAGGCATGTGTTGCAACATTGCCTTTGACTTAAGTGCACAACCTGTGCTCTTTTTCGGGCAAATCTTGGTCATCAGTTCCTTTACAGTAATGGTCCTTTATTACTATACCGAGTTTCGTGGAATTCCCACGCTTTCGCGTGCGGGTGGAATAATTAAAACTGGAAGGCTTGACACAACCTTCATAAATTCCCATACTGTGTGTGTGTGTGTGTGTGTGTGTGTGTGTGTGTGTGTGTGTGTGTGTGTGTGTGTGTGTGTGTGTGTGTGTGTGTGTGTGTGTGTGTGTGTGTGTGTGTGTGTGTGTGTGTGTGTGTGTGTGTGTGTGTGTGTGTGTACTCCTTCATAGTCCACTGCATGATCAAACTTTTTGCACGGAGAGAAAATGATGGTCTGAATTAACCTTCCCCCATTAGCGAAGTATGGGTGTGGGAGGAGGTGTCTGCAAGAAGAATGATGTGCGTGAAAATCGAAGCTTTCTAATGGTATGCATGTGTGTATAGCAGAGTGTATGATATGTCAACAGTAGAGCCGACAGGGAGTGAACAAATGCAAAGATATGGAAAGATATACTACCAGCTAGTTTTGGAGGAGATAACTGTAAACGACAGATCACGCAGTATTGACGGTAACTGAAAATTTCCTCTCCGTCAGCGATTTATTGCGCCTGTCACATATTATTTTCTAGTATGTGATCGACCAAATTACTTCAGCATTAATAACCTGTAAGTAACAACAGAATACCGAAGATGTATGATACTACATGAATCTCTTCAAAAAATGTGTTAACACGTCCCCTGCGTCAACGAGAATACGATACATTCGCGAACAAAAGTTCAGCGACAGTCCCCTGCCAGCAGTGTGTCCTACTTCCTCTCATTCCTCCCCCAATGTTGGAGGGTATCCTTCGTTTTTCTGCTCTTTTATTGTCTGTTTCATAAATTCATCACATACAATATTCCATGTGACTTCTTCCACGCCAATGCTGGTTGAGAAGTGTCGACTAGCTATAACGTTCACAGATGTACAATTTTGGGTTCGGATGCACAATCAAACTTCCATTCTACTCCCTCTCTCAGCTCAAGTTCTCCATTTACGGAAAGGAAAAGACATGGTAAGTTTCTGCCTTCTCCCATTTTCTGTCCTTGGGAAAAAATAAATAAATAAATTTTCCTCTCGTAGCTTTTGCAGAAAGAACAAGAGGTACGGGAAGATTCTACACTCTTCTTGTCCTATCTAAAGAAATAAAGTTGAGTTAAGAGGGGGATTTGATCGTACGTTTTATTCGTGAATCTCAGCCCTCCCGCGCACGAAAAAGCTACACGAATACCGAAAATGATGCCCTGCATAAAACACTTTGCCGAATTCTCATATCGCCTTCCACTCTTTGTGTTCGGAGTGCTGAGTTCAAGGCACTTTTATTTGGCAGGCAGACGACAGAAATATAGGTTCTGGCGTGACAGAAAATGTTACCAGGTACAGGAATTTCCAGGATCAAAAATATTCTGAATATCACCTCGCCAATCCAGTCAACCGCGCTTCACCTCACACTGAGATAGATCACGGTTGAAACACTTTTATCTGACACATGAACTTATGCAGAGTGAAATATGGAATGACAAGGAGAACATCATCATCATCATCATCATCATCACCATTACCATCATGACTTTTTCACCTAAGGATGCGATATGTGTGATCCAGAAATCAAAGAGAGAGAAAGCACGAAATGAGTACTGTTAACAGTATGCCCTTGAAGTTCTGACTACGCTTCACAGGTCTAATCATCTGCATAAATGACATATTTGTATAAGTGTGTGTGTGTGTGTGTGTGTGTGTGTGTGTGTGTGTGTGTGTGTGTGTGTGTGTGTGTGTGTGTGTGTGTGTGTGTGTGTGTGTGTGTGTGTGTGTGTGTGTGTGTGTGTGTGTGTGTGTGTGTGTGTTTGTGTGTGTGTGTGTGTGTGTGTGTGTGTGTGTGTGTGTGTGTGTGTGTGTGTGTGTGTGTGTGTGTGTGTGTGTGTGTGTGTGTGTGTGTGTGTGTGTGTGTGTGTGTGTGTGTGTGTGTGTGTGTGTGTGTGTGTGTGTGTGTGTGTGTGTGTGTGTGTGTGTGTGTGTGTGTGTGTGTGTGTGTGTGTGTGTGTGTGTGTGTGTGTGTGTGTGTGTGTGTGTGTGTGTGTGTGTGTGTGTGTGTGTGTGTGTGTGTGTGTGTGTGTGTGTGTGTGTGTGTGTGTGTGTGTGTGTGTGTGTGTGTGTGTGTGTGTGTGTGTGTGTGTGTGTGTGTGTGCGCGGGAAGGTTTATATGAGTGTTTATCTCTCTATCCCAGAGGACATAAATATGATATCCCGATGCACTTGATCACTCGGTAATTATCCTTCACTTTGCATTACTCGAAGCTTTATTTTCGAGTTCGAGGCACGGTATCTGACAGACTGATCAGTGGAAGTAGGGTAAGACTTTCTTTTTTTCAACAAAAATCCTTAATGTAACCTCATAAACTTCATAATAAACTTGAAACCCTTCAACCCGAGGACGTCTTTTATATTTCATTCTTGTTGTCTCTAGATTATCTTATCCAGATTCAGGAGAGAATTTTGGAATTACTGGGGATATATACAGCCTTCAGAAACCACATTTTAGCTGAAAAAATTGTCTGGGGGCAGCAAGATGGAGATTTGAAATACGCACTGGGGATAGAGGTTAATATCGTGATGCCAACGACTGGATGTAACGAAAGGGCAAAGCCGAAAGATGGTGATACAGGCTCTGCTGTAGGCTATAGTCGCGGCGCACGACTCTGAGGTTATCATCATCGTACCCTGGCAACCTACCATTCAAAAGTGCGTCCGATTTCGTAACTTACTATACACGAATCATATTATTATGCACGAATATATTATACACGAATATTATTATACACGAACATATACACGAATCACATGCGTCTCATATTATACACGAAGTCAGACGCACTTCTGAATGGTATGTTGCCAGGGCACAATAATAACAACCTCAGAGTCGCGTGCCGCGACTATAGTATATACCAACTCCCTGACTACGAAAGGAAGACATAAACACATGGGGTCATTGCTACATATTGCTGGACACAGAAACCGTCACGAATAGCAGGGAGGAAAGCACATCACAAGTTCGTTCGTAATGTCACCCTCCACATCACATTGTTTGAAGCCCGAACCGAATCCCGCGGAACTCGGAGCACTGCGGTTCACTTGCCGTCCAACTTGTGCGGCATTAGTTTCTCCCAGTTGGTCGGGTGGGTCGAACGTCAAACTCCGCCTGTCACGGAGGCTGTCCATGGAATTCTATTGCCGTGTATTACCGGCTTTGGTCTCAAATTGTCGAGAGCTTTGTGTCAATGCACTGCTGACTGTATGTATGAAAATATGCTGACATCTTGTCCTTAAATATTATGTAGAGTGAGGTATTTTAGTCATTTTGTGTTTTGGTACAAACATTAACAAATTTGTGAGGCGGTATATATTTTATGGATTTTTACTTTTTTGTTTAATTTATTTGGTTTTCACCATATCCCTCACGAAATGCCCTTTCTCTACCATATCTACCTAAATCTAGCCGAGCCTGATTTTGAAAAGACCTAACCTAACGAAGCCGAACATAAAACAGTACCATCCTCCATCATTTCCTTCTTTACCACCCTGCTTCACTACTTCGTTTCGACGGAAATTTCGCTGTTAAATATATCACAGCATGTTTCATACAAAATAAGCTAGATAAATGTGTAAATGTATCGACTGCAAAAGTACCTAATATTCCATGGTTGTACAACAGCACAAACTCACCAGTAATTTAGTTTTCATAAAGAAGCTCTACAGAAAAACTTGGGAAAAACAAAACGACAGTGATGAGGGATTCGAGCGGTTTTCTTACAAACCCTCGTTCTTAATTAAGGAAAAAAAAAATTGTACTAAATATATCACTGGTCACTAACCTTTGATTTTCAATAAAAAAAATAATGAACAAACGAAACATACTTACCTTGCGATATTACAGAAGCTACAAGAACCCACCCAACAGCGCGTTTACTGCCGATCCCGCCGACTGGACATGACGTCAGCACACCAAACTAACTCAGATATATACAATTTAAAAACCATAAATAGCGGTGGAAACTTAACTGAAATAATTGAAGCCCAACTGGGGGAGGGGGGCTTCGCTCCCCAAACTCTCCAGCGATTATAACCTACCTCACAGCGTGCAAACTAAAATGCACATTACGTGAAATTTTTGTCAAAACAGTGTCCAGTCGAGTCTAGTACAGTGTTGGGACTACCTTTGCTACGGCTCCCTTGTGTCGTCGTCATTTTCTTGTTCTTTGATTATTTTACTTTTCATTCATACTCGTGTGATGACTCTTTTCTTCTCGTTTTTTTTTTTTTTTTTTTTTTTGCTGCTTATGGTAGTACTTCACCCATTTCTTTGGTTCATGTTGATATGTTTTTTGCACGAATGTATATTTTCTAATGACGTCATAAGCGGGACACTCAAGCAGAAGTGTTTGTGTTTCCTCAGAGTTCCCACATAATGGGCATGTTGTGCCCTGGTTCTGGTGTCCCTTCCTCCAGCTTAATGTTAACGTGTTTGTTCTAGCTTTCATTAACAGGCTTGATCCTTCAGTATTGCCACACCATGTTGCTTTTATGTTATGTTTATATTGTGTGTAAAGAGACAGAGTAGTTTTGGTGCTTATTTCTTCTTTCCATTATAAGGTATCGCAGTCTTTGATCTCTTTTCATTCATTTTCTGTCATATTTCTGATTTCTGTTAGGCTTATGTTTACGGTCTTTAAGTAGGTCTTCAGCTGCTTTATCCACATTTTCTTTCATACTGTTTAATTAATATTTCTTTTCAGAGTTTATTTCCTTATTTTTTTATCTCAAAGAATTTGTGATGCTATATCTCTTGATGTGCGGGATGAAGCTCCTATTTCTGCTCTTATGGCGCTATTTGCCGTGTATGTTGATGATTGATTTTCTATTTTCTACTCTGTAAAGTATTTATTTCTTCATTAGTGAAGCTTACTACCCCTGTTGCATAGAAAATAGAAGGTACAGCCAGCCCTTTCCAAAAAAATTTCCTAATCATCATCATGTTACAACTTCTAGCAGTAATGCAATAGGTGGTGTTAGTTTCCTTGCTTTCTCAATGGTCTTAATCCTGTGCGTGTTGAAACAATTTCTTTTGTTGCTGATGGTTAATCCTACATACTTTATTTCTCCTGTTTAGCTCCTATTTCTTGCAGTGGGTAAAAGGAGTTATAGATTATGATGTTTTTTTCCCGGTTCAGTTTCATTTCACATTCTTTTGCTGCTTCCTCTAGATTTTTTTAATTTCAATTCCTGCTTCTTCATGTGACTGGGCTAGCACAAGGTAGTTATCTGCATAAAACAGGTGACGTATAATAAAACTGTCATCTTTATATCCCGTTCCTCCATCCTCCAGCTTCTTTATCAGAGCAGGAAACCATAAGAAAAAGTAAGGTAGAACCATTGCATCCCTGTTTGATCCCATTTGTCACTTCAAAATCTTTGTTTCTTGTCACTTAGGTATGCTGTTGTCCTGAACACAGGTGTTTGCTACTGCACATATGTTTGGGTGGATGTTGTTCCATCAAAGTTTCTATCATCTTTTTCTGGCAACCGAGTCGAAGACCTTTGCAAAATCAATGGCTGTTAAGCAAATGAGTGTTGTTTTGACATTTTTTTTACTATACAGTACTGTAGTATGTACATCTTGTCTGCTATTCTTCTTCCGCTTGTAAATCCAGATTATAGGTCATTTAGTTCCCCTGTTTTTTTTTTTTTCTTTTTTTTTTTTCCTTTTTTTTTTTTAAGTATTGTTCAGCTTCTCTCGTATTATTCTCATGAAGATTTTGTAGCCTATATTTATTAGTGCTATTTGTCTTAGGTCCTCACTGTAGGTTTTTGTGTTTTCGGCAGTAATTTTTGACAGCTTTCATTTGCTTGCTATTGTACATTCATAAAGAAGTGACACCTCGATAGCCAACCCTCCGCGTTTCGTGTGGTAACACTGTAACCTTTACAACTTCAGGTGATTCGAGATGGACTTTGAGATACAATGCCTGAGAACCCCGATTCAAATTTAGTTTCACTTCCTGATGAACTAATGTAGCTATGCTGTGTGCGAAAGTGCTCATCACAATATTGCTTTGTATATTAAATAATCGCACAGTAGTGCAAGCAACAAATCCTTTGACTTAAGTGGATAATCTAATGTTCAGCATTTTGATGATGTAGCATCTGTCATTCACATTAAAAAATAAGTGGTTGCACAAAAACAATTGTACGATGTCGTATCTGCAAATGATTTCCAGTTATTCCCCACACAATTCAAAGCATTCCGTTGAAGAGATTATTATAACTTTCATCCCGTAGCCTAACATGTACAGTTCTATCTATCTATCTATTGCCAGATGCCTCAATCCCGTACGAGGAGGCCACAGACAAATCGCCTCCACGTCGCCCTGTCCCCCGCCAGTGCACTGCCCTGCTCCCAACTCACACACTCCTCTCTCATATACCTCTCCACCCTATCCCTCCATCTCATCCTTGACCTCTCCTTCCCTCTCCCCCCCTCCATCTCACTCACATACACTCTCCTCGTCAGTCTCTCACCCTACATCCTCTCCACATGGCCAAACCACCTCAGTGGGTTCCTCCTAACGCTTCCTATCACATCTACATCCAGATGATAACGCTTCTTTATATCCTCATTTGTCAGCCTCTCTCTCCATGTGACTCCACAGGCTCCTCTTAAATAACTCATTTCCACAACTCTCACTCTTGATTTGTGTCCTTCCAACAACGTCCAAGCTTCACTTCCATACGTTAGAGTTGGTATCACAATACTGTCATGTAGTAACTTTTCACTTCCATGCTCACTTCTCTGTTTCTTACCACTGCTTTCAAAGAATCAGCAATCTTTCTTCCTTGTTGTACCCATTCAATCACTTCACCCTCCAAACTTCCATCCTTACTCATCACAATACCCAAGTACTTAAAGGTACTAATATTTTCCAATTCCTCACCATCCAACCTCACTGTACATTCACTGACTTCACCACTCTCAAAGACCATCACTTTCCTCTTCCCTACATTCACCTTTAGATTCCGTTTCTTACACACTCTCCCAAACTTATCCACCAAGCCTTGCTGCTCCCCTTCGTCTTCACTCAACAACACAGTATCATCAGCAAACAATAGCACAGGGAGTTTCCAAACACAACCTTCTCTCACCAGGGCCACTCCAACACTACCCTACCTTGTAACTCATTACCCCATCCATGTACAGATTGAACAACCATGGAAACATGACACATCCCTGTTTCAACCCAACCTTCAAAGAGAAAAATTCACTCAGTTCACCATCCACACACTGCAGCCTTAGCACCATCGTACATACTCTTCACAGCATTCAACATCTTCCCATCTACTCCATAAATTCTTAATACTTTCCACAATCCTTGTCTATCTACCCTGGCATATGCTTTCTCCAAATCCATGAAAGCTGCATACAACTTCTTTCCCTTCTCTAGAAACTTTTCTACTAAAGATCTAAAAATGAATATCTGATCTACACAACCTCTTCCCTTCCTAAAGCCTCCCTGTTCTTCTCCAACTAATTCCTCTGTTCTTTCTCTAACTCTGTCAATAAGTATCCTACCATACACTTTTCCTATTGCACTAAGAAGACAAATGGCCCTCTGATTACCACCCACTTCTTTTCCCCCTTTTCCTTTGTACAAGGGAATAATTATACCTGACTTCCAATCCTCCGGTACTCTACCTTCCTCCCATGCCAATCTGCACATCTTCCACATTCATTCTACTACTATCTCTCCCCCATGCTTCAGCATTTCACCACACACTCCATCAATTCCTGGGGCTTTCCCCAATTTGACTTTCTTCATTGCTTCCACAACTTCTATCCTACTGATTACTTCCTGTCTTCTCACCTCCTTCTCCCAGCCATTCCCCAACCACTTATACTCGCATTACTTCCACCCTGTATGTTCAACAATTCCTTAAAGTGTTCTCTCCATCTGCTCACTTTTTCTCCCTTCTCCACTAGTAATCTATCATCTTTATCTTTCACTCCCCTGCTAACTTCACTGCCACCCTGTCTTACTCTCTTCACCTCCTTCCAGAACATTTTCTTAGTCCCTCCACTTTACACTTACAGTTACCTTTTAAAAATTTGTCACATTACCAGCTGGAATTGCTATGTTTGTACACGTCCCAGAAAGACCAATTATTAAACTCGTACTGACCTGCACATTATAAACATCTTGAGGCTAAAAAAGAAAAAGTCATTCAAATGAGGCTGCTTAATTTTAAAGGCGGCATGTTTTCGTGATGTGTAATTTCGAGGTAGGCTACAACACCATGGTGAAATAGGGACACCTCTTTGACATTATAATGGTTTCATTGTTTTGACGAGGTTTGGAAAATAACTGATTTCGATGACCTCGTCAGCAAAAAAAAATTCTTTGATGCATAATTTACATCCGATTTTATGAAGTATAACTGGATAAAATACATTACCGTGGAAATGATATACTGTTATAACTAAAACAGCAGTTTACTACTGTAAAAGAGGATGAAAGCTATACTTCTAGAAAATAAAAATTTTCTTCTAAAATGATTGTTAAGAAGCAGTAAGGGCAAAATTGAACAGATAAGAGATGAAAAAAGGACAGAAACTAGAACATTCCACCAGCTACAAATACGTGTTTGTGGCTAAGGTATGGAATGTAGTAATGGGTATAAGCAAAGCCTCCTCTAGAGGGCCTTGATATAGGTCTCCAAATCTACAAAGGGCAAAAGTGCTGAGATAGGTCAAAATGGCACAGAAATGAGAGAGCATTCAGGATGGGAGGAGATTTGGAGATCAATACCCATTATTACAGTCCACACTTTAGCCACAAACATGTAGCTGGTTGAATGTAGTTCTGGGTAAAGGTCCCCAAATCTCCTCCCATCCTAAATGTTCTCTTGTTTGTGCTTTCTCCACCTCGTATCTCAGCATTTTCGCCCTTTGCAGATTTGGAAACCTACACTAAAGCCCTCTTCAGGAGGCTTTGCCTATACCCATTACTACTGTACATTCCACACCTTAGCTACAAACATGTATTTGTAGCTGATGGAATGCTCTAGTTTCTGGCCTTTTTTCGTCTCTTACCTGTGCACTTCTCCCATTCCTACTTCTTAAGTCATTTTAGAATATTTTTTCTAGTTTATGATATTTTTGTGGAAATATAATTATGCATGAAGCAAATGTTAGATCTTGATTGTTACATGCACAGCATACTGAAATACTAAAGCGACCTTCCCTTGTATATATGTGTTTTAGTACGTTCTTTAACTGGAAGCGAGCTGTAGCTAAGCAATATTGAACAAAATGGCGTACTTATGGGTGACTGCATTGCGGTTTTCAGGCCGTAACTCACGAACCGTAGCCAGAATGCTTTTCTAAACATAAAAAGAAACATCTACATTAGGGATGTATCGGATATCCGCATCCGCATCCGCATTCGCATCCGCATTTTAATCAACATCCGCATCCGCATCCGCATTTTAATCAACATCCGCATCCGCATCCGCATTTTAATCAACATCCGCATCCGCATCCGCATCCGCATTTGAACGAGATATAAAGCGGATATGGTGGGTCACTGCATTATCGTGACATTAACTGAAATGTATGCCTTCGTTATAAACCAAAACATTAGTGTTTCTCCATGATGCGACTTGCTTGCTGTGTTTACTGTTTACCCTGGTAGGCGGTCATAAGAGCGATAATTTTTTAGTTATTCTATAGTGCTTTGGTCTGCACAGGACCAAAGTGCTGTGACTAACTCCATTAAGTCGATAAGAGTCGCATGGGTAATACGCTTGCCTTGGTACTTTGTAATATCTAACAGGGTTAATAGGAGTCAAAATGCATTTATATTGGTGTTTATGGCTGTGTGCGTGTGCGTATGCGTGTGTGTTATGGAGACTATGGCTAGGGAAGTGTCACAGTAAGTTAAAGAAAGGTGCTGAAAGTATCACTGTCTGAAAACACTGTATTTTTTACAGTAGCTAAGTTCATTATGAATATTTTAAAAGTAGGAAAAAATCAGTTCCCAAGGCCGGGATAAGGGATAGGCAGCTGTCTCCAAGGGCCGAGCTTTAGTTAAATGATTATGCAACAATATATTCTGAAAACATCCGCATCCGCATCCGCGAGGATGTCATAGTTTCACATCCGCATCTGCATCCGCTTCCGCAGTTTTTAGAAACGGACATCCACATCCGCATCCGCAAGATACAGAAACATGATATCCGCATTCACATCCGCATCCGCGGATGTTTAAATTCTGACATCCGATACATCCCTAAATTCTACACTTGACAAGCAGTGTTTTGGTGTATAGTACATTCGTGTACGCTTTTTGGTTTTGGAGTTATGGCTGATGAAACAAAGAAAGAAAACTGACATTTTTGCGGTTCGAATTTGCGACTCTACGAAGGCTAACAAGACTCTGCGAGTAGTTTTGCACTTGAATAACGAAGGTCTCTTAGTTCATAAGCTTAGGACTGGGTTTTGAGACCATTTTCGCGAAAATGCCTCTATACCCTATAGGACGGGACGCAAGTCGGAACCTGCGCCATTCCTACTTACGGAGTGTTGTCCCACTCCGTGATTAAGCTAAGGGTTCCAGATCACCTCTGTACAAAATACTGTATTACGTGCCTCGTGAGATTTTCACAGACTATGAACTAATGCGTTATCGTTCGTTTATTGATTTTTTTCCCCCACGTATATGGTTATGGTCAGACTCAAATATGAAGTCCGTTTGGGTGGGGCCCGCGCGGGGATTTCCCTCTCTACAGCTCTGCCAAACCTCCTCACTCTCTCTCTCTCTCTCTCTCTCTCTCTCTCTCTCCTTCTCAGTTGATTGAGAAAGTTTTTATATATTTATAAGTTTTGTTTTCTTCTATATTTTTTCGACCTTTTTTCTACACCACCACTGAGGTAAAAGTCTTGGCGCATTTTTTTTTTTTATAGAGGTTTCCCCAGTAGGCATAAGTCCTCTCTCTGACCTTTCTTCTAAAAAATACTTGTTCACATTGTAAATAAGTTCTTTCTCCCGACTGTGGAGCACACGAGAGCGAGTCGGAGTAGCTGCCACCGTGGGTGGGGATCAGGCAGGAAGTGACCGGTCACCTGTAGTCTGAGGTGGGTGTCCTTGACCTCTGGCAACGTTGGAAAGCGACGTTGTCACGTGGTGTGGAATTTATACAAATCATTGCTATTATCCTAAAAAGCGACACATTCATAGCACTATATAGCTTTATTTAATATATTTAATAAGTACAGAATATTTACCATACAATTTCAAATAGTAAATAGCTGACATATGACAGAGAGAGAGATAGGTACTGGGGTTGATGCGGCAGAGCTGTAGAGAGGGAAATCCCCTCTCGGGCCCCACCCAAACGGACTTCATATTTGAGTCTGACCATAGGTATTTCTTGTTTGTTCAGAAAAATATGATATTGGAATGTGTAACTACGTCAGTGTCTCGTTTTTGTGCAGTAAGTTGTCGATAACGCATCCTCTGCATATCTTACACGAAATTTAGTATTTCACTCTTGGCACCATAATAATCATGCAGTGCAAGAATTTTTACAGTAACTAGGTCACGTAGGCCTATCATTGTCCGAGTTCCATTCTAATGCAAATGCTCTCTTATCATCTCAATCCCCGGATTTAATAGATTATGCTTGCCCATCACGATATACTGTGATTTTAATGTCCTATATCTGTGGAGATAATAATAACTGAATTCGGAGTTTGCAATCTCCGTCATGGACTGTGATCCCAAAGCTTGAAACTCAAGAGACGAGTTTGTCTGCACAGATTAGTATCCATTTCTGTAATTTCTCCTCTGTAGCCTATCACATATCTGTAAATGAGAGGATGTGTCTGTGTCAGTAAACGCTAACTTGTCCACATCTCAACAACGTATGTTTTGGTAAAGGGGATGTGTCACTGCCAGTGCGAACGCTAGCCTGGCCACTTCTCTACTACCTATGCGTGGGTTGAGGGGATGTCTCACACCCAGAGCGACAGCTAGCCTGGCCACATTTCTACTACACATGCGTGGGTTGAGGGGATGTCTCACACCCAGAGCGACAGCTAGCCTGGCCACATCTCTACCACATATGCATCGGTGGAGAGACTTGTCAGTGCTAAATCACATGCCAATCTGGCCATGTCTCTGCCACATATGCATAGGTGAGGGAAAGTGATAGTGCCTGATTACTCCTTTACCTGGTCACATCTGTCGCAAACAAGTTCATGGGTTATCGCAGTATTGCACATATGAATTTCAGAAGGCTTAAGCTCAAAAGGACGGAGGACATATTCCTGCGCTGGCTCAGTTTGCGCCATGTCCTACATTTGGTGGCAATAGGCCCAGTAGGTTGCCCGTGAGTGCGCGTTTGCTCACGCAAGCACTCAAACATATATGCGCACACACACACACGCACACACACACACTGTGTGCAAAGCTACAAAAATGATGTAGAAACCACGTATGCTGAAATGGTGAAAGTAAAGAAAGACTTAGAAACAAGGGTGGAGGAAAAAAACATTAAAAAGGAAGTGAAAAGAATAATCCAAAACAATCCAAAGTTAGTCAGAGATTCAGTAGAAATATATAAATCAATAGTAATCACTGGTATAGAAGAGGAAGAAATTAAAAACAAAATCACTAGAGACAAAAAGGAGATGGCAAATGTAATGAGCTTACTGAAAGAAGTATCAGAGGAAATCTGTAGTAAAGACATAGAGGAACACAAAAGGTTAGGGAAATACGAGAAAAGCAAGACAAGACCTCTAAAGGTGACTTTCCAGAGTGTAAACACTGTGGAAGAGATACTAAAAAATGCAAAGAATCTTATGGAAAAAGAGGAGTTCAAAAATGTATGGATAAAAAGATGCCTAACACAAGAGGAACTGGAATTACTGAAAGAGAAAAGGGAGGAAGCAAAAACAAAAAATGAGGGAGGATCAGAAGAGGACAAGAAGAAATTTTTTTACAAAGTAATAGGATTGCAGGTACGAAAGTGGTACACAAACAGGATGGAAGAAAAAGGAGGAAGTTAGTAGAACCATGTCATGACAAGTATATAAACAAGATGATAAAGTTGATGTACTCAAATGTGGATCGAATGGTATCTAAATTACTAGAGATGAATGATTATGTCAGAGAAAATGAACCACAAATAATATGCCTAACTGAGACAAAAATAACACCAAGGATATCCAATGATATACTAAACTTAGAGGAATACAATACATGGAGAAGAGACAGAAATTTAAAAAAAGGAGGAGGAATTATAATATTAACTAAGAAAAATCTAAAAGTCAAGGAAATAAACCTAGATATACCATCACAAGTAGAACTGATTGCAGTAGAGATCGACACATCTGAAGGTAAAGTAATTGTAGCCAATTTGTATATGCCACCCAGATCAAACACATGGGAAAGAGACGAATATGAGGACCTGGCAGAGAGTACAATTTAGAGTATAAGATCCTTGCTACATAAAATGGAAGAGAAATCGGAAAGAATTATACTAACTGGGGACTTCAATACAAATATAAATTGGAATACTCTAGATATAAATAGCCAAGAAAGCTGTTGGGACCAAAAGCTCCTGGATCTCGTACAAGAGTTTTTCTTAACGCAACATGTGAAGGAAACCACTAGAAAAAGAGGACTTGATGTACCTTCAGTGCTAGATCTAATATTTGCTAGGCAAGAAAATGACATTGACAGTTTAATATATCACCCTCCACTCGGCAAAAGCGATCATGCAGTACTAAATTATAACTTCAGGATAGCATATGACATAGTAAACAGCAATGACAGTTACAAAAAGAGACTAAACTATAAAAAGGGAAATTATCAAGACCTAAAGAAGTATTTCTTAGAAGTTGATTGGGAAAATGAGCTTAGAGGACAAGATTTGAATGCTGTATATAAAAAAATTTTGTGAATTTTATGAAATAGGAGTCCAGAAGTACATCCCACAGCACAAAGAAGCAGGTAAGAAAATGCAGAAATGGTTCAATACAGAATGTAAAAAATCAAAAGAAAGAAGAGATTTGTTGTGGAATAGATACAGAAGACACAATATTGAAAGGGCGTATAATAATTACAAACAGGCAAGAAACGACTATACAAGAATAAGGAGGGAAGCCCATAAACAGTTTGAGGAGGATATAATAAATAAAAGTAGTGATCAACCAAAGCTGTTTTACAGCTACAGTATATCAGAAGCAAAACCAAAGTAAAAGATATAATACAATCCATCACGGACGAGGGAATCACTTATACACAAGAGAAAGATATTTGTGAAGCACTAAATAAGAATTTCCAATTAGTTTTTTACAGAAGAAAAAAATTTTGCGAGGGAATATGTGGAACACGCATGTCCACACATACTACCAGATATACAAATAGCAGAAAAAGTAATACAGGAGGAGTTAAGTAGATTAGACAGAGGAAAAGCAAGTGGTCCTGATGAAATTTCATGTTGGGTGTTACGAGAATGTGCAAAGGAGTTAAGTAAACCATTATTTTCAATTTTCAAGAAATCCTTGAGTCAAGGGAAACTACCTGATATTTGGAAAAAAGCAAATATAGTCCCCTTATTCAAGAAAGGAAATAGACAAAATCCTCTCAACTACCGACCAGTATCACTGACCAGTGTTGTAAGCAAGGTATTAGAAAAACTTATAAGAAAAGCTTGGGTAAATCATCTAGAAGAACACAGTATGATAACAGAAAGACAGTTTGGCTTCAGAAAAGGAAAATCATGTGTTACTAATCTGTTGAGCTACTATGACAGAGTAACAAACACAATACAGGAAAGGGAAGGATGGGTGGACAGTATCTATTTAGATTTCAAGAAAGCTTTTGACACAGTACCACACCAAAGACTTTTATGGAAGCTGTACCATCAAGGAGGAATTCGAGGCAAAGTGTTTTGTTGGATGCAAGACTTTCTCAAAAAAAGAGAAATGAGGACACTACTAAGAGGAAACTACTCATCATGGAAAGAAGTGACTAGTGGAGTACCACAGGGTTCGGTGCTGGCACCAATCATGTTTCTAGTGTACATAAATGATATAAACAGTAACACTGGAAATGAGAGCTATCTGAATATGTTTGCAGATGATGCAAAAATACAAAGGAGAATTACTAGCACAGACTCTTGTAGGGAGCTACAAGAAGAATTAAATAAACTTCATGAATGGAGTAGTACATGGCAAATGGAATTCAATGTGGACAAGTGTCATGTAATCAAGTTTGGTAAAAGTGGAAAAAGACCTGATTGGGATTATAAGTTAGGAAATAAAACCCTATACACATCAGAAAGAAAGACCTAGGTGTGATTATCAATAACAGACTATCTCCGGCTGACCACATCAGCGAGAAGGTACGGAACATGTATACACTGCTTGCAAATATGAGAATAGCATTCACATACATAAATGAAGACATGCTAAGAAGGATAATAACATCATTCATTAGACCAACCCTGGAATATGCATCAATAGTCTGGAGTCCTCATCTCAAAAAGCATATAGACAAGATTGAAAAAGTTCAAAGGGCCGCTACAAGATGGATACCAAGCTTAAGGGACCTAAGCAACGAAGAAAAACTAAATAAACTGAATCTACCAACACTACAGGAGAGAAGGAAAAGAGGTGACATGATAATGCTATATAAGTGCATATCAGGAAAGGAGAAAATAGACATAAATGATTACTTAAGATTAATTCAGGTGAGATAGGACTAGGTTATGGTTATTTGAAGTTAGGCTGGGAATAGTAATTTTCAGTGGATTTAAGTACGTTTTAGTAAGTTTCCGACATTAAGCTTGAGACAATATACGCGCTGCGAAAGGAAAACGTAGATAAAACAGGAAAATTATGTTAACAGAAAACACTAATTTACCAACATAAAACTTACTAGAATGAAGGAAATTGCCAGGAAGAAAAGGAACTAATTGGTAAGTTATTTCTGCTGCCTAAGGTAAGCTGGTGCCTTACCCACGTAACTAACGGAGTCTGAATTTATGTTCACTATTTGGTTATATAGTTTTAATCAATTTCTCTTCTTCACACATCCATTGCAGATGCACTTTTTCTCACTTAGTAAATAAGCAGTGGGGAGGAGGGGGACTGTCAAGCTCTTAACTCCATCCGTTTTCGCATCAGCATTAAGATTTGGCTAGATTAGGGTACGGTTGGGTAGATTAGGCTTATTTCATCTCAACGTAGATACAATAAAAGATATAAAGGAGTTGAAGACTCTCCCTCACCTTATTTACAAAGTATGTAAGTAGGTAAAACTGATTAGTTCAGTGTTGAGATTATTATTGTCCTTTAGTTGGGTGTGATTCCAAAAGTTTACTCCTTCACATTTTTCTAGGCATAGTATTTAGCTCTTCGGTACCAGAAAGTGTATATCAGTTTCGTTCCGCTAATCTAGAGTGGTTGCTTAGTCTTTGGCAGCAAATAAAGCAGCAGATGCATTATCCTTCCTCATCGAAGTGAAGGATACTGTAGAACCTTCGGTCAATTTGAAGATCATTTTCAAGAAATGCGGTGATTTAAAACTAGTTATTTTTTCGTTCTCATACAAAAGGTAACGCAAAGTGGCATGGCTTCAGAGCTTATCTCCTAAAGTTAAGCATGTAACTGGTTTCTCTCTCTCTCTCTCTCTCTCTCTCTCTCTCTCTCTTGAGCCACTGTTAATTCTCAATCCTTCTAATACCGTTTTGTATTCACTGCAGTTCAGCACAGTCCATGCATCCCTTTCCCATGACAGCGGGTGTGCAGCACCCACTTATCAACGCATTCTCACCTCTTTTCTAACTTTAATGCAAGAGTTACCAGTTCCCTGTTCTTCACCTACGGACTGCCCAGCAATGAAGCTGTCTTCCTAGTTATGTACTTCCTTCTAAAACCTCCATTCTTCTGGACGTATTGTTTACAGGCATCTCGAAATGAACGGATCTTGGCTATAGCTCTCCTTTGTTCAGCTTTTCCTACAAGAGACAAGTTTTTGCTAGTTTTCATTTACCAAAAAATCGCTATGCTACTGACGACCCACACTTATAACCCACACTCATTACCCACAGTCACTACCCCCACTGATTATCCCAACCCACTACTTTCCAAACACTCTTCTTCCACCTATTCTTACCTTTTGTCCTCTTCCCCCACGCACTCTTCCCCCATGCACTCCCCCACACACTCCTCCCCCACGCACTCCTCCCCCACGCACTCTTACCCCCACGCACTCTTACCCCCACGCACTTTCCCCCTCACGCGCTCTTCCTCCCACGTGCTCTTTTCCCCTATACACTCTTCCCTCCACGTGTTCTTTCCCCTCGCATTTTCCCCCTACTCGTTCTTCCATCCATGAACTACTTGCCTCAAGCTCTCATCCATCCATGTACTATTCCCCAGTGTCCCCTGTCCCCCACGCTCTCTTCTCCCATCGTGCTCTTCGCCCAATGCACTCGTCCCCAACGTGCTTTTCCCCCAGTACACTCTCCCCCCAGACGCGCTTTCCTCTCAACGTGCTTTCTTTCCAACGTGCTTTCTTTCCAACGCGCTTTCTTTTCAACGCGCTTTCTTCCCAAAGCACTTTCTTTCCAACGTGCTCTCCCCCCGACGCGCTTTCCCCCCGAAGTACTCTCCTCCCGATGAGCTCTCCCCCCAACGCACTCTCCCCCCAACGCACTCTCCCACAACGCACTCTCCCCGCAACGCACTCTTCCCTAACGCACTTTTCCCCCAAAGCGTTTTCCCCCCCAATGCATTCTCCCTCCAATGAGTTCTACCCCAACGCATTCTTCCCCCAACACAGTCTTCCCCCAACAAAGTCTTCCCCGAAGCATTTGCCCTATTCACATACCCCTTTCTCACTTCCGCATTTCATACCAGTCAGTATATTGACAACTGTAGACTGCAACTGAGGAGCCGGAGGGAAATTAGACTTGCAGGTCGTGTTCTAAGAGAGGAATGAGACTTAACAAAATTCGATTTTCTGCTTCAGTTGCACCTCGTGTAGTCAATAGGCATTCTCTTACAACCTTACTTCCTTTAATTCCAGGTTACATTATTTTTTTTTTTTTTAACTGAGTAAGAAGTCTTCCCCGGTAAGGTCAGACTCTTTATCAATAACTGTTTCATTGTCGAGACAACTCATGTATTCTCTTCAAGCCATTGTCAGACGATTATATTCAGTTGAGTGAGCCACTGGAACCTGAGTTGTGTAATATCGCTATTTATTCTCCCACTCCCCCATTTACTCTTTCTCCATTGACGCTCCTGTACACACCCCCACACATCGCCACTCATTATCCATCTTACAGGCCCTCAATGATGTGTGAACGCCTGCAGCGTGTGAGGAGGCTGGGAAGAGGCACGTTTGGTGAAGCATGGCTCGTCACCAGCTCATGCTCCGGCCGCAAGTATGTGCACTATTACTGACCTAATACCGCACTCTCCTATTTCATACCTCGTACTGGGTAATATTTTGGCCTTATCATACTCCGACCTTATACCTCATATGCTGCCTTATTCCTCATTTTGACCTTACGAATATACCTCCTAATCCCGCCTTATGTCTCATGCTGCCCTAATGCCTCATATTAACACTTTGTACTGTACCTCATTCTCCGACCTTATACCTTGGGCTTCCTTATGCAGTCATATTTTGTTCTTGTACAGCCACCCCAAGGAGTGATGGCAGGGTTTGAGATGTTTCGGTCACACTGCACTGCCAGTCTTTCAGTGAAAATTTAGTTAATATAAGATAAAATTTCTATCCCTTCATCATCCCATATCAAATAAAACACATAGTGTAGCACGCTCAAATTTGTTTAATGGATAACATGAGACTGATATATTAAGACTGAGACTTTATCCCAATCTGGTTGTGTAATGTACAGCATTACTCCGCGTGGCGCCCAGTATAACCCCCGTGTTCCTGATGTATTTACGTTCCAGGATTTGAAATACAGATGATCTAGTTTCGAAGGCCAGTCGTGGAAAATTCTTGTGAATGCAATACACTACCTGGTTTTTATATGCTGTGGTGGTGGTACAGCAACAGTCAAGATATCAAAACAATGAAAATTATTCTTAGTAAGAATGCCCACCCGAGGTAGCAGCTTGACCTTTCTGCCTCTTATTCCTCATCGTCCCCTGGGGTATAATAGTTATAGTTGTTTAATTCCCTGATGATGAAAACTTATTTTCTGTTGCATGGAGGTATGGCAGATTTTATCTTTGCCTTACACTAGTTAAAGAAGTAGGACCAAAACACGAGTTTACAAATTCTTGTAATACTAAGGCACATTTTTTTCTCTGGCTTTTACTATGTAATTTATTTCTCTTTAAATAAACCTCTGTCCTTCATAACTGAAAATACTGATTTGGCAGTTGTGAACAGTGATTTGTTTATGAACCTCTGCATGTTATTACTCTTGCCAATCGTTTAGACACTGAGGATACTAGGCTATGGCGCAAGTGTGACATTATCCAAGGAGCTCCGACTCGGCAAATTTTCGAGGTTCTTGTATTTTATTCACTGCTAGTCCTCTACCTAAGTCTTCTAGAGATTATTCTTAAGGAAAAAATCGTCAAATATTGTGTATTAACTGCATGTCTTTCAATAATAGTCGTCTCCATTCGTGCTTGTTGATGAGCCTTTAAAATAGCCTACGAACTTATCAAGCCTTTTTCCCGCTTCCCATCGTCGTTCATGGAGACAACCGAAGTGGAAATTGATGACTAAATTATTCACTAGTGTTCTAATAGAAATTATTATAAATGATGACTGATTTTATTGTTTATTGAGGCCCTTTTATTTTGTCTTAGGCTACTAAAAAGAACTGTTACTTGTTACCGTATTATATTTAATATCTGCATATTATTCCTGACCGTCCATGAGCAATAGTTCTGAAATTTCAGTTAGTTCCGTTTAGCATTTCCTGTTATTGTAAGTAAGGAAATACTTCATACAAAACTGAGATGTACGGGTACTTTGTCATTAACTACTGTTTAATTACAATTTTACAAAATATGTTTCATAACGTAGGGATATGAGTTTGTGCATTATCACTGACCGAAATCTATCTTCTGGATAGTCTGCCTTCTTGGGGCGACTGTACCTCATACCCAAGCCTTATACTTCGCACTCCCTCATACCTCCTGGTGTCCTTGCTCCTCATACTCAGACCTTATACTTCATATTTCAACCTTATGCCTTATATTTTAGCCTTATGCTACCTTCAAGCCTCATGCCTCATGTTTTGGTCTTATTCATCATGCTTACACTCAGCCGTATGCTTATGTTGTATTTCGTAATATCCGTCATATACCTTTTCTATACACTACATAATTATCCACTCTTTTGGCCGCGAGCATGTAGGGTACACCTATCTCATGCTGAAGCCAAAATACGTGTTATATTTTTCATACTCGTACTGAACCTCGTCATAGCCTCATGCTCATACTCAGCATCTTTCATTTACACTTGCACATTTTCCATTCTTCTCCGGCCGCAGGTAAGTGCATACATCATTATGGTTTTTCATGAAATTTTTCATTTTCATGCATACTCATTCATAATTTGTCTTCCATATTCTTAATTATAATGTTCTCGATGGTACACTCAGCAAAGTTCTCGACCACCAAGGCAGTACAGATTAATGACGCACTACAACTTCTTAGAATGGTAGGTATACCTAGTTACGATGTGACCATTTCTTAAATGATAGCTATTGCTAGCCTTCATATTGTTAATTTAAGGATGAAATGAAGCATTTAACTTTGAGAGGACTTTACATATGCATATGAAATAACAGTTAGATTGTTATATGCACATCGATAAATGCATTTATTAGATTAAAATAGCTTGTCACGTTGGAAATTAGCCAATGAAAATACAGCATAAGAATGAGAAAGAAGTTATAATTAGTTACAGTAAATGATACAAGACTCGGATTTCTGGGATGTTCGGCATGGAAAGAACCATGTAATCCAGCTAGACTAGACTGCGAGTTGGTTGACTCAATTCCTTGAAAACTTAACAATGTAATCAGAGCAGTGGGTTGATACAAAATATACTGAATCCATTGGCAAATTGTTGTGAACTTATCCAAAAAAATATTTAGATGAATGAAAGCAACACCTTTAACTACAGTATTTAAAACCCCCTGGGCTGGTCGGGGAGCCATATTTTAAATTTCGGGTACAATTGGTAATTCAATCAATCATATTGGCAACATCAGATCGAGTGCCTCGTGAAAAGACTCGGCACCGTAGCACCTTCGTCATCTTCCCAGACAAAATAAGGTATTATGGTTGATGAACGTTATGTTAGGCCTAAGATGGTTAGGTATACGAGGTTTGTTTATAAATTATCCGACCTTAGGCACTAAAAAATAAATAAATAAATAAATAGCTAACCTGTTTTGCTAGGATACTACTCCCCCTCAAAGTAGGCCTCTTCTGACTTGACACACGTAGCCCATCATTCTTTCTACTACCTGAAACATTAATTTTTCAACGTAGGTTTTCGGCATCTCCTGCAGGTGCTTTATCGCATTCGTCAAGATCTTTTCTCTTGAATGAATGTTGCTCAAGACATGTTGGAGTGTGCAAATCGCGATCAAGTCTTTGTGAAGTTTTATCACTGGAAATGACACTTGGGTGGACGGGTATGACCAAGAAACCAAAGCACAGTCGTCCCAGTGGAAGCATGCAGGGTCGCCACGGCCAAAAAAAACACATGATGCATGACGCCACTACCGTGGTGTCGTGCATCACGAATACGCGCCAGAAGCTCAGACTGTCAACAAACATTACTACCTCGACGTTATCCAAAGTCTTCGTGACGCAGCTTGGCGGAAGAAACTAGACCTTTGGAAAGCAGCAAGTTGGATGGTGCACCATGACAACGCCCCTGCCCATTCTTCTCAACTGGTTCAGAAATTTTTGGCCATGCACAACATCCCACAGGTCTGGCAGGCTCCCTAGTCACCAGACATGGCTCTTTGTGACTTCTGGTTATTCCCCAATCTCAAAACTCCGCTGAAGGGTTCCCGATTTGAGACGAGAGGAGAGATCATGACGAATGCGACGAAACACCTGCAGGAGATGCCGAATACCAACTTTGAAAAATGTTACAGACAGTGAAAAGAACGCAGGGCTAGGTGTGTCAAGTCAGAGGAGGCTTACTTTGAGGGGGATTAATGTACTAGCTGAACTGGTTAGTTATTTACCGTACTTATTTTGGCCTAAAGTAGGACACTTTCTGAACAGACCTCGTGGGTTGGTTTCATGACAAAACACGGCTTCTCTTATTATTTTTTGGTCTTATTAGCAGAACTGTTTCATCTATTCCCGTGCGAAGGCGCGACTTTGCCGAATCATTTCTCACCGCACTCACTCCGACGGTGCCAACATGACTGGATGACAAAGTGTACCCAAAGATAAAAAAAAAGAACACGCCCGGGTCAAAGCTACAAATGCTGCGTGCGGGTGACGTCCACCAAAACAGGAAAAAATAGTCTGATTGGAAGTTTTGGATAAAATGTAGTTTAGCTGGAACAGACAGACAGACAGACACAGAGAAATTCCCAGTATGATGAATTCGTTCTAGGAGATAAAATTTCTACATTCACCAGGTCATTGCAGATTACATAGTAGCGAAGGTGTGCTACAGAGTGTAAACGTGTGATGAGGTCATGAACAGGGAGAGGATGGAGTCAATGACGTAGTTGGTGATAACCGGCACCACTGAAGTAACAAAGAAATTTTCTTGTAATCATACAACATATACAATCTGATTCTCGTCTTAGATGATATTATAATACTTCTTTCGAATTAAGATAAGCTAGGCTACTTTTTCTTCTCCATTTTACCTGTCGTCATCCTGGTGTGCAATGCTGCAGCAGAAAACGACCCAGTAATATCGGCCACAGCATCCTAGTGAAAGTGTAATTAAATTTTAACTTAGTGTCGGACATTGGACGATGGGCAGCGAACCAGTTTAGAAGGTTAGTGTACTGCCTCTTTTTCTCACGCTGCGGTCAGCCATCTGTTACGATTATTCTGACTTAAAATGATATGTTATTAATATTAAACGGCGGTCTGGCGAAACCTAACTAGTAAAGGAAAAAAATAACTCAGTTCTGGTTATAAGATACCATGTTTACCCTTATAATCGGTGTTCGTCGCCTTTTAAAGTCTGAAGCTACGGTTATTCCTTAATTTGCAGTACTTCAGATGAGATGAATAAGTAGGCTTCATACAGCATCAAGGGACACGGGTGTCTGTCATGTACTGTACATTGCCTGACCAGACGGATCGGATAAATAATTGTGAAGCGAAGTCTAAATATGCCACCAAAAAGAAATTAATTGTTCAGTGTCCTCAGTGTTATTGTGCGTTTGAATAATATAAAAGAAGAGCACACAATGAAAAGAAAAAAAAATCTAAAGGCACAAAAGTGTATGCTACCAGACTATTGGGGATTTGGACTGACGTCATAAACTTGGACTGGTCACCTTGTTGAAAGGGAATTAATGCAAATACTGAAATCATAATGCATTGAGTCTCCGACTAAATATGTTTTCGTCATGTCAGAAGTCAGCTACACATTTAAGAACCGGTTCAGAGCTTTAACATGTAGAAGGTGAATTTCAACGAGAAGGTGCATAATGCAGGAAAAATTAAAATATTGAAGTGACTGGATTGTGTATCCTTGGATTTGTTACCTAAACGATCGTCATCTAATAATCTCAGCAAGCCCCTTAAATCGCCGATGATCGCAGAAAGTTACAGGAGTCTTAATGCTTACAGTCAGATGGCTTTTGGTTGTGTTAGACATACAGTAACAACCACTTACTGGAGAATGTGTAGTAAAGGCAAAAGCAAGTTAGCCTTCATTACCTGTCGGTAATCCATCATCCCTGATTTCGAATGTCTTTCATCAGCCTGCAGTACTCATAAACTGTTTCAGTCGATCGCATTTGCCATGACAACCTTGTGTATTGCAGTAAGTTACCATTTTTCTGGATTCCTCTATCCATGACAAGATTTCAGGTTTCATGACGTCACAAAACTGCTGGTACTCCTAAAAATCCCTTTGTGAACCGCTGACTAAAAGTAGAGCCGAAGCTTATGCTACTGATGTAACCTTACCTGCTGTGTTAAAACAAGGTGTCTCAGTATAATTTTGAGGTCTCTCAGTCCTAGACTTCATCTTGTATACCTCTCGAGTTAAGATGTTTCGAGGGTCTTTTTAAATGTACAACCATGATCTAAAGTTTGCTAACAGTCCTTTGGCAGCATTGTGTTCTGCATTCTTTTCTCATTCCGCCCCAAACGTATGAGACTAACCTTCCTTTTCATACACATTTTTTTGACTCTCATTACTGTCATATGAAAGCAGCTCATATAACACCTTTCATTGCCATAACCCGTACAGAAGTGTCGGCGAACTTTGCTCATTATTTTACCTGCTAAATTAGGCCTTGAACTTTACCATTCATCATCCACAGTAAACGTACATGCTAAATTACAGTAGACCGAGAACCCCCCCATTCCCCACCTGCTGTGGCGTACCTGCTAAATTTAGCCCCTCTGGTGTAGCTACTAAATAAGACCAAGGTCCCACCCAGTCACCAGCTGATGTGCTAAACCTGCTAATGCTTAATTAGGCCAACAGCTAAGCCATTTCCTTATAATTATTCCCCTTGTCAGATCACACGCCCTCTAAATCCAGTGTTTATGAACCAATGGAGCATCAGCAAAATCAGCCTACTCTAACCTACATCAGTCGGTCATCATTAAGAGAAAACCATCGTATTGAGGAAATTCTCGTATCTTTGATCGAATGATCTGGTCACCTGATGGATCAAATTAGCAGCCTAGAATATGGAGGCCAGTTGTTTATCAATTATGAAAAGATGTTGACTCAGTCAACGGGAAACTTCACACGCAATGATCATTAAAATACTATTAGACAAAACCAGATCTTATATGACTGATAATTTAGCTTTAGAATACAACGATTATTGTGCACTTATTGCCCGTGATCCATCAAAAAGGCAAGCAACAACATTTGTTCGCAACCGATGCGAGTTTTTGTATGAAAAGGGATCATATCTTTCAGAGTTAACTTCATTTTTTAAAAATACACACCACTTGGTGAGGAATGTAAGTTTAATGCAGACTGAAATATAAATCATCTACATTTAAAAGTGTAGCGTAGAAAATGACTTTGAAATAAGTGTTGCCAGACAGACAGGTTTCTTTGTAGATCTAAGGCTTTTAAGGTTCGTTTCTGATAGTCAGATATTGCCTATGAAATGGGCATAACCTACTAGTTTTTAGCTGTCACCAAATTGGTAGAACTGGGAGTTAGATGCATTTTGAAATGGGAAGGGGGGGAGTCGGGGGGGTTCTTTGACTTTTGAGTATACAGACGTCGGAATAAGTTCGTTTCCT